>NC_134486.1:41545748-41890748 GCF_040206685.1 Ascaphus truei | reverse complement strand
TTTTTTTTTTTTTTTTTTTTTTAAAAAAAAAACGGGAGCCACGGGAAAACCGCGTTATAACCGAATCGCGGTATAACGAGGCGCGTTATAACGGGGTTTAGCTGTATTATCTGTATTCACTATGGGTGACTCGCTGCTTGTCAAACTCGCACTTGCCACCATTTTACCTCCATGACCCCTTGCTATTTTCTCATCTATTCTATTTAGTTCGTTATCTGTTTCATTCCCCTCCCCCCTCCATCCTAGTTTAAAATCTCCTCCAACCTTTTTAACATTTTCCCCCGTAGCACAGAAGATCCCTCTTCATTGAGGTGCAATTCGTACCTAGCATAAAGATGGCACCTCTCAGAAAAGAAGTCCCAGTGCTCTAAAAAACCCAAACCCTCCTTTCTACACCACTTTCTTAGCCATGCATTAACCTCCTTAATCTCTGTCTCCCTGCGGTAGCGTACAGTATGGCACTGGTAGTATTTCAGAAAATACTACCTTGGAAGTTCTTGCATTAAGCTTTTGGCCTAGATACCTGAAATAATTTTTTAGGACCCTCCATCTTTCTCTAACTATGTCACTGGTGCCAACATGTACCAAGACCGCTGGGTCAACCTTCCTAATGGAGTAATTAATGGGTAATTCGGCAGGGCTCAGAGGTAACCAGCCGGGCATAATACCTTTATTGATGGCCTGGTTACCCCTTCACTGTCACTATTGTAAAAATGTTCTTGAGTGATATCTCTACATTTTCAACTAACCAAACAGGTTATATAATTCAATTTAAATGATGTCATATGTGCTTTCTTTGCTTATGATAAACCACTGAATACTGTCATTAATGTTTATTTTATTAGCTAAATTTCATATATGTAACGGTGTTTCCCCCACCCGGTGGGAGATTTAGCTATTACTGGTCAGATACCTGCAGGTAACAGAAGGGCTGAGTCATCTGCTGATGGTACTGGGGACACAGGACTAGGCTTTTGGGATTCATACCCTACATATCTCTTTAGCAGTGCAGCGCCTCCATCTGCCGTAGGCTCCAGGAACTGAAGGTGATCTCCCACAGTAGAACTTACTGTAAGGTCACACCAGGCAGGAGGTATATGCAAACAGGAACATTTTATTACTCTTCTGTACAGTTACAGGAACAAGACATGTTCTGCCCGATGCAGTACTCTCAGCTATTTACAGCATGATGGTCCCTGGACTGTCACTACAGGCCAAGGGCACCCGCAGCCATCTGAGCTCTTCCCCACCTCTCTGGCAGAGGTATGGTCCACACTCATTCTCCCCTGGAGGGAAGAGGACTGGAGAAGGACCAATCTCAGCCTTTCCACTGTGCGAACTGCCTTCCTCAGTGGAGAAGGACAACCTCGATATTTGGGAGGTCTAGCCATTAAGTACAGCCAGGAGGGCATCAGGTCTGGCTCATGATTGGACATGCCCAGGCCTGATGTCACTGCCTCCCACTGTCACTCAAATGCAGCTCTTTGGAGGGGGAAAACTCCATATGAACTACCGGCAACCTGATTGTACCAGGGTCTACTGCAAGCCCAAAGGCAGAATAGCAGCCATCAGGTGACCTGGCTACATATACATATAAGTAGAGAAGAGATGACGCTCAAATGCCTGGTCCTACTAAAACATATAGTCCATTCATTGAAAGGGAGAGAGCACACTGGGTGTATAATGATATAATATGATCATCATATGTACTATAACCTAAAGGGGTCTCTAAAACACCCTGAAGGTGGGGGATAGGCATACAAAAATACCTCCCCCCTACTCATTGGGTTGGCCCCAGGTATATGTACTCACGAATCCCCAGCAGCTCTCCCCAAAGCGTGCAACTGTATCCAGGTCCAGAGAGTTCCAAAGCAGTATGTGTGCAGTGCACAGCAAAAGAGAGAGAGAAGCAGGTCTGGCAGAAAAATTATCACTTTAATGGGAAGCCATAAAAATAGAGGGTTGCAGCCCTTCTACGCGTTTCGTGCAGGTTATGCACTTTATCAAGAAGTTTCTATTTTTTTTTGGCTTCCCATTAAAGTGATCATTTTTCTGCCAGACCTGCTTCTCTCTCTCTTTTGCTGTGCGCTGCACACATACTGCATTGGTACATATACATATATGCAAATTTAACAAAAGCAACCCTTTATTTAAAGTTTATTTTCAGGTGATCACAGATCACATCAAAATAATGAAAATGCTGCAAATCAAGAAATCTATTACATTCAAATTATTAATTATATGATATATATCATATAATTAATAAATAATGTTGTTATAGTATAACATGATTGTAATAGTTTAAAAATATATATAACAATTAGGAACAAAGAACAATAGGCTATATATATATATATAATGCCTATATATATATATTATGCCTATTCTTCTTTGTTCCTAATTGTTATATATTTTTCTATTCAATAAAAAAGTTAAAAGAAAACAAAATCTCCGCTTGAGATTTATTTTATGCTGCATGAGTCTATAAAACAGAGCCCTTGACACGGTTTTTAAAGTAGCAATTCAAGCAAAAAAACAAAACAAATAAATAAAGGCATAACACAATCTGATAGTTCATGCTGTCATTATCTTTTTCTAACTTTTTACTTTCTTTCAAAATATTAATTTTTTGAAGTTTTCACTGTTTTGTTATTTCACTGGCATCCAGTTACCATGGTAACTACTGCTGAGTGTGAATGGCATTGGCCATTTTAGCCTCCCAAATTTTCAGCATTTGATAATCCCTGAATTCAACAGAATTTAAAAATGGTGAAATTGCTAAAAACAGCAGCAAAATCACTTTGCAAAAGTAACAAGAAAGGAAACTTTTTAAAAAACAATTATTGGTGAGAAGATTGCTGTACACAGCAAATGGGTAACACAAAGAATTTACACAAGCAGGACTGGCTGTGCTTTCCTGTGGAGAGAAGGAATTAGACGAGAGATATAAAATCACACATATGGATTTATATTGTGTAGCCATGCATTAAATAGATTATGTATTATATTAAATAATAGATAATATTAAATAGAAGTAGCCATATTAGTCCAGTTGTGCAATACAGTATTTCAATATAGGACTAATAATTGTCCTATAATATCAATTTATCCAGGATAACCATGATTTTTGTGTGTGTGTGTATGTATGTGTATATATATTATACACGCAATATAGGAATGAAGGCAGGTCACTCCCTTAATAATGTTACACATTCATTTATTCAACGTATTCATGATGTATCTGCCTTGTTTTCTATGTATACTGTAGTGTGCTTATGTTTCTATGCACACATACTATAGGTATATACACAGCTCTGCATACAGTATACGTGCCCTGAAACACAAACCCCTCCCCCATTGAAAGGCATTCTATCCACTGCTGAAGCTGTTTGATTCCAGCCAATCAGGGAGCGAGTTCTTTCTTCCAGAAAGTCTCCTCCCTGCTATTTCCTGCTTCTCTCTGCAGTACTGTGAGCACATGGAAGGAGGGAGGGGGGTGTTTGTGGAATCCATTGCAACCCACATGAGAGAGTTCATGCATGTAGTGCACATATCTGCTTCAGGTTAATGCAGATGTGTGGTTGATCTCGTTAGAAGATGTGTGCAATAATGAGTAGGGAATTGTAAAGGAGTTTATACTTTTTGAGAATTTTGACCAGATTCTACTTCAGAAATGTGCTGGGAAATCCTGCAAGTTGGCTGAGGAAGGGAAGCAGTGACAACTAACAATGCAGTTCAACTCTATCCTGACTAGCATTTACAAACAGGGTGTTTTCATGCTACAGGAGGTTGTTTTTTGCTCAGCCTGCTTCCTTTTATGCAGCACTGGTTTTGCTGTTTCAAGAAAGGAATATGCAGATGACTGAGAATAGCTTTCTTTAACAGTCCTATTAAATTGAAGTGATGGGATAAGAGAAAGTGGAAAGTAATTAGTAACCAAAAGATAGGGTTTGTTATCAAGGGAAGTGCTCTACCGCAAAATCTCTGTTACACTATATTTGTACAGCAGATTCTCAAGGTTGTAAATTCTATTTTAAGTGCATAGTTTTAAATATTACAGAATGCTAATTTGCAGAAAAGGGGTCTCCAAATGCCCCCAGAGGTATTTGTTTAAATCCATATTGCTCCAAAATAGGAAGGTTGTTTTAAATATATGATCAAGTTGAAATAGATCTTTTATTTAAAAACAAAAAAAGACCAATTGGAACAGCAGCATTCATTTTATTTGTTTTAAAATCTTTCAACTTTTTGTTCTTGCCAACAGCATGATCCTATTGTGAGGACACAGTAGATCAGAAAACCAGAATTGAATTTGTTTGTGAATTAAGCAAATGTAGCATTTACCATGAGTGATATTTGCATACAAAAAAACCCCATCTTTCTTTTTTACATTTACATTGGTATCATTTTTGTAAAGTGCCAACATATTCCGTAGTGGGGTACAGAGATCTGATAATCACATTTACAGTTGCATATAAAGAAGGACAAACATGCACAGACATATAAAAGGAGGTAATGAGGGCCCAGCTCTTGAGAACTTACAATTTGCAGGGTTAAATTGTCCTTAATACTAAATCCTGAGTTTGGCCTCTCAATTTCAAGCCTTTCTGTATTCACCAAACTTCCTTTCTAACTGCACTTATTCTTTTCACTTTATAACACCTGAGGTTAAAAAAAAAAAAAAAATTGGTTGTAATGTCCATTTTTGTGTTCCAAATATGAATGTTTTTTATAGTAACATTTTAGGGTAGCCAGCTTTGTGGGTAAATCATTGTCTTCTAAATTGACCCCAGTATAAGGCTAAACTTATGTAATTTGTGCTTTGAATCAGCTGCTGAGCATGAGAACACATTTCACACTGCCCATAAACCTCCTTTTTTTTTTTTGAGTGCTTGATTTCTGGCACCATGTGTACAGTACAAGCCTATGAAGGATAACAACATTTTCTATACTTGGATAAGATGGGGGTGTAGTTGATCAAGTTTCAATTTCTAAACTCGCTGTTTGCAACTGGTGAGTTCAGTTATCAATCTACAGTAGTTCTTGAAGCTGAACTTGTGGCCGATACCACCACAATCTCATACTAACATGAATAGACTTAAAATACACTACCTTACTTGTCAGATAGTCTTTTTAATATCCACTATATATTTTTATTTTCTCATGAAGCCAAACCAGTTGCAAGGTGCTAGCCCCAGGGTTCCACTTCCAGGATGGTTTTTGTGCAGTAGGTTAGGTCTGGCTTGACAGGTCCTGGACCTTGTTAGTATTCGAGGTGGAACATGGGGGTTTAAGTGGCTTAACAATAGTAGGGTCACTGACCTGACGTGGAAAAGTTATTCTAACCATATTTTAGAAAATTTATAGCATGTTAAAAAAGCAGAAAGGGCCAATCTGCGCCAAAAGAAAAATTGTTTTTCTTTAAACAAAGTGGAACCATAAGTTTGTCAGTAATAATAAAAATAAAGTGAAGCTTGTAAAATAGGTAATTGGTCTCTTTCCCCCTAATACCATTGGTGACATTTTTTTTTCTCTCCACTCCATGTTCTCTTGTGTAGGTGTCTAAAAATGAGCTGATATACTGTAGTTTTTGTATTTTATAAAGGCAGAAAGGTCTTTGTGTTTCAATCTTATATGGAGGTCTTTAAATCTTAATTTGGTGTAACAAATACCTTCAAGCTCACATTTTAATAATAATGGCATGTTCTTGTATAGCGCTGCTAGTTTTACGTAGCTCTTTACAGAGACATTTTGCAGGCACAGGTCCCTGCCCCGTGGAGCTTACAATCTTTGTTTTTGGTGCCTGAGGCACAGGGAGATAAAGTGACTTGCCCAAGGCCACAAGGAGCCGACGCCAGGAATTGTACCAAGCTCCCCTGCTTCAAACTCAGTGCCAGTCAATGTCTTTACTCACTGAGCCACTCCTCCCACAGTTCAATGTTTTTTTTAAAAAATTCACTAGGAAACAATTGGGGTGCCTTATTAAATATCATCTGTGACAAATCAGTGTTATGGACAATCGTTGGCCTCAAGGATGTATAAACCTTGCAGAAGGCTTGTGCTATTGTACATGTGAATTAAATTAAAGGAGCTGTGTTAGTTCAGTTGCAACAGTGCAAAATAAACCAATACTTGGGTGATTTGTCCCCTTTTTTGGGGGTGTGGGTGAGGGGGAAGACAAACAGTTGGATGCTTTTGAGTGAATTTATAATTTAGGTCAAGCAATACTGATTTACAAAAGTATTTAACGCATGTAAAAACAAAGGTATTCTAATAAACTAAGGGAGTGGTAAATAGACAGGTGCAATACATTTGATTAAAAGGGGCCAGTGGAAAAAAAGCATCCAGTGGGATGGGGGAAGTACAAGCCAAAGATTTACCAAAAGGATTGCATCTTTGCGAAAGCACCATGAGCACCTCCTAAAATATTAAAAGGAATAAACTCTTATGATTTGCAGCAGACATTGTCATTTTTGGTACAAATCCAACAACGAATCTTAGAACTCGATCAAGTAAGGAGTGGCCTTCCATATGAATATCAGCAAGGCCAAAGTGATGTTCAATAAATGTCAACTCTACAAAGATCAAAATAGATGGAATATATTTTTTGAAATATATATATATCGACAAATCACCAAAAAATCTACTCGCCATTTAGTACCACACGTGTGCTGCTTGGGCCAATAGGAGCTCGCCACGATGTTAAATCCACTCGCCCGGGGCGTGCAAATGTATAGGTTTGTCGAACACTGTATATATATATATATATATATATATATATATATATATATATTTGTAGAAAAATTACTTTTTTTGTGTCCCCTATTGTAAAAATGTTCTGGAGTTTTAACTCTATATTTTCAACTAACCATGTTATGTCATTTAATTTAAATGATGTAATATATGGTTTCTTATTAATGACAGTATTCAGCGGTTTATCATATGTTTATTTTATTAGCTAAATTTCATGTGCGTAAATGCAAATTTAACAAAGCAAACCTTTTATTTAACATTTTTCAGGAGATAACGAATCACATCAAAGTAATTAAAATGCATAAAATCAAGAAAGCTATTACATTGTTATACTATAACGTGTGTGTGTGTGTGTGTGTTAAACAACACAGTCCGCACTTCAGTAATAGTCCAATAAAGACAGGTGCATATCCCATAAGTAATTAACAAATGTACAATACTGCTTTCACAAAATCAGCAGCCAAACAATTAATCCAGACAAAATCCCGCCAAATCTGTGTATCCAAGATCTCTAGGGTGCTGCACCAGCCATAATGGAATGTGTCAGTTGACCATCTTTAATAACTATGTCCAGCGCATGCGCAATGTAGTATAGATAATAAGCGCGGTTCGGGTGGCCTGCTAGACTCCGTTAGTTCCCATGTGACCGCTATACACAACGGGCTGAGAGTCTCGACTTATGCTGAGTCAAGCAGTGAGGTTCCTAGGTAACCCGTGAGGATGCGGCAGCCATCTTAAATGCTACTGCGCATGCTTGACACTCGAATGCCACTGTTATACAGTAGCTGAAATAAACGCAGACTAAGTAACTGATACGCTGTAGTGGAGCATTAAGAGTGAAATGGGGCAGGAATGGATCCAAAGAGTGAAAACACCTACTGTGTATAAGAGTGATGGGAAAACATATAGAATATACATAATGAAGGTGTAGCCTAATGTATGTAAATGTTACAATCACTAGTACAGATACTTAGAAACCAAGCTACAGATGGCACCATAGACATACCCTGTATATAAATGCAAAATATAAGCACTATGACTGTTCTCAATCATCAATTACAGTAATTTGTATATCCAAAGGGAGAAAAATCCTGGCCCTGTATAGATAAAATACAACCACTAGTAACCACACAACGAATTGCATCTAGATAAATATGAATGTACATTTAACTAGGCATCAATAATAGCTGTTGTGAAAGAGAGAACATCCCAGTATCAACAATCAAACCGGTCCATCCTTAGATGTTGATCCTGGCCGCACTGTGCCCAGGACATACTTGAGCACCACGACTGATCAGATAAGTTTTTCCTTTTTCCCTTTGAGTGCTCTGAACATTCTTGCTATTGTTATATATGTATATATATATATATATATACATATATATGTGTGTGTGTATATATATATATATATATATATATATATATATATATATATATGTCTTTATTTATATAGCGTCATTAATGTACATAGCGCTTCACAGAAGTAATACACATGGTAATCAAATAACAGATCAGGGGAATAAGTGCTTCAGACATAAAAGTAACATTACGGAAGAGGAGTCCCTGCTCCGAGGAGCTTACAATCTAATTGGTAGGTAGGGAGAACGTACAGAGACAGTCGGAGGGAGTTCTGGTAAGTGCGTCTGCAGGGGGCCAAGCTTTATGTATAATGTGTTCAGAATATCCACAGTGCTATTCATATGCTTCTTTAAGCAAGTGTGTCTTAAGTTGGGTCTTAAAGGTGGATAGAGAAGGTGCTAGTCTGGTACTGAGGGGAAGGGCATTCCAGAGTTGTGGGGCAGTCCGTGAAAAGGGTTTAAGGCGGGAGAGGGCTTTAGATACAAAGGGGGTAGAAAGAAGACATCCTTGAGAAGAACGCAAGAGTCTGGATGGTGCATAATGAGACATTTGGGTGAGATGTAAGGAGGGGCAGAAGAGTGTAAAGCTTTAAAAGTGAGGAGAAGAATGGAGTGTGAGATGCGGGATTTGATCGGAAGCCAGGAGAGGGTTTTCATGAGGGGAGATGCTGAGACAGATCTAGGAAAGAGTAGCGTGACTGGCAGCAGCGTTTAGGATAGATTGTAGGGGAGACAGGTGAGAGGCAGGAAGGCCGGACAGCAGGAGCTTACAGTAGTCAAGTCGGGAGAGAATGAGGGCCTGAGTCACAGTTTTAGCAGTCGAGCAACAGAGGAAAGGGCGTATCTTTGTTATATTGCGGAGGAAAAAGCGACGGGTTTTAGAACTGTTTTGAATGTGAGGGGCGAATGTGAGAGAGGAGTCGAGTGTGACCCTAAGGCAGCGTGCTTGGGCTACTGGGTGAATGATCGTAGTTCCAACAGTAATGTGGAAGGAGGTAGTAGGGCCACGTTTGGGAGGAAGTATGAGGAGCTCTGTTTTAGCCATGTTGAGTTTAAGGCGGCGGAGGGCCATCCAGGATGATATAGCAGAGAGACATTCAGAAACTTTGGTTTGTACAGCAGGTGTAAGGTCGGGTGTTGAGAAATATATTTGTGTGTCGTCAGCATAGAGGTGATAATTAAACCCAAAAGATGTTATTAGGTCACCTAGAGAGAGTGTATACAGAGAAAAGAGAAGAGGTCCCAGGACAGAGCCCTGGGGTACCCCCACAGAGAGATCAATAGAGGAGGACGAGGTATTAGCAGAAGAGACACTGAAAGTACGATGGGAGAGGTAGGATGAGATCCAGGATAGAGCTTTGTTCCGAATGCCAAGAGTATGGAGAATGTGAAGGAGAAGAGGGTGGTCCACGGTGTCAAATGCTGCAGAGAGGTCGAGTAATATGAGCAGAGTGTAATGACCTTTGTCTTTGGCAGCATGGAGGTCGTCAGTTATTTTAGTGAGGGCTGTTTCCGTGGAGTGAGCAGTGCGGAAGCCAGATTGTAGAGGGTCTAGGAGAGAATAGGTGTTGAGAAAATGGAGGGAAAACAGGGAAGGTTTTAGCTGCCTCCTCATCCGCACTAGCAGCTTCCCCGGTCACTTTAATGTTATGCAAGTTTGCCCTCTCTTTAAACCGCATAAACCAGCCCTTAATTGCAGTGAACGTTTCCTCAGTGGTCCCTTCTCCATGCTGTTGCTTAAAGTCCTCATACAGACTCAAAGCCTTGGCCTGAATTAAGGCTAAACTAATGGGCACATGACGCTGGGATTGATCTTCCAGCCATATGATGAGGAGTTTTTCTACCTCAGCAATATGCCCAACACGTTGCCTTATTGTTGTACCTTGCATAGGTGCTGAGCCCTTGATCTGTTCCAAGATTCTTGCCTTTGATTATTGTCACAATAGTTGTGCGAGGTATATCCAAGACACGTCCAATTTCTGTGTTCGTCTCTCCTTTCTCAGAGCGCTTTATTATGTTTTGCTTGGTCTCCAAAGTTATAGATTTTCTATTCCTTTTTGGAGTAACAGTACTTTGCTTTTTGCTTTGATCAGCCATGGTTTAGGGCCTAAAATACACCACCAAACCTTCACTCAGACTGTTCAGAATGATTTCCCTAGCCTGCAGCCGTCTGGTTGTTCATTTGTAGCAATTTTTTAAAGCGTCGTAAGAGCGTCGGATAAGCCGTTCGGGCGTCATAAAACGGGCCATAGGGATGCATTGACTAGCGTCGGATAAGCCGTTCGTCATAAAACGAAACGTCGTAAAACGAGGACCGCCTGTACCTATATTACACCACTTGTTTGTGTTATGTGTTTTCTCTCTTGTTACTCTCCTATATATACACTGGAGATGAAGAAATAGAACCACGAGCTGGAGGACTTTGTTTTTTCTACACGTCTCCCTGTCACTCAGCTGTTTACTTTAGGGGAAAACCCAGACTGGGCCTAACACTGTCTGCACTGATACCAGGAATTAAGTGTTAGGAGGGTAGATTAGTAACTAAAACATACCTGGCTACACTTAGCTGATTAATACCCACGTAAGATCAGTGACAGTCTTGTTACTGTCATTTGTCAGATGTTCTTCAAGAAAAATGTCTTTGAATTCTTGTGTAAAATCATTGCATTTTATGCTGCTTAATACAACAGGACGATGTAATGTTTTCAAAGCTTAACAAAAATGCAGTAGAAGAGAAAGATAACTGCTGTGTACCCCTCTGGACTGTTACCATTTGTTTAGCATCAGGGGAAAGTGTCTAGTGGTGTTCTATCGATTATATTAACTGGCGATATATATTTGACAGTGTAATGATTTACAAAGCAGAGGAGCGTAGTTGCATGGCGACTCTCTGCTTCACCTCCTGCCATCTGCACCGCGGGGAGGGACTTGCAGTACAGATAGTCACACCAGAGTGACATCCGATCGGGACCCCCATGTGTGCACCGCATAGATATTTGTAGGATAAATTGATAAGCGCGGGTCTTCAGTGTGCGCTTGACGCCCTGATGGAACGTGCTTATCGATCTACCCTAAAACCGGCCCTGCGTCATACGCCTAACCATTACGCTTGACATCATGGCAAAGTATATGAAGGGACAGAGACCAAGTGGAAACATAATTATACATACATCTATTTGTAAATTTAATACTAAATTTATATGAAATATATGTATAAAAAAGTGAAGTGTAATTGAATAGTTTCATTGTGAATCAATGATTAACCTGACATAATGGCGATGTGAAATCTATATATCTATATCAAGAGCGGGGGCCTGAATCTGCCTCCCCAAGACTATCTGGTTGTAACAGTGCAGTATAAATCATACAACTCGCCAGACACATGCGATCGGAGTTGACCTGTCATTTTTAATGGAGGTAGAATAGAGAACCAGGCTATCTCCTTGGTCTAACGGGGTTAAAGGTCACCAGCCTTTAATAAATACACACAGTTTGTACAACAATCACTTCCCTCTTCCCAGTGGTTGCGCGATTGTCCAGATACTATCCCTGTGACATTCCTGGGAGTCCAGTTACAGGTAGCATTAATTTAAGATGAACAAATGTTGCAGGCCTGTGTTGTGGCTAAGGGGGTCAAATGTTTGAATTCCAGAATCCCCATGGGCGATTTATACTTGCGCAAGTCGCTCCCTTGCTTCAGGTTTCTCACTCCTCCCTTTTCCTTTAGGGGCTCGGAGCAGTCCGGTTCACAGTTCCGTGGACCACTAGTGGTTGCAAATAATGGTCAATCTATGCCAATAAATTAATACTAAGGGAATTAATTCCCGACAGTCTTTTTGGCGGTGTGACAAGGCATTTATGGATTTTTGGAATGTGGTACATAATGGGTGTAACCGGATCTTTAATATAAAAAAAATCAAATACCCTCTTGTCCAAAATATTGCCCTTCACGGCCCGGATTGGTACAATGCAGCCAGATAGGAGATAGTCAGATCCTTCTTCAATGAAATATAGGATAACTCATCTGCCAAAATGCATAATCCACAGAATGTTGAATGACAATTCCCCCACCTTTTATCTGCCATATGGATCACTATATCAATGTTGGATTTCAAATTTTGGATGGCCAATATTTCTTGAGGGTTGAGATTGGATACATGTGAATGTTTACGTGTACATCACTTCTTAAAATCTTCCTCAACCAGTCTACCAACGGTGTCCACATACAGTAGTTTCCCTTGGAATGGTAAGGATAAAAGTGGGTTTAAAATTGGAATGAAGTACTGGAAGTACATCGCCGTCCCCCATAATCGCCATCCATCAGCTCAACCAGATCACAAATGGCTGCTCTATCGAACAGTGGAGAGAGAATTTACCTGAATTGCTATCCGCTAGTTCTTTGTGAGAATATTGACGTTGATTAAAATATTGACGCAAAGTCAACTTTCTCAGAAATTTCTGAAATCTCTATATATATATAAATCTTTTTGCAAAGATGGACAGAATGAAAGTCCTTTACTAAGTAAGCTTGTTAAAGAATAAAATGAATAATTTGACACACGCAATGAAGTAATACTTCAGCTGGTTTTACTAATTAGTAGATGCGAGCCATACCTAAAAATATGCTCGTGACATAAAAAGAAATTGCTAAACGATATTTTACCCTTTTACATGGGCATAGCATAATAACATTTGATTAGATAGAGTAATACATCTGTGACGCATGCTAGAATGTTTGGCAATATGTGTTGTTACTTTTAGTTGATTGGTCAAAGAAGCCGGTAAGCCAAGGTCATCTGTAGAAAAATACTGTGAACAACACTTTTTATGCTAAGTCCAGGTGCAGATAAGAAAGTAACGTCCAAGAGTGAAAGCAGATACAAACAGGAGATTTTTGTCCTCCTTCTTAAAGGGACAGTCAAGCAAATCATTTCAAGCTCATATGATAATGGGACAACACAGTTTTAGAAAGAGATTAAAGATACCATTTGTCCTAAGTGTCTACAGTACGTTGCAGTGTTTATTTTTGATGGAGGATATCTTTCCTCCATGTTTCCCTCTCCGTACAAATGTCTTATGCCGAACTCCCTTGAAAGTGTAAGAGGAGAGTGTTATACTCGCCAGGGTAATCTTTTGTCTCTTGGTAACCTGTACTCCTGAAAATGAACATCATGTTCTCTTTTGCATGTTCTCTTTTGCTATCATCAAACATCAATTCACAGGGAGCTGATTCCAAAGGTTGAAATCTATTGCTTTGTATGTATGTATGTCTTTATTTACATAGCGCCATTAATGTACATAGCACTTCACAGTAGTAATACACGTGACAATCATGTAAGTAACAAATACAAATAACAGGTCATGGGAATAAGTGCTTCAGACCTACAGTACAGTAAAAATTAACATTTAGGAAGAGGAGTCCCTGCTCCGAAGAGCTTACAATCTAATTGTTAGGAGAAAGATAAAGTAGGAGGGCATACTGGTAAGCGCGTCTGCAGGGGCCAAGCTTTATGTATTAGGTGTACACGGGGGAGGACACAAAGCGCAATATTCCTCTCCAAGGTGGGAAGTCACTGGGAATCTCAATTCGAAATGAGCAGCATATGTAAAGAAAAAAAACATATAGTGCAACACAATTTAATTAATAAAAACACTCGAGCAAGGAGGCTCCAATACACTCGCATGCTCCAGGAATAATAAAGACAATTTAACCACTCTGGGTTCAGATGCAGTAGAATGCTCCGGTCAGCTGCTGCACATCCACTGCTTCCGCATGCAGACGGCGTCTGACGTCACAGCCCAGCTCTCTCAGCGTTCCAGCAATAGAGGAGGATCATAGGGCTCCGTGGTAGTCAGGGCAATGCAGGACGCACAGGCAGGAAGATGCAAAACACCAGCACAGCTGATCTCACGGAGGAGGGGAGCTGACTGCTTCACAAAGTCTGAGCACACAGGAAAAAATCCTACGCGTTTCGTCCGATAGGGCGGACTTCTTCAAGGATACTGCACCATGGGTCTGCAATAAATAGTCCCTCAAATGAGAGGGAGTAGATGACATCACGGTGCATAACTGATTCTAATAGGCTCAGCACACTTCTACATCAATTAACCACTTCATTAACAAAGAGAAATGAACACTAAAAGTAAATATATACAAGAATTTTGGGAGTTAACATGATATTATATAATAAAAATACATTACAAAATTACACAATAAAAATATATCTAAAAACAAACTCCCTAACACGACGACGGATCTAAATGGAGACAAAAGAGGAGATCAGTGCATATATATAAATAACATATTAAAATATTATTAAAAAATATATATATTATATAAAACAGACTATCTTATAAAAGAGGATAAATATATATATATATATATTTAAAGATGCACACTATCGTTATAGATTTAGCTTCTTTTTTAAATTAATATCAATATTAAGACCCAAAGGCTTTAGTGTACGCAATTTGTGTATCCAGAAAGTCTCTTTTTGAGAAACTTCCTGGATAAAATGTAAAGGAACTGATTTTCCATACCATTCACAATGTTCCTTACATGCCCCAGAATTCTGACCCGAAGAGGTCTGATAGTGCGGCCCACATATTGTAGACCACAGGGGCATTGTAATAAATAAATAACAGAGGTACTTTTACAGTTAATAAAATTATTGATTTTAAAAACCTCTTTGGTCACTTGAGACTGGAAGCAATCAGTTTTACTAATACAAAATTTGCAAGCCCGTACACTTAAAAAAGCCCTTTTGTTTTTGACCTAACCAAGTATCACTAGTTGGTAATGGTCTCAAGAAACTAGGAGCAATTCTATCTTTAATGTTGCGTGCTTTGGTATAAATAACGTGAGCACGGTCTGGTAAAAAGTCTTTTAAATATTGATCACTTTTTAAAATATGCCAATGCTTATTTAAAATTTTATTGATTTTGAAATGTTCGCTATTAAATTGAGTGATAAAAGGAATAAAAGTGGATTTCATCACTTTACTTGAGTTTGACTTTAAAAGTATTTTTCTATCAGTTTCCCTAATTAGGTGTTTTGACTCACATAAATCTAAGGGTGCATAATCTTTCTCCAAGAATCTTTGCTCCAACATAGCCGATTGTTCATCAAAAACCTCAATATCGGAACAATTTTTCCTTAATCTTCTAAATTGTCTGGATGGAATATTTGAGGTTCAATGTGGATGATGACAACTGCTCTTACTAATAAAATTATTGCAGTCTACAGACTTAAAAAAGGTTTTGGTTAAAACATTTTTGTCTTCCACATATAAAACAAGATCGAGATATGAAATGTTGGTACGATCATACTGATGAGTGAAGCTGAGGTTAAAAATATTGTTATTGAGATAAATTTTAAATTCCTCAAGTAATTCAATAGTTCTATCCCATATAAAAAGGATGTCATCAATATAGCGTTTCCAGGACACCAGATTCGCGCCAAAGCGATTGGAACGGAGAATAAAATCCTCCCAAATCCCCAAAAATAAATTAGCATAACTTTGCGCGAACCCGGGCCCATGGCTGTACCCTTTGTTTGTAGATAAAAGCAATTATTAAAAGAAAAATAATTATGATTTAAAATAAATTCTATACCTTCTATGATAAAATCAGTCTGTTCTTGTGCAATTTTTTTAGACTGTTCTAAAGTTCTAATGGCACTACAGCCTTGTAGGTGATCTATGATTGTATAAAGCGAAGTGACGTCTACCGTGCACCATATGAAAGTGTCTTTCCATTCTAAATTTTCGAAATGATTAATTACCTCCGTTGCTTCTCTTAAAAATGAAGGTAAACTAGTCACAAATTCTTTTAAAAATGTATCTAAGTACTGTGACAAATTGGAGGTCAAAGAATCAATTCTGGAAATAATTGGACGACCCGGAGGTCTGTCTTTATCTTTGTGCATTTTCGGTAAAAAATAAGAAATAGGAATTTTAGGAAATTTATTATTTAAAAAATTAAATTCACTATCATTTAAAATACAACAATTTTTACCCTTATTTAAAAAGACGTCTAAATCTTCTAAAAAAGATTTTGTGGGGTCAGTGGTTAGAGTAGTGTAGGTAGTTTTATCACCAAGAATTCTTAACGATTCTTCCAGGTAATAACTCCTACTCATAACCACCGTACCCCCTCCTTTATCCAACAGAACCCTCGTATTTTTATAATCCTTATTATAATATGGCTGTTTGCCACGTTTGTCTTGTTCCCTATCCCTATGATAGTTTTTGTTATATTTCCTATCTTTCCTTTAGGGGTGGGGTGATTTAGATCTGTCATAAGAGTGTTTTTTGGGTGTGGTAGACTTAATCTCTAAAACTTGATTGTCTTTAGGCAAATTAGTAGGCTCTTTCTTTTCTATTTTAGGTTTAGACCATTTTCTAATTGTGCCATTAATATAATCTAATTTATCTCTCTGAAATTTACTAACCTTAACAGATATAACGGTTGAGTGTAATTTTTCAATCCTATTTTGTAATAAACCATCTTTATCTTAAAGCTGGGAGTTTCAGAAAACGTTCTAATTTAGTTTGTAAATCATTTATAGAGGTATCTAAATCTTCTAATGACTCTTGATGTTTACCAATAAGGTGTTTCATTAGCTGAAATGAACATGCATCAATAATAGTGTTCCATTTATCTAAAAAGATTTTATCAGTATTATAAGAAGTGGGTTGTTTAAAAATGCGCAGACCTCGTGGAATTCGTTGCGCTTTGCGATAATTTTCTAAACTGACCATATCCCATAATTTCATTGTTTCAGAAAATAGGAGTCTCTCTAACTCAAGGAAATGAAGTGACAGGTCTTCTGCTCCAGGGGTCTCCATTTGTTCAATAACATTGGATGCCTCATCACATTAAAAAAAATGATTCAAATTGAGGTGTTTGAGATTCCTTTGTGAAAACACATTACATGGTGCATCAGCCATATTACGTGAACGTGATAAACAAAGTTAAGTAACTAATTCACAATATAAACCAAATAATGTGTATATAATAAATAAAAGGTGTACACAGAGCAACTCGTATGCTTCGTTAAGGTGTTTTAAGGTGGGTCTTAAAGGTGGATAGAGAGGGTGCTAGTCTGATATTGAGGGGAAGGGCATTCCAGAGGTGTGGGGCAATCAGTGAGAGAGGTTTTAGCGCGTGAGAGGGTTTTAGATACAAAGGGAGTAGAGAAGACATTCTTTATCGGAACGCGAGAGTCGGGATGGTGCATAGTGAGAAATTAGGACTGATATGTAAGGAGGATCAGAAGAGTGGAGAATTGAATGTGTGATACGGGATTTGATAGGAAGCCATGAGAGGGATTTCAGCAGGGGAGGCGCCGAGACAGATTTAGGAAAGAGTAGAGTGATTCTGGCAGCAGCGTTTAGGATAGATTGTAGGGGAGGCAGGAAGGCCGGACAGCAGGAGGTTACAGTAATCGAGATGGGAGAGAATGAGGGCCTGTGTCAGTTTTAGCAATCGAGCAACAGCGGAAAGAGGTGTATCTTTGTGATTGCAGATGGAAAAGCGATACGTTTTGAAAGTGAGAGAGGAGTTGTGTGACCTCCTAGGCATCGTGCTTGCACTACTGGGTGTATGAATGAATTTCCAACAGTAATGTGGGAGGAGGTTGTGGGGCCAGGTTTGGGAGGGTGTATTAGGAGCTCTGTTTTTGTCATGTTAAGTTACCCGACACTAAATACTGTGTGAGGTCAGAAACGGAATGATTTATGATGAACATGGCAGAAACTAGTATGTAGATTAATTCCATATTTTAAATATTACACGATATAAGATTGAACTACCAACCAGCCAAGAGTAGCCACTATTAGCTCCTTCCTCCTCATCCGTTATGATCCCCTCATAAGGTCCAAAATGTACACCCTTCTGAAGGATTGCAGCCTCATTCCACACACCAAGCCCAGCACGTGGAATGCTAGAAAGCCTGATGCTCATCCCAGGAGGCAGAGTAAGATATGATCTCTTCACATTTCCCATTTCAACGGCAGAGTCCTGGATGAAGATTGGCGATCCATGCACTGCACATTCGTCACAAACTAGACGGAGTATGAGAAGCAGACAGAAAGATAAGACTCATGCAGCAACATCAATA
This sequence comes from Ascaphus truei, assembly GCF_040206685.1. Lineage (NCBI taxonomy): Eukaryota > Metazoa > Chordata > Amphibia > Anura > Ascaphidae > Ascaphus > Ascaphus truei. Next base: position 41,872,514 of record NC_134486.1, on the reverse strand, counting down.
CTTAAAAGTTCTTCCAATGTTACGTAGCCATGCAGTTCTGTTCGTCACTTTAAAGCAGCAATCCCACCCAGATGGTGAATTGTTTTTATCACATAATTGGAACGTGTTATTTTCAGCTCCGGGGACCCCCTGATTACCAGGCTACATGCAGTGTTCAGTGCTGGTGCTCCCTCATGTAAACACCAAAATGGCTGCCGGTGTCCACCAATAGGAAGCTGCATCCAATGATATTGCACATTCCTACTGGTCATATTAAATTCCCAGTGGGAGCTTTAACCACCAGCACAGAAAACTGTACATATGTTTGCCAGACAAAATAGTATTCTGTACACATAAAACAATACAACCTTTTGTTATAAAATAGGACTTTCTCTGCACAATTGTTCTTTAATTCCCTTGTCCACCCATTGCACCTGTTCAAAAACGCACATTAAGAAACAGATGCCCTCTTTGTCTCTCACTGCACCACCTTCCTGTCCATCACACCACCAATGTCCTCGCCTATCCCCTTAACACACCACTCCCCACATCACTGCACTTTGGCCCTTTGAGCACCAGAGAGGTTAGCAAAGCAATTTTACAATGTTACTGGCCCCTCTGGCGCTCAAGGGGTAAAGTCCCCTGCACATTATTCTCCTCCCAACTACATGTTACATTCCTTCTCTCTAGACCCCCCACATTATACCCCTAACACGCAATGGGTTTCACCACCACTTTGGAATTGCTGTTCTGCATCTAAAGTCCCACAAAATTGATACACAGCACACACTGCTACTGCAGCTCCGCCTTCTCATCTGCCCACTCTGCTGTCTTCAGTGTCACTGGGGGTAGAGCTGCAGGAGCAGCACGTCCCTTGCATAAACTGAAATGCAATGCCAAACACGGCACAAGGAAGTAGCAATTTCATAGTGATTGTGAGTCCTGTCTCCAGCAAGATGGCTGACAGTGACCCGCCACCAGCTGGCGGGAAATTGCACTTGCCAGTGGGCCGTATATGTATGTGTGGGTGTATATATACACATAGTATATATTTCCATAGTTTCCCCTGGTCCCATGCCAAGCCACCCCTCTTTTGGGCTCATCTCATGACAGGGATAACCTACGGTATCCGTATTCAGTGCACTCCCACGAGTAAAGTTTGAAATAATAACCAATGACTGGCAGAAAGTGTTATCTAATGACTAATGTCTTATTTGCAAAGCCTTTATATGTTACATTTAGACACAGGTACACTGATTGCATTTAAAATGTGATATAATGTATTAGTGATTGAAAATCTCTACATGCTCAAAACACTACAACATACATGCATTTTGATATAACATTTCAGCATTAGCCTAGTTTGAATGTGATGAGCTCTGAATGTTGGTAACATTTGAAACAGATTGATACAATAAGAAGTGAAACATACATAAATAGTCATCGTCTTCTAGTTCATCATTTCTGTATATATTTTTCTCTCTCTTTCGCAAACCGAAATGTTCTGTTACATTGTGTGTCCGTGTCCTCATTCCCGGAACCTTCTTGCTGAGAAACTAGAAAGAATAAAGGAGTCAGTAATTATTTATGTTTCCCTGTGGTATTGTTAGTAGAGATGTGCCAAATTTTCCTCCAAATTCAAATCCGCCTCAAATTTATAAATTAATTTTAGCGGGGAAAATCCATGGATCAGTCTCAAAAGTACAAATTCAACTCAAAATCTGCATCATAGAAGAAATCTTAACGCTGATTCGGATATCTGCAAATCCAAATTCTCAAGTACCATGCTGTATATCCACGGAAACTATCCTCCAAACATGTGGGGAGACATCTATGTTCAAAAAGGAGCACACCTGGGAGATATGCAAAGTATATTTAAAGGACTCACACCCCACACCCTTAGAAGATTGCTACAAGGTCTATACTGATGTAACGGGTGTTCCACCCCACCCAATCGCATATATATATATATATGAATGTAAGGGGGAACCTATATGTTACCAGGTGTGGTGCGTTATACCTGTCAGGCTCACAGGAGGTCTGAGCCTCCGCCAGTGAGAACCTGGGGTGAATCCTCTGGATCGTTCTCGGTTTCAGCGCCTCCACCTGTGTAGGGTTCTAGGGATATAGAAGTTTGTCTACACAGGACCCACATATACAATAACCACGTACTCAGGAATATATATAACCAGTTTACTGTAACACAGAATATATATGCAGGCAATAACACACTCTTATAACATAACACTACTAACACTCCCCTCTAGGGGTTATCTCCACCATGTAATATCAGTCCTCTCAGTGTCTCTTACTCCACTAGGAGTATAGCCGCCCACCACCGTGTATCCCCACACCGTGTTCACAGCCTACCCCCTTTTGTCCCGTGGTCAGCGCTGCCACTATGTGAATAGGTAATGTGAGAATGGTATAGGTTGGTGCACTTATGAAGGTACCTGCCGAGCGCTCCTGCACTCGGGCCAGCAAACAACTTCGCAAAGGATCAGTCGCTTGATGATTCTTTCTGATCCTTCGCACGTGGTCCGCCAGGGGCGATCCCACCCTGGAGATAGTCTCTGTCTCTGGGGTGTAGGCCTGAGCCCAAGCCTCCGTTCAGGGAGCGCAGCGTCCGCTGTGTCCCTATCTATCACTAACACTAATGGGATAGTCCCTAACGTAGGGCCAGTCCCTAAGCACCACAAGCTAGGGGAGTTCAGGACCTATCTGGGGCCTAGGGTGTTCTGGCCTATTGCAGTGGGTCACTGACTCCTGCACTCACCTCCTTCCCCTAGCTCTCCCGGTCCTGCACTGACTAGCGTGACTAAGCGCGCGAAAATGTATCAATCTCCTTGCAGGGAGATGCTGTAGCCCTATTGGCTCCCTGGGGTCATGTGGCTCTGCCCCTGTGCACCCTGGGGGTGGACTGCCCTGCTGTGCGCATGCGCGACCTTCCTGCATTCCTCCCGGCGCTTCTGTGCCCTTGCGCATGCGCAACGCACCTAGCAATGGCGACGCCCTGCTCCGCATGCCGCCGGGACCTTCGCGACGCGACCGCAGCCCTAGCAACGGCCCGATCGCATCCCCGGCAACCGGCCGCATGAGAGAGAGAGACGCGCGCTGCTCGCACACGGCCCCGCTACCAACAGGTGACCTGGCTACATCCTCCCCCTGGTAAAACCCCAACGTCCTCGCTTGGGACACAACTCAATATAACTATATACAGAAGTTATATAATGAAAATGGCACCACATCGTTATATAATAAAAATGCAACAACCAAACGTGATCTTACACTTATCAGCTCTAAATCAGATTGCACATTTCACTGGACATCACAATGACAGACTGCACTCTGCTGCGAGCCCACTGCTGAGCCTCATAATGGGGTGCCCCAATTTGATCATAGGTTACCCGATTTGGAGGGTACCTGACTCTTTGGCTCCTACGGAGCTGTTCTTCAGCAACTCCCTCTGGGGCGTAACAAGCACCGTCCTGAGGCTCAGCCTCTTCCCTTGAGGGGAGAAATGTCTCTGAACAGTCTCTGTTAGGCACAAAGCACGGGCTCTGTGGATCCAAAGGCTGGCCTGTTGGTGCCTCTTTAGTAGGCGTTGGCCTACGAGGCTCTTTACCCGTGGCTCCTCCGGGAGGTGCCCCTTCTGTGGAGTAGTCCCTTTGTGAGGGTCCCTCCATAGGGTCTTCAAGAGTTTCAGAGTGGGTCTCGTTATCTACAGTCTCTTGACCCCTCTCTAATGAGTCTGACTCACCGTTGAGCGGTGTGGCCAGCATTTCGGCGTCCTCATCTTCCACTTGTGGAATAGGAAGAAGGTGGTTACGATGCCATACCTTTACCCGGCCATCGGTGTCTTTGATGCGATATACCGGGAGGCCAGGCATCTGGGATTCTATCTCATATACACCGTCTCTCCATCGGTCGGCCAATTTGTGTTTTCCTGGGACTCCCAAGTTCCGAAGCAACACAGCGTCTCCAGGACGGAGTTCCCGATATTTGACCTTATGGTCGTATCGTCTATTTCCAGCGTTCAACTTAGCTGTAGCCTTCTCAGCTTGTTGATAGGCCTGCTGTAAACTGTCTTTAAGTCTTTGCACATATCTGAAATGGGTAGCATTGTGTATCCCATCCGTCGAGACTCTAAGACGTACGTCCACTGGCAATATCGCCTCTCGCCCAAAGATGAGGAAGTATGGGATGAATCCCGTTGACTGGTGCCTGGTGCAATTGTACGCATGCACCAGAGCCTCCACGTGTCGAATCCATTCAGTTTTCTGAGCACTCTAGTGTTCCGAGCATGTCCAGTAAGGTTTGATTAAAGCGCTCGGGCAATGCATCTCCTTCGGGGTGATACGGGGTCGTTCGTGACTTGGTGATGTTCAGCATTTTGAGTAGTTCTCTGATCAAAGTGCTCTCAATGTCCCGCCCTTGGTCGGAGTGATGGCGATTGGGGAGACCATAGTGCACGAAGTACTTCTCCCATAATATTTTTGCAACTGTGATGGCTTTCTGATCTTTCGTGGGGAAGGCCTGGGCATACTGGGTGTAATGGTCCGTGATGACCAACACGTTGCATATTCCCCGGCTATCAGGCTCAATGCACAGAAAGTCCATACACACAAGGTCCATGGGGCCAGAACTTTTTAGATGGCCCATGGGGGCTGCTCGGGTAGGCAGGGTCTTGCGCTGTATACACCTGGTACAGCGGCGACAGTGACGTTCAACGGCCTCTCGCATCTTGGGCCAGAAAAAGCGATCTCTGACCAACCCAAAGGTCTTTTCTATACCAAGATGTCCATGATCATCATGTAGGGACCTCAACACCAGGTATTGTAAGTTCTTAGGGAGAACTAGTTGTCGTCTATCCGGGTGTTGTGGTACTTCACCACCCGATAGAGTAAGCAATTGTCTATTTCGAATTTGTCCCATTCCCGCATGAGCAAAGCCACTAAGTCATTCGGAGCACGCTTCAGAAGGGCTGGATTCTTCCTTGCAACGGCTTGTCGGATGATACTGACAACAGGATCTCGTATTTGATAGTCTACCAGATCTTTCCACCGTAACACCTTGTCATGCGTAATGTGCATCCCCTTTGGGTCGCAGTAGGCGGCTGGGACAGCCTGCGACCGGCATCCCAATGAATCGGCCACTCTTAAATCTGAAAAGGCCACTTGGTCGTCGACGATGGCGGCCATGCTACACATAGCTCGCACTCCGGGTCCTGGGAGTTCCTCCCATTCCTCATCATCTGGAATAGCACTTAACCCGGGTCGTCTGGATAGAGCGTCAGCCCCTATATTCAAAGGTCCCGGCTTATACTTCATGGAGAAACTGTAGTTGCTTAGGGCAGCCAGCCAGCGGTGTCCGGCAGCGTCCAATTTGGCCGAGGTATTGAAGTATGTGAGGGGATTGTTATCTGTCCTTACCTCGAAGGTAACACCGTACAGGTAATCGTGGAGCTTCTCGGTGATAGCCCACTTGAGAGACAGAAACTCCAACTTGTGGACGGGGTACCTCTGTTCACTGGGGGTCAGACTGCGACTAATGTAGGCGACAGGCCGAAGGCCCTCGGGGTGCTTCTGGTGCAGGACGGCGCCCAGTCCATTGAGACTGGCATCCACATGCAGAACATATGGTTGTTCGGGATCAGCATACGCAAGCACCGGCGCTTCGGTCAGACATTTCTTCAATTTCGAGAAGGCCTGTTCACACTCAGACGTCCATTTATCACCAAACGGTTGGCGAGCAGATACAACCTTCCTCCCTGTTTCCTCGAGATATATCTTCAACAGATTGTTCAGGGGTTTCGCCCTACTAGAGTACCCTTCCACGAAACGACGGTAGTACCCACAGAATCCCAGGAAAGATCGCAGCTCCGTGACATTCTCGGGACGAGGCCAGTTCTACCTTGGAGGGGTCGGTGGCGATCCCTAGGGTGGACACGATGTGTCCCACGTAGGTCACTGAGGTATGGCAAAACCGGCACTTGTCTAGGGACAATTTCAACCCTTCGTTCCCCAGACGGTCTATCACTTTAAGCAACCGCTCTTCGTGCTCCTCTAGAGTTCTTCCGAAGACAATGATGTCATCCATGTATACCAGACACTCCTGCGGGCTCATGTCCCCGATAGTCTTCTCCATCAGCCGTTGGAAGGTAGCAGGCGCCCCACATATACCTTGGGGCATACGTGTAAATTGGTAGAATCCCAAGGGGCAGACGAAAGCTGTTTTCTCCTGATCTTCCGCATTCATAGGCACCTGATAGTACCCGGATCGGAGGTCGAGCACGCTAAACCAATGACTTCCATTCAGCGCATTCAGGATCTCTTCAATGCACGAAAGGTTGTACTGATCTGGTATCGTACGATTGTTCAGGGTTCGATAGTCGACACACAGTCGCACGGACCCGTTCTTTTTCCGCACCACCACTATGGGTGACGCGTAGGGTCCCCGAGACTCCGTCACAATACCAGCGGTTTCCATGTCTTGTATGGCGTTCCTCACATCGTCCACATCCCGCGGGGCGATGCGACGAGAGTGTTCCCGGAACGAAGTGGCATCACTCAGTCGAATTGTATGCTGGGCACTGCGACTGCACCCCACATCCATCTCACTCGTGGAGAACACATGTCGTCGTTGAATCAGCTGGGTTGTCAGTCGTTCTTTCCACTTGGTGGACAGCGTTGGCTCACCGAAATTAAAGTCCAGATCGACTAACCGCTCATCCACGGCCGCCGCCTTCACCTGAGGCGTGTTTTCTACAGGGCTGACCGGATATATGCAACCCAACTTCTGGTCGGCATCAAATTCCATCGGGAATGGGGAGAGATTCTGCACATACACATGGGTTCGTAGAGGGATCTTAGCCGTCCACTCCCTCACTTCAGGTAGTACCCTATACCCTCTCTGAACTTCCTCTTCAGGCGTACTCTCCAGAGAGAACAGCTGATCGCTCTTATCTCGTTCGGGATAACAACACCAGACGGCCATTCTTTGCACTCCCCCTGGTAATATGGTCGTCAGTCCGTGTTGACGGTTGTAGAGAACCCTGTGGCGTTCCAGGGCATATACCCGTTTGCACTCTTCTCGTATGGCCGGATCTAGGAGAGAGGTGGCTAGCGGCAACTCGTTAGTCTCTTTCAGATACGCTCGGATCACCGCTTGTACTATATCAGCGTTGGTGCCCAAGATGATCGGGTACTTGTACTGGTCTTGGGGCTCCGGACATACCAGGGCCGCTACATGCATGGGGTGTCTCTTGCCGGTGTTCAGCTGGGGTATTTCTATTTCAACCCTTACAATCCCATCGATGGGGTAGTCTTCATTGCTTAACCCCCGTACTTTCACATGATCGGCCGCTCTCGGGGCAGTGTCTGAGGTGCTGGTCATAGAACGGGCGGTATATGATGGTCACTTGTGATCCCGTGTCCAGTAGGGCCGACGCATAGACCCCTTCCAGTAACACCTGTACGATAGCCGCGGGGCCTACTTGGCTAGGAGCTTCCCGGGTGGAGGCATCATCCCCGGGGCTGGCGTCAGCAGGGACATCGGTGGCCCCCTAAGGGGTTTCCGGGCCAGACTCGGCAGTTTGTACTAGGCATACTATCGACTGGGCTGGGTTTCTTCTGTCGGGCGGTTTTTCTTCTGGAGAGTCCTTCCTCTCCGGACAGTTATAAGAGACGTGGCCCTTCTTCAAGCAGTTGTAGCAAACTACTTCGCGACGCTCAGGACGCCCCTTGTACGAGGATGATGACCTCTCAGGAACACGACTTTCCCTGGCAGGCGGCTTGTGAGTCGCTTCTTCCTCTGGGGCGGAAGATTTCTTACCCTTCGGGGCAACGGGAACCACGGGGTCACCCTTGATGGTAGCTTTGGGTTTCTTTGGTTCATGGAAATGTCGCTGCAATTCATGTTCTCTGATGTACTCCATTAATTCCCCGTACTTGGGGGGTATTACAGCGGTCGGTGCAGCAGGCATCATTATAGCTATGTTGTGATCAGGTAGCGACCCCTTGAGTAACTGTTTGAGTCGGTATCAGTCCGCTTCGGCCGCGGAAATGATATGTTTGTCCAGAAGAGTCCCCAGGGACAGCTGTAGATCGCAAACGAAGGCAGATAAATCCTGTCCTTCCTTTTGGCGAAGAGCTTTGAACTGGGCCATTAGCTCATCCTCGTCGTCTTTTCTGGCAAAGGACTGAATTAGCATTTCCACTAGTTCCTGTGCAATAACTTCTCCTTCCACGTTTCGGTGCGTCCGTACCAGCCGAGCGGCGGGGCCTCGGAGGCACTCGACCAGCCTCTGTCTTTTGCTGGCTTCAGCACATGACCACTCCGCTATGGCTGGGAGCGTATGGTCCCTCCAGGCCTCGATCCCTTCTTCCCCCGCAGGAGTCGGCAGAATCCCAGAAAAAGCCTTAAGTTTCCGATAGTGCTGGGCTTGGGTCGAAATGGTGACAGCTTCTACTAGTTGGGAAGCGATCAGACTCAAGGAAGGGTCGCCACTACTGGGTCCAGCTTCTACAATAGGCATGTTTGGGGGCCCGCCGGGCCGTCTATAAGGAGAGGGCGATGAGGGTGGACTTCTCGCCCAGCTGCTGGCTCCCCCGACACCGCTCGGGGTGAAGGAGACCTTGAGGGGCCAGTCCCGTGAGGAGTACTGGCGGCCCAGTGGCTCGCGCTTGGTCCAGTAGGTGCGGGTGCGTCGTCAGGAGCCTGGGTGTCAGGATAGATCATGAAACAGTCCTCTGCAGAGGGCTCGGGTAGGTTCAATACATGAGGGACAGTCTTTGAACATATGTCATGGGTGGTGGCCATAAGGTAGGTGGTTTTCCGGCCACCGACCTCCAGTTTAAAGTCTATCAGCCGGGCAGTGGCCAGTCCCGGGCAGTCCCGTACTTGGGTGCGTACGATGTAACAGTCCGTGTCAGTGGATACTCCCGCCACTGCAACCACGCGCCTTGGGGACACGCAGCGTGCTAAGGCCCAGTCATGGACGTCTTGCTTTGACGGCACGGACATGATGGTGTTTAAATCGGACAATTTGATACTGAATAGGGCACCCCCAGTTTGCATCTCAGCAGTGCCTCCAAATGTAACGGGTGTTCCACCCCACCCAATCGCATATATATATATATATATATATGTATATATGAATGTAAGGGGGAACCTATATGTTACCAGGTGTGAGCCTCTGCAAGTGAGAGCCTGGGGTGAATTCTCTGGATCGTTCTCAGTTTCAGCGCCTCCACCTGTGTAGGGTTCTAGGGATATAGAAGTTTGTCTACACAGGACCCACATATACAATAACCACGTACTCAGTATATATATAACCAGTTTACTGTAACGCAGAATATATATGCAGGCAATAACACACTCTTATAACATAACACTACTAACACTCCCCTCTAGGGGTTATCTCCCCCATGTAATATCAGTCCTCTCAGTGTCTCTTACTCCACTAGGAGTATAGCCGCCCACCACCGTGTATCCCAACACCGTGTATCCCCACACCGTGTCCACAGCCTACCCCCTTTTGTCCCGTGGTCAGCGCTGCCACTATGTGAATAGGTAATGTGAGAATGGTATAGGTTGGTGCACTTATGAAGGTACCTGCTGAGCGCTCCTGCACTCGGGCCAGCAAACAACTTCGCAAAGGATCAGTCGCTTGATGATTCTTTCTGATCCCTCGCACGGGGTCCGCCAGGGGCGATCCCACCCTGGAGATAGTCTATAGAATAAGCATTGGATCTTTGGGAGATGGTGTATCAAGATATGTTGATCATTTCTTACAAAACATGGTGCAAGCATTACCTTCACACATAAAGGATAGTGGAGATCTTCAGAATCAACTTCGCCTCATCAGATGGGAAAGTAACTATATTTGGTTGAGCCTTGATATAACATCTCTGTATACAGTTATACTGCATGAACATGGGATGGCAGCTGTCAGGTTTTATTTACAACATTCAGATTTACCACCGGCACAGAGCACTTTTATCTTGAATGCGATACAATTTTTGTTAACTCATAACTATTTTATGTTCGACGGGGATTTTTTTCTACAAACACGTGGTACCGCTATGGGGACAAGCTTTGCCCCCTCCTATGCAAACTTATTCCTAGGTTGGTGGGAGTCGGTCCACGTGTTTGGGGAAAGAAATCCCTTTAGACACCTTATCACCTTTTACAAACGCTACATTGACGATCTTATTTTTATTTGGAATGGGGATGAACACTGACTCTTATTGTTTATTGAGCACCTTAATGATAATCACTTAAATCTAAAATTCACGGCAAATTATGACTTTCACCATATTCACTTCTTAGACTTATTTTTATTTATTGATATGCACAAAAATATCACTACCACTGTTTATCGGAAATCAAACTCACGTAATACACTGCTACGTGCTGACAGCTGCCATCCTAAATCACTCATTAGGGGCATTCCAAAAGGCCAACTAATACGATTAAAAAGAATCTGTACAAAAAATGAAGATTTTCTCATACAATCCCTTGACCTGATGAGGCGTTTTGAAGCTAGGGGATACAATAAGAAAGATCTTAATAAAGCATTTGAAGAAGTCAATTTGATGAGTAGAGAGGATCTCCTGGACAGGAGTAAAAAGAGAAAAATGAAACATTCCCAATCACCATACTTTATTGTTCAACACAGTAATCAAGCAATGACTATCAAACACATAGTCAAGAAACATTGGGCAGTGCTGGCGGCAGATCCAATACTACATTCTATTTATGAGGAGGGTCCTAGATTCGTATTTCGGAGGGCAAAAACAATAGCTAACTATGTCTCTGCAAGCATGTTCTCTTCGGAGTCAGTACCTGTCAAAAGTTTACCCATGGGTAACCATAGGTGTTCAAAATGTAAAATTTGTAAATTTATGAATCAAACTACTGAATTCAGTTCATTTAAAACTAAAAACAAATTTCGGTTGAAGTCTTTCATTAACTGTGACACCACACACGTGGTGTACCTGCTCAAATGTGGCTGTGGCAAGCAATATGTCGGCCGCACCATAAGATGTCTCAAAGTTCGTATATTAGAACATCTGCCCCTTATTGCAAAAAAAGATACCAGTCACCCAGTGTCCAATCATTTCACACATTGTAGCTTGGGCAATGTTAACAATCTAACCTGCCAAGGTATAGAACATGTACCATTCCCCATGAGAGGGGGCAATAGGTTGAATGTTCTGAACAAGAGAGAACTACTGTATATTGGATTTTCACCTTACAGACACGGATCCCTCACGGTTTAAATTCCGATTGGGATATAGGGTCTCTCTTGTTCGATACATAGAACCTGTTCCAATACTTAATATGTATGTTCCTTCGAGTGTTGTTGCTCAGATATGATTGTCCGAGAATAATGTTGAAACATTATGGAATTGATGTTCAGTGATTGTGCATAAAATATAAATATGTTAATTTTCCTCTATGCAATATATTTGTGCCATATAATAGAGACATTGCACAACCCTGATAATTATTACATATTTTAAATACTATCTCACAGATTGTCCCTCTTACAGAGTGACCAAAATCAATTTGCAAAGTATTGATGTCCAACTAGTTTTATATTAGATCTTATTACTTAATGCATAATATGTACATATCCTTATTCGAATTAAGATCAGGATTGTACAATTCTCATTAAAAATTTGGCGCTCATTCAGTCCTATGTCAGTTTCCTTAGGGGCATTGGGGTTGTTTAAAAAGCAAATCTAAATTAGTGAATATATTTTGTATGTTTTCTTGCCATATATAAATACATATACTAAGTGTAATCACTCAACCCCATGCACACCCATCGTTACCACGATATTATGATAACAATACCCAATATCAAAGGTTGTTCATTTAATTAATGTTAAACAGTTATTGTTTTTTTAAATGTTTGTCTTTTTATAACACTTGTTATGTCTTTTTAATTCTTCATTAAGTTCACCTTGATGTTCCCCCTTTGGAGTGTGTGTATCTAATAAAGTTTTTTTAAGTTTTTTTACACCTCCCAGTCATCCCTCATCTGGCGTGACGTGATGACGTCACACCCATTTACGCGTTAAGACTCTCGCATTGGACAAGGCATGTGACACAGTTCAGGGCACTTGTGGACACGCCTTCATGCTTCACTCGTTCCCTGACTAGGTCCTGTGTATGTCCAAGTGAGATACCCCATGCGTGAGATGACGCACCACCACGCGATGACGCTTGACGCTCCGATCACGTGATCGATGCGGAAGTGCCGCGATTGGCACAGAGGTGCAGGTAATTCATATAAATAACACTCCAGGGGGGTAAGTATTTTATTCACCTTGAGAAAGGACTTGTTGTAGTCCGAAACGCGTTGGTGTGTATCTTTTTTGTTTCTGACCCATTAAATAAGCCTGCACTGTGGGAACGCATCCTTGCATTTTTTGGCATAGCCTTGTGGATCTAGTGCTCCGTTTTCTCCCCTCCTTTGCTACACTACCGACACACTTTATTGAAGTGTGGTCGGTACCGCAAGCCGGGAAATCTCCCGGCTTGCTAGTGGCCGCCCCTCGGCGTGCGCGCGGTCACGCGTCATCGGGAGCGTGCGCCCGCTGCACGCGTGTCCAGGGGCTCCCCGAGGGAGCCCTGGTGTCCCGCGATCGCGGGACAGCGGCAGGGGGTTCCGGGGGACCCGGCGGACCCGGCAGCGGTAGGGAGAGCGCCCCGATCGGAGGGCGCTCTTCCGCTGCTTCGGCGTGCGCCCGTCACACTCGGGCGCGCGCCAGGCTACTGCTGCGGCACAGAACGGGCAAATGCTCGAATAAACTGTGCCGCAGCAGTACATGTGACTGGATATGGGTCAAGTAATATCCTTGGATGCTGTGAAAATTAGAGATGAAAGAAGCGATCCCACTGCAATAAGCATATAATGCGTTCATGCATGTAAATGAGGCAACAGTAATGCAGACTTGAAATACCTAGGGGGGGGGGGGCCCGTTGTGCAGGGGCTGGTGAGGAGACTGGATGAGAAGCCTTTTTGAGACTCCCCTCCTGTACTCACGGATAAGCCAACCGATGCCTGCTGCCCTTTGCCCGCCTTGTGTCTTCACTGCTCCCTCTGTTGAACTCCCGGTGTTTGCTCCACATGTGCGGCGCTTCGGGATGACGTCATCGCCGTCGCCAACCTGGTTACTCTGGGAAGGTTTCACTGGACGCGTCACGTATCCCGGCTGTCCCCGCGACTGCAAGGGGATGTGGTATCGTGACGTATGTCCCGTAGTGCAGGGGATCCTTGGCGTGCCCCAGCCGTAGACGTAGAGTAGACAAATAGAAGAAAAGTCGGCGGTCACTGCGTATATAGGAACTCAGCCATGGATGAAGATAAAATCAATATTTATTCAAACGTGGTGTTGGACATCACAAAGATTCACATCCTCTGACGCGTTTCGTTCCGTTAGGAACTTTATCAAAGAGTACAATGAATCTGTTCACAAGAACCTTAAGTAGGCAGGTCCCTCTCTGTCATTGGCTGAATATTAAATTAAATCAGTTGAAAGCAATTAGTAAATTACTGATTATAATTGAGCCCTTATGTGGAGAAGAACCCTGTCTACAAGGATATATTGTGAATATAAAACACATACAACAAGACAAGTGATAACAAAAGAACAATTAACAAATAATTAATAAAATATTAAAAACAAATTCAAGTAATGTGCAGCATCCCAAATATAAAAAATATATTAATAATCCTTTGTACTTGGAAGACATGATTAGATTTATGGAAGGAAGAAATATATATATATATATATATATATATATATATATATATATATATATATATATATATATATATATATATATATATATATATATATATATATATATATATATATCGCAAATATTAGGACCTAATGAAGATTGGTTACACATTGAAAGATTATATATATATATGAACCAATATAATGCCAAAATTATATTAAAGAGTCAATAAAGTGATATGTATAACATTGGTAATTGATGAGATATACCTCTCGTAGAATTGTGAATCACATTGAGACAATAACAAAACAATTTATATTTATCTTTATCAACAATGCACTGAATATAATAAATTTATATAAATTGAATTGAATTAATACAAAAATATGTTGAGATGCATGGAGACACACTCTCAAGACTCCCCTAGACGTCAACCATGTAAGAAGTGTTTTAGCTCCCATTCATGGTTAATGCCGTGTGGATGGAGAGTGTTGAGAGTGTATATCCAATACATCTCTTGCTTGTTTAAAGTATTTTCCCTATTGCCACCTCTAGGGTGGCAGGGTATATGTTCTATAGCTGAAAAAGAAAAGTTTTGAATGCCCCCATGTGGACATTGTGCAAAGTGTCTGGGAACTGGATGGTTTAAGTCCCCTTTCTTGATTAAACATACGTGTTCAGATATTCTTATTCTAAGCGGTCTTATAGTGCGGCCTATGTATTTGTGTCCGCAGCCACAAAAAAGAATGTAAATAACAAATGAGATGTTACAATTGAGAAAGGTCTTAATATAATATTTCTTAAGATTGGTATTATAAGAAATTTATTTACTTTGGCAAGCGTATTGGCACATAGAACACATTCCACATTTATAAAAACCTTTAGGAATGCTTGGAATTTGAGTTAAGTTTACTTAGAATTGAACATACTAGGTGACAAGTGTGATGCCAAAGTTTTGGCTTTCCTATAGGAAAATCTTGGTCCTTGTTCCAGTATTGGGCGGATGTTTTTATCTAGTAGTAGTGTATGCCAATGTTTAGAAATTATTTTACAAATATCCTGAGATTGTGAGCTGTATGTACTGATAAAGAAAGGACTCTTTTTGTTGTCCGATCTTGACAATATTTCTCTATCTTTTTTTGGTATAGTTTCTTGTTTTTTTACACACAAGTTCACTCCTCTCTGTATGATCTGCTTTGGCGAAAGCTGTTGCTATATCTTTTGCTGAGTATCCTCGCTCTAAGAACCTATCAGACATTTCCCTTGCACGGGATAGAAACACCTCATTATCTGAGCATAATTTTTTCAATCTGATAAATTGAGCCCCTGGTATGTTCCTGATCAACGACCGTGGATGGGAGCTTTGAGCACATAACAATGTGTTTCTCGAATTCTGCTTCCTATAGATATCGGATTGTATGGTTTTATTTGTGTCAATATACAGGAGTAAATCCAAAAAGTGAATATGATTAATGTGGTGCTCAAAAGTGAATTTAATATTATATGTGTTATTATTAAGATAATTAAAAAAAGAAAGTAGTGATTTTTCGTCTCCCCTCCAAATAAAGATCAAATCGTCAATATATCGCCGGTAAAAGACGATATTATGACGATATGAATTATTACTGTGATAAATAAAACGTGACTCCCATAAACCCATAAATAAATTCGCGTACGATGGTGCGAAGCTTGTGCCCATTGCGGTACCCAAATTTTGTAAATAAAAAAGTGAATCAAATAGAAAACAATTGTGTGTTAATAAAAAAGATATTGATTGTAATAAAAAAGTGCATTGTGAAATAGATAAAGTGGATTGATCAAGAAAGTGCTCAGTAGCCTCTAAACCGTGTTTGTGTTCGATAATAGAATACAGGGAGGTCACATCCATGGTGACCCACCTGTATTCATGTGACCATGGTAACTCCTGTATACTAACGAGGAAGTCTGTAGTATCCCTGATAAAGGATGGTAATTTGAATACCAGGGGTTGTAGAAACCTGTCCACATACCGCGATAACCCATCTCCCAAAGATCCAATACTCGCAACAATGGGTCGACCAGGAGGGTCCACCAGCGATTTATGGATCTTTGGGAGATGGTGGAATACCGGAATCACGGGATGTGGACAGGAAAGAAAAAGAAACTCTTTTTTGTTAATGACATTTAGAATTTGACCCGTCTCTAGTAATTCTAATAACTCAAGACGGTACTCAGATGTAGGGTCACCCTTTAGATTATAATAGGTGTTTCTATCACTCAATTGTCTGATGGCTTCAGCATGATATTGGGATTTGGACAATATAACTAAGGCCCCTCCCTTATCCGCATTCTTAAGAACTATGTTATGTTCATTTTTAATACATTCAATTTGTTGAACTTCTAAATAAGACAAATTTCCAGATTTAACAAAAGAGCTAGAAAAACCCTTGGACAATATACGTAGGTCCCGCTCAACTTGTTGTTCAAAAAGATTGATGGAAGGCCCCCTGTTGAAGTTTGGGCAAAACAATGATTTGGGACGATATCCCGAGTCCTCACGGCCAAAAAATGGCTGACTATATGTAGTGAGGGGTTCTCCTTGCTGTTCTAATAAGGAGTCCATATCAGAAAGTGTGCAATTCTCCTTAAAGTCCAAAACTGGGACATCATTAGTAATAGGTGAAACAACTGGTTGTTCAGGATCCTCTAAAGGTTCTAATACATCAAATCTATTTCCAGTTGACATCATCTTGTTCAAGGACAACTTCCTAGTAAATTTTTGTAGGTCTATGACCGTCTGGAATAACTGGAAATTTTGGCTAGGGGCAAACCCTAATCCTTTATTCAGAACTGATAGTTGTTCTAATGTTAAGTCTACCCCGGACAAATTAATGATGTTATCTATAGGCTCTAGTCGTATTTCTTTCGTTTGGACCTTCCTCTGCGCCCCTCGTTTTCTTTTGGATCTGCGCGTTCTCCCCGGCTTTTGGCCCCCATGTCTAAAAAAGCCGACGATGGTTGCCCAGATCCCTTAGGATTTTTATGTTGAGTAAATGAGGTGGTGGCATTATCTGAATATTTAGAGGTCCCTCTGTCTCTAGAGTGATCACGTGACCTGTCAAAAGAGACTGAATGAGCTCTTGAATCTGGGTCTGAAAAGTCAGACTCAAAGCTAGATGCTTCTACATGTGGATTTTTTTAAATGGATTTATTTGGTAGATTTTCAGTTCTTCTTTTTGGATATTTTTTGGACTTGGGGGTACTAGAGCCAGTAAATTCCCTCACCATAGTAGGTTTTTGCCAACAGTACACTTGGTTCTTGACATAATCAACGCGATCCCTTTCAAATTTTAAATGTTTTTTATCGCTGATTAAATCTTCACTTATTTCTACGTTAGAAGACAATGTTTTATCATTTTTTATGAATTGTTCCCTCTTGCTAAATGGCTGTAATTTGGACCTGAGATTATTAATTTCCACCATGAGGCTTGATTTTTCAGTCATTTTTTGTTGAATAATTAAATTCATCAGTTTTACAGAACATGTATTTAGGATATCAATCCAATCTTGTTCAAACTGATTGCTCGTAAAGCCAAATGATGGAACTTTTTTAATTCTCAGGCCCCTGGGAATACGTTTACATTTTATATAATTCTCCAGTGAGGTGATATCCCACCAGAGTCTAATATTTTCAACCAACAGCTTTTCTAATTTGACAAAATGATGGGTCAAATCAGAGGGTTCATCACAAATCACATCAGACGTTCCATCAAACAAATGTGTTGCTTTTCTTAGTCTTTTAGTATCATCCCCACAGGTAAACACATACGTATTGTCCACTGGATTCAATCCTATATTTTTCTCCCCACTAGATTCCTCCATGGTGTGCAAAAGAAGATTTGTTGTATTATGAAGAACAGTCCTTTTTAATCATAAAATAGAACATAAAGTAAATGGCAGAGTTCCTTGTAAAAAGGTCATCCAAGGTATATAGATATATGAGAAGATATATACCCCATATACTGAACCTTCCAAATAGGTATTTGAAGAAATAAATAATGTCATGTATAAATATACACACTCTGAGCCACCAGAACAGGACGACAGTCTATAGAATAAGGGGAGTAAACCCCACGATGTTCGGTGCTCTGAGAAGTGTGTGTGACTGGAAATGGGTCAAGTAATATCCTTGGATGCTGTGAAAATTAGAGATGAAAGAAGCGATCCCTCTGCAATAAGCATATAATGCGTTCATGCATGTAAATGAGGCAACAGTAATGCAGACTTGAAATACCTAGGGGGGGGGGGGGGCGTTGTGCAGGGGCTGGTGAGGAGACTGGATGAGAAGCCTTTTTGAGACTCCCCTCCTGTACTCACGGATAAGCCAACCGATGCCTGCTTCCCTTTGCCCGCCTGGTGTCTTCACTGCTCCCTCTGTTGAGAGTGTGTCTCCATGCATCTCAACATATTTTTGTATTAATTCAATTCAATTTATATAAATTTATTATATTCAGTGCATTGTTGATAAAGATAAATATAAATTGTTTTGTTATTGTCTCAATGTGATTCACAATTCTATGAGAGGTATATCTCATCAATTACCAATGTTATGTATATCACTTTATTGACTCTTTAATATAATTTTGGCATTATATTGGTTTATATATATATATATATATATATATATATATATATATATATATAATCTTTCAATGTGTAACCAATCTTCATTAGGTCCTAATATTTGCGATATATATATATATATATATATATATATATATATATATATATATATATATATATTTCTTCCTTCCATAAATCTAATCATGTCTTCCAAGTACAAAGGATTATTAATATATTTTTTATATTTGGGATGCTGCACATTACTTGAATTTGTTTTTAATATTTTATTAATTATTTGTTAATTGTTCTTTTGTTATCACTTGTCTTGTTGTATGTGTTTTATATTCACAATATATCCTTGTAGACAGGGTTCTTCTCCACATAAGGGCTCAATTATAATCAGTAATTTACTAATTGCTTTCAACTGATTTAATTTAATATTCAGCCAATGACAGAGAGGGACCTGCCTACTTAAGGTTCTTGTGAACAGATTCATTGTACTCTTTGATAAAGTTCCTAACGGAACGAAACGCGTCAGAGGATGTGAATCTTTGTGATGTCCAACACCACGTTTGAATAAATATTGATTTTATCTTCATCCATGGCTGAGTTCCTATATACGCAGTGACCGCCGACTTTTCTTCAATTGTCCACCCTGGAGATAGTCTCTGTCTCTGGGGTGTAGGCCTGAGCCCAAGCCTCCGTTCAGGGAGCGCAGCGTCCGCTGTGTCCCTATCTATCACTAACACTAATGGGATAGTCCCTAACTTAGGGCCAGTCCCTAAGCACCACAAGCTAGGGGAGTTCAGGACCTATCTGGGGCCTAGGGTGTTCTGGCCTATTGCAGTGGGTCACTGACTCCTGCACTCTCCTCCTTCCCCTAGCTCTACCGGTCCTGCACTGACTAGCGTGGCTAAGCACGCGAAAATGTATCAATCTCCTTGCAGGGAGATGCTGTAGCCCTATTGGCTCCCTGGGGTCATGTGGCTCTGCCCCTGTGCACCCTGGGGGTGGACTGCCCTGCTGTGCGCATGCGCGACCTTCCTGCATTCCTCCCGGCGCTTCTGTGCCCTTGCGCATGCGCAACGCACCTAGCAATGGCGACGCCCTGCTCCGCAAGCCGCCGGGACCTTCGCAACGCGACCGCGGCCCTAGCAACGGCCCGATCGCGTCCCCAAGAACCGGCCCGCTCGCGTCCCCAAGAACCGGCCCGCTCGCGTCGCCGGCAACCGGCTCTCGTGTCCCTGGCAACCGGCCGCATGAGAGAGACGCGCGCTGCCCGCACACGGCCCCGCTACCAACAGGTGACCTGGCTACACTGACAAGCCAGGTCCTAAGGGAATCTGTGAGGAGGAATACTGTCAGGCCCAACAGGATCAGAACCCACAACCTCTGTTATTACAGGGTGGCAGTGAGCTAAACCAGCATCTGAGAAACTATACGGCCGCAGTATACTTTTGAGCTCGACTGCCACTTAGTATCACTGAAGTCGCTACTGGTGATGTCATACTAAGTGGCAGTCGAGCGCAAAAGTATAAAAATTATGCTGCGGCAGTGGCGCTTCTCAACTGCTGTGTTAGATCACTAATACAACTGTGAAACAAAATTAAAAACAACAAAAAATAGATGCGCTTAGTGTAGTTAACTCTAGACAAAAAACCATTAACCAGAGACAGAAACTGTCTACCGGAGTGCCTATGCAATAATGATTGGTTCTCTTCACCGTTTCTGATTGACCCTAACAATTAACTAAAACATAAATAAAAACTAATGAAACATATACAGAGAACCACTGATAGAAATTGTTACAAATACATGGTATTTAAAGGCACAGCACAGTGTCTTGTCACTGACAATGCTGAATTGCAGAGAACAAAGTCAATAACCATATGGTATCTGTTGCCGGTTACACCGATTGAGCTCCTGTTTCACCTCCCCCACTTCCACCCCCCGGTACACAGTGACGCACTTCCTGGATACACGATAGAAGCGAGGCCAGCCCACATGAGCACACGGTGTGATCGACGCCTGCTGACGGAATCCCCAGAGGTTGCTTTCACTACCGGACATGCTAACATGGGCTTCATCTGACTTCCAGTGATTGGTTTGGACAGAGAGGAACAATTCCAGGAGTTATTACAAGTGGGAGTTATATCTCCTCCCTTACACAGCACTAGGCAGGGGGGGGGGGGCAAAGCACAGAGCGCAGGGGGAGGGGGCACAGCACAAGGCCGGGGGGTCGCAGCACAAATCAGGGGGTCACAGCAAATCACAGCAGGCTCTGCACACACGTGGTGGCGATGGGCAATGACCCACGCGACGGCGGCCTTCGCGCCCACGTGGCGGCAGTGGCACTGCAAGCGGGATTGAGCGCCTCTCCAGTCAATCTCAATCCATCCCCCGACTAAGATCTCCGAAGAGTGGTGGCGGCGGGCGGCGGGCGGCGGGCGGCAGGCTTTGCACACGCGCGATGGGCAGTGACCCATGCGACGGCGGCAGCGGCAGCCTTCGCACCCACGTGGCGACTCTAGAGAGCAATCATATCCCAACACACTGAAAGCGCGTCCTGAAAAAAAGAGGGCAGCAATGGCTGCTATGAGTTTTCTTATATACTTTCACAAAGTCACCTAGCTGGCCTAACAAACTTAATTAGCACATGTGAGGGACGTTAAAGCAAATGGTTTTTCTAAGATGGGTGTTGTCTTGCACAACTGTGAAAGCTGAATTAAATTAAGACAGCAGGGGAGGATATCAGGACAGACAGACAATTTTAAATATGTTTTTACCTTCCCTTATGGCATCAAAGACTCAGTCAGCAGACAGCAAAAGGGTGATGAGAATCTTATCTTTTCCAGTTGACAACAAATAGGTACAGTTGGATGGCATGTGTTTAAATCCTGCTGACATCCTTCATTTTTAGCCAGGATATTTATATATATCAATCTATATCAATCAATACTTATAGTCCCGCAGCTGAAGTCTAAGGAGGTTATTCAAACTCCTCCACAAATTAGACGTGTAGAGTTTGTGAGTGCACCTTGTATCTTTATATTTTACTTTGATTAAACCGTTATTATCCCATATTCTTCTCCTCTCTATTTTCAAGTCACCATTAAGAATAACCTGGAGTACATCTAGTGGGAATTAAGCACAGGCAAGTGTTAAGTTCTCTAGCCTCAGTTTTTTCTGTCATTTAAAGTGATACCTATATATCACCACTTGTTTGTGTTATGTGTTTTCTCTGTTGTTTCTCTCCTATATATACACTGGAGATGAAGAAATAGAACCATGAGCTGGAGGACTTTGTTTTTTCTACATGTCTCCCTGTCACTCAGCTGCTTACTGCAGGGGAAAACCCAGACTGGGCCTAACACTGTCTGCACTGATACCAGGAATTAAGTGTTAGGAGGGTAGATTAGTAACTAAAACATACCTGGCTACACTTAGCTGATTAATACCCACGTAAGATCAGTGACAGTCTTGTTACTGTCATTTGTCAGATGTTCTTCAAGAAAAATGTCTTTGAATTCTTGTGTAAAATCATTGCATTTTATGCTGCTTAATACAACAGGACGATGTAATGTTTTCAAAGCTTAACAAAAATGCAGTAGAAGAGAAAGATAACTGCTGTGTACCCCTCTGGACTGTTACCATTTGTTTAGCATCAGGGGAAAGTGTCTAGTGGTGTTCTATCGATTATATTAACTGGCGATATATATTTGATAGTGTAATGATTTACAAAGCAGAGGAGCGTAGTTGCAAGGCCACTCTCGGCGTCACCTCCTGCCATCTGCAATGCCGGGAGGGACTTGCAGTACAGATAGTCACACCAGAGTGACATCTGATCGGGATCCCCATGCGTGCACCGCATAGATATTTGTAGGATAAATTGATAAGCGCGGGTCTTCAGTGTGCACTTGACGCCGTTTGCTTGACGCTCTGATGGAACGTGCTTATCGATCTGCCCTAAAACCGGCCCTGCGTCATACGCCTAACCATTACGCTTGACATCATGCAAAGACTAAATTTATATGAAATATATGTATAAAAAAAAGGGAAGTGTAATTGAATAGTTTCATTGTGAATCAATGATTAACCTGACATAATGGCGATGTGAAATCTATATATCTATATCAAGAGCGGGGGCCTGAGTCTGCCTCCCCAAGACTATCTGGTTGTAACAGTGCAGTATAAATCAGACAACTCGCCAGACACATGCGATCGGAGTTGACCTGTCATTTATAATGGAGGTAGAATAGAGAACCAGGCTATCTCCTTGGTCTAACGAGGTTAAAGGTCACCAGCCTTTAATAAATACACACAGTTTGTACAAAATCACTTCCCTCTTCCCAGTGGTTGCGCATTGTCCAGATACTATCCCTGTGACATTCCTGGGACCCCAGTTACGGGTAGCACTAATTTAAGATGAACAAATGTTGCAGGCCTGTGTTGTCGCTAAGGGGGTCAAATGTTTGAATTCCAAAATCCCCATGGGCGATTTATACTTGCGCAAGTCGCTCCCTTGCTTCAGGTTTCTCACTCCTCCCCTTTCCTTTAGGGGCTCGGAGTAGTCCGGTTCACATTTCCGTGGACCACTAGTGGTTGCAAATAATGGTCAATCTATGCCAAAAAATTAATACTAAGGGAATTAATTCCCGACAGTCTTTTTGGCGATGTGACAAGGCATTTATGAATTTTGGGAATGTGGTACATAATGGGTGTAACCGGATCGTTAATATAAAAAAAATCAAATACCCTCTTGTCCAAAATATTGCCCTTCACGGCCCCGGATTGGTACAATGCAGCCAGATAGGAGATAGTCAGATCCTTCAATGAAATATACTGTAGGATAACTCATCTGCCAAAATGCATAATCCACAGAATGTTGAATGACAATTCCCCCACCTTTTATCTGCCATATGGATCACTATATCAATGTTGGATTTCAAATTTTGGATGGCCAATATTTCTTGAGGGTTGAGATTGGATACATGTGAATGTTTACGTGTACATCACTTCTTAAAATCTTCCTCAACCAGTCTACCAACGGTGTCCACATACAGTAGTTTCCCTTGGAATGGTAAGGATAAAAGTGGGTTTAAAATTGGAATGAAGTACTGGAAGTACAT
Organism: Ascaphus truei; assembly: GCF_040206685.1. Classification (NCBI taxonomy): domain Eukaryota; kingdom Metazoa; phylum Chordata; class Amphibia; order Anura; family Ascaphidae; genus Ascaphus; species Ascaphus truei. The sequence goes on along the minus strand of NC_134486.1, from coordinate 41,849,043 downwards.
CGCCGTCCCCCATAATCGCCATCCATCAGCTCAACCAGATCACAAATGGCTGCTCTATCGAACAGTGGAGAGAGAATTTACCTGAATTGCTATCCGCTAGTTCTTTGTGAGAATATTGACGTTGATTAAAATATTGACGCAAAGTCAACTTTCTCAGAAATTTCTGAAATCTCTATATATATATAAATCTTTTTGCAAAGATGGACAGAATGAAAGTCCTTTACTAAGTAAGCTTGTTAAAGAATAAAATGAATAATTTGACACACGCAATGAAGTAATACTTCAGCTGGTTTTACTAATTAGTAGATGCGAGCCATACCTAAAAATATGCTCGTGACATAAAAAGAAATTGCTAAACGATATTTTACCCTTTTACATGGGCATAGCATAATAACATTTGATTAGATAGAGTAATACATCTGTGACGCATGCTAGAATGTTTGGCAATATGTGTTGTTACTTTTAGTTGATTGGTCAAAGAAGCCGGTAAGCCAAGGTCATCTGTAGAAAAATACTGTGAACAACACTTTTTATGCTAAGTCCAGGTGCAGATAAGAAAGTAACGTCCAAGAGTGAAAGCAGATACAAACAGGAGATTTTTGTCCTCCTTCTTAAAGGGACAGTCAAGCAAATCATTTCAAGCTCATATGATAATGGGACAACACAGTTTTAGAAAGAGATTAAAGATACCATTTGTCCTAAGTGTCTACAGTACGTTGCAGTGTTTATTTTTGATGGAGGATATCTTTCCTCCATGTTTCCCTCTCCGTACAAATGTCTTATGCCGAACTCCCTTGAAAGTGTAAGAGGAGAGTGTTATACTCGCCAGGGTAATCTTTTGTCTCTTGGTAACCTGTACTCCTGAAAATGAACATCATGTTCTCTTTTGCATGTTCTCTTTTGCTATCATCAAACATCAATTCACAGGGAGCTGATTCCAAAGGTTGAAATCTATTGCTTTGTATGTATGTATGTCTTTATTTACATAGCGCCATTAATGTACATAGCACTTCACAGTAGTAATACACGTGACAATCATGTAAGTAACAAATACAAATAACAGGTCATGGGAATAAGTGCTTCAGACCTACAGTACAGTAAAAATTAACATTTAGGAAGAGGAGTCCCTGCTCCGAAGAGCTTACAATCTAATTGTTAGGAGAAAGATAAAGTAGGAGGGCATACTGGTAAGCGCGTCTGCAGGGGCCAAGCTTTATGTATTAGGTGTACACGGGGGAGGACACAAAGCGCAATATTCCTCTCCAAGGTGGGAAGTCACTGGGAATCTCAATTCGAAATGAGCAGCATATGTAAAGAAAAAAAACATATAGTGCAACACAATTTAATTAATAAAAACACTCGAGCAAGGAGGCTCCAATACACTCGCATGCTCCAGGAATAATAAAGACAATTTAACCACTCTGGGTTCAGATGCAGTAGAATGCTCCGGTCAGCTGCTGCACATCCACTGCTTCCGCATGCAGACGGCGTCTGACGTCACAGCCCAGCTCTCTCAGCGTTCCAGCAATAGAGGAGGATCATAGGGCTCCGTGGTAGTCAGGGCAATGCAGGACGCACAGGCAGGAAGATGCAAAACACCAGCACAGCTGATCTCACGGAGGAGGGGAGCTGACTGCTTCACAAAGTCTGAGCACACAGGAAAAACTCTAAGCGTTTCGTCCGATAGGGCGGACTTCTTCAAGGGGTGTAAGGATACTGCACCATGGGTCTACAATAAATAGTCCCTCAAATGGGAGGGAGTAGATGACATCACGGCGCATAACTGATTCTAATAGGCTCAGAACACCTCTACATCAATTAACCACTTCATTAACAAAGAGAAATGAACACTAAAAGTAAATATATACAAGAATGGTGGGAGTTAACATGATATATTATATAATAAAAATACATTACAAAATTACACAACAAAAATATATCTAAAAACAAACTCCCTAACACGATGACGGATCTAAATGGAGACAAAAGAGGAGATCAGTGCATATATATAAATAACATATTAAAATATTATTAAAAAATATATATATTATATAAAACAGACTATCTTATAAAAGAGGATAAATATATATATATATATATTTAAAAATGCACACTATCGTTATTAATTTAAAAAGAAGCTAAATCTATATCAATATTAAGACCCAAAGGCTTTAGTGTACGCAATTTGTGTATCCAGAAAGTCTCTTTTTGAGAAACTTCCTGGATACGATTGCCTCCTCTCCAATTTAAAGTGACCTGATCAATGCCAATATAATTCAGACCCCTCGGATCAGACCCATGGAACATTTTAAAATGTAAAGGAACACTGTGATTTTCCATACCATTCACAATGTTCCTTACCATTCACAATGTTCCTTACATGCTCCAGAATTCTGATCCGAAGAGGTCTGATAGTGCGGCCCACATATTGTAGACCACAGGGGCATTGTAATAAATAAATAACAGAGGTACTTTTACAGTTAATAAAATTATTGATTTTAAAAACCTCTTTGGTCACTTGAGACTGGAAGCAATCAGTTTTACTAATACAAAATTTGCAAGCTTTACAGCCTGTACACTTAAAAACGCCCTTTTGTTTTTGACCTAACCAAGTATCACTGGTTGGTAATGGTCTCAAGAAACTAGGAGCAATTCTATCTTTAATGTTGCGTGCTTTGGTATAAATAACGTGAGCACGGTCTGGTAAAAAGTCTTTTAAATATTGATCACTTTTTAAAATATGCCAATGCTTATTTAAAATTTTATTGATTTTGAAATGTTCGCTATTAAATTGAGTGATAAAAGGAATAAAAGTGGATTTCATCACTTTACTTGAGTTTGACTTTAAAAGTATTTTTCTATCAGTTTCCCTAATTAGGTGTTTTGACTCACATAAATCTAAGGGTGCATAATCTTTCTCCAAGAATCTTTGCTCCAACATAGCCGATTGTTCATCAAAAACCTCAATATCGGAACAATTTTTCCTTAATCTTCTAAATTGTCCGGATGGAATATTTGAGGTTCAATGTGGATGATGACAACTGCTCTTACTAATAAAATTATTGCAGTCTACAGACTTAAAAAAGGTTTTGGTTAAAACATTTTTGTCTTCCACATATAAAACAAGATCGAGATATGAAATGTTGGTACGATCATACTGATGAGTGAAGCTGAGGTTAAAAATATTGTTATTGAGATAAATTTTAAATTCCTCAAGTAATTCAATAGTTCTATCCCATATAAAAAGGATGTCATCAATATAGCGTTTCCAGGACACCAGATTCGCGCCAAAGGGACTGGAACGGAGAATAAAATCCTCCCAAATCCCCATAAATAAATTAGCATAACTTGGCGCGAACCCGGTGCCCATGGCTGTACCCTTGGTTTGTAGATAAAAGCAATTATTAAAAGAAAAATAATTATGATTTAAAATAAATTCTATACCTTCTATGATAAAATCAGTCTGTTCTTGTGCAATTTTTTTAGACTGTTCTAAAGTTCTTCTAATGGCACTATAGCCTTGTAGGTGATCTATGATTGTATAAAGCGAAGTGACGTCTACCGTGTACCATATGAAAGTGTCTTTCCATTCAAAATTTTCGAAATGATTAATTACCTCCGTTGAATCTCTTAAAAATGAAGGTAAACTAGTCACAAATTCTTTTAAAAATGTATCTAAGTACTGTGACAAATTGGAGGTCAAAGAATCAATTCCGGAAATAATTGGACGACCCGGAGGCCTGTCTTTATCTTTGTGCATTTTCGGTAAAAAATAAGAAATAGGAATTTTAGGAAATTTATTATTTAAAAAATTAAATTCACTATCATTTAAAATACAATTTTTTTTACCCTTATTTAAAAAGACGTCTAATTCTTCTAAAAATGATTTTGTGGGGTCAGTGGTTAGAGTAGTGTAGGTAGTTTTATCACCAAGAATTCTTAACGATTCTTCCAGGTAATAACTCCTACTCATAACACCGTACCCCCACCTTTATCGGCTGCTTTAATCACTAGATTTTTGTCCTCAGCTAGTTTGTTTAAGGCCTCAATTTCTTTGTGTGTAACGTTACTTTTACTCTTAGAATCAAGGACTAGCTGTTCAAAATCATTTGTAATAAGACTATAGAAGGTATCAACAAAATTACCCTTATCATGTCGTGGGAAAAAAGTTGACTGATTTTTGAAGGTAGTGTGGCAAAAGTTAGATTCCAAAGAAATAACTTTTGGTGTATTAATTGCATCTATTTTAGGCAAATCAAAATTCCTTTTTAAAAAATGTCTTTTCAAAGTCAGTTTTCTCAAGTATTTATTAGAGTCAATAAAAAGTTTAAAAGCATTTGGCTTACCCGAAGGTGCAAATTTTAAACCTCTAGACAATATTTGAAGGTCTGAGTCTGTTAAAATTGTGTCACTTATGTTAAAAATGCCTGACGTATTAACTACTTGGCTCTTTTGTTTTGATAGTTTTCCTCCTCTGGTTCCTAGTCTATACTTTCCTCCCTTGTTCTCTTTGGAGTATGGAGATCTTTTTCTTCCAGGGGTGCAAAGCAGTTCTTGTGTTGCCAATCTATCAGAGCTTTTCTCCATGGGAACACAAGATCCTCGTCTCTCTCCCTGGATTTTTGTCCTTTCTCCAAAAAAGAAGCAGAGGAAGGAGATGTCAAATCTTTGTGTGTCTCTCTTATTTTTATAATCCTTATTATAATATGGCTGTTTGCCACGTTTGTCTTGTTCCCTATCCCTATGATAGTTTTTGTTATATTTCCTATCTTCTTTCCTATAGGGGCGGGGTGATTTAGATCTGTCATAAGAGCGTTTTTTGAGTGTGGTAGAGTTAATCTCTAAAACTTGATTGTCTTTAGGCAAATTAGTAGTCTCTTTCTTTTCTATTTTAGGTTTAGACCATTTTCTAATTGTGCCATTAATATAATCTAATTTATCTCTCTGAAATTTACTAACCTTAACAGATATAACGGTTGAGTGTAATTTTTCAATCCTATTTTGTAATAAACCATCTTTACCTTAAAGCTGGGAGTTTCAGAAAAAGGTTCTAATTTAGTTTGTAAATCATTTATAGAGGTATCTAAATCTTCTAATGACTCTTGATGTTTACCAATAATGTGTTTCATTAGCTCAAATAAACATTTAATCAGTATTATAAGAAGTGGGTTATTTAAAAGAAGTGGGTTGTTTAAAAATGCGCAGACCTCGTGGAATTCGTTGCGCTTTGAGATAATTTTTTAAACTGACCATATCCCATAATTTCCTTGTTTCAGAAAATAGGAGTCTCTCTAACTCAAGGAAATGAGGGGACATGTCTTCTGCTCCAGGGGTCTCCATTTGTTCAATAACATTGGATGCATCATCACATTTAAGAAAATGATTCAAATTGAGGTGTTTGAGATTCCTTTGTGAAAACACATTACATGGTGCATCAGCATCAATGGATTCAGTGTAGAACTATATTAAATATATATATTATATGTTCTAACACTACAGGCCTTCCTGGCTCAGGAAAGGCCTTGTTTGCTGTTAACTACTAATTAGACACAGCTGACTCTAATAGGCCCTCAAACATACTCACCCAGTAATATTTAAACCTAAAATTAAGTCTGAACAATATACAGTAACAATCCCTGTTTGCATATAAGGCCTTACATACAGTTATATACACACACACACACACACATAAATATATATATTTATATAGAGATAGATATATATAATTTGTATTCATATATATATATATATATATATATATATATATAAATATATATATATATATATATATATATATATATATATATATACAGATATATAGAGTCAATAACACACACAGTGTCAGAGAGACAGAGAGATAACCAGACAGAAAGAGAGACAGAGATTGAAACATTGAAAAACAGAGAGAGAAAAACATACACAGGTGTGTCTGTGGGTCATTATATCTCAGTGTAACCAGTATTCTGATAATGCTACCACTGTAGAATATTTCAGACACATTGTTTTTTAATTAAAATCGTCCACTTGTTTTGAGAATTTAGATTACTGTAAGCCGAAAACAAAGTTTCATTTACAGTGAAATGGCTATCTTACCCAAAGAATGTGTGGCAATTATTTATACACATTAGAATTGGGGGGAAAACAAGGAGTATTACATAGAGGTTGTATTTTAACCTTGGAAAAAAACACTAAGATAACATGTAACTATTTTCACATTCAGCAGACAAAAGTTAGCGTTCAAGTTACACACATCATTTGAACACAGCAGCAATGGCAGAAGCTTCAACATTTAACAGCCATCCACAGAAATCATACAAATTTATGATTGCAGAAGCCATACAATCAACTGAAGAAAAGAGAGCAAACGTTGGACAAATCTATGACTTGATCCAAAGAAAATATCCCTACTACAAAGAGGCATGTCGAGCATCAAATTTTAAAACTTCTGTACGATTCACTTTATCAACAAATGATTGTTTTGAACGTGTCCATGATCGCCTAGATGAAAGATATGGATGTTGGCATATTGCCCCACAATTTAAAATTACCATGGAACATGGAACATATCTTCTGATAAATAGCATATTTATTCCTAATAACACTTACAATGGATCCGCACCGACTGGCACGTCTGCAGCTATACCTGCTGCAATACCTGGACCCTCCATTCCTCAAGTCCAGATGCAAGATGCACATAACTACTATGATATGTTTCCAAGCGTATTTGGACAATACCAATGTGAATGGGAAAACAACCAAGAACTGTACGTACCTCCGGACGTCTTGTTTGAAGAAGGCAGTGCCGATTCCTATGAGTGCCTCATGGAGATGTGTGTCATACAGGATTCAATGGTTGCATCAAGCATGGATGAAAATGCAGTGTCTTTATGGAGCGACCTGTTGCAGCCAAACCAAGTTTGACTTCTACAAGAATGGTAAATACAATTATCTTTATGCGTTGACTCACATTTAAAATGTCTACATTTTGTATACACTGGCGACACACTTTATTCGAGCTTGGCTAGTCCCACGAATTCGGGTATACCCGGGTGTATTGAGGTTTGTGACTGTTTTCTGCCCGAGTGCATTGAGTTATTTTCCAGGCAGGGATTGAAGCATTTTATTCCCGCTGGCTGCAATACTGAACAGTACATATATATATACTGCATTACAATTCATGAATTTATGCCATCTGGTAGACACACGAAGCATTGCAGCCTATTAAATCCTAATCATTATCATTTAACAGATCAGCCGCCCATCAGCCAGGCATGAACCCAGGCTGGGAAGGCAAATGCAACGGGGCTTGTCAGAGGTGAGGAGCGGCGCATTCCAGGTATCTGCCAGGTACATACCGGGTATTTGCTCGAATAAAGTGTGTCGGTGCAGTAGCCACCATTTGTAAGCCAAATGCGTGGATACAGCGTAACATTGCAGACAGACTAACATGTAGCGTGCATAAACACATTTGTGTACTATATTGTATAATGTGACGTATGACTTGAGAAAGTATGTAAATGCTACATAAAACCACGTAGCCATTCTATCTGAAAGTACACAAGATAAATTTGGATGTTATTAAAACTGTTGTTTAGTGAGAAATTAAATTTTAGGCCTAAGTTGTAGTGCTCACCTAAAATGCATGATCTTTTGAATATTAGTTAAAGATCATGTAAAAATTTAAATTTGTGTATATTTGTTTTTCAAGATTAACTATAGTTTAGTGTGTTTAGTAAACGTTCAACACATACAGAGCAAAGTGAGTCTGATGATATAAACTAACATAATAATGTTGATTGTATCATTTGACGTTGTTAAACATGCATCATACACAAATTGAGACACACACAAACAGTGGTGCTGAAATGTGTGCGTATGCAAATGTCCACGTGATTGACGTTCATATGTTGACATTACATGTAAATGAAAGTAGAAAGAGCAGGATATTCAGCGCTCGTGCTGTATGGAAATGTGGATAGTCCCTTTGCAGCATGTACATAGAGCGTCTCCCCGAAAGCTCCTACTTCAAGGGGAACCCCCCTGAAACGGGGGGAAGACACCCTGAAAAACAAGGTATAAAAAAAAATGCACAGATGCGCACCAGGGATTAGTGATAGGTAATTTATTTTAAATGTACACAGATACTGAGGGGATCCAACCCCACCTCAGAAGAAAGGCTAAGCAGCTAAATAGCTCAGTACCACCAGAGAGTACCTCTAATATTAACTAAACCCTAAGCTGCTCAGCATACAATTTACAATAAAAATGCATAAGAAATAAAACATGAAAAAACCATGAAAACAAACTATCTAGCGATTTATAATGAAACCGCCATAGGATAAAACAACTGGCAAGGGGAGACGGACACTCACACTGAGACAGATGGCGGGCTCGCGGTGACTGCAGAGGATCCGGATCTCGGCACCGCGAAGATGGAAAACACTGCTGCTGTCTCCTGTAGGCTCCGTCACAGCTTGCCAGCAAACACGCGCAGGATGACCTGTCGTGACCTCTACGCGTTTCGCACCACATGCTTTGTCAGGAGGTCACGTACAGCATCATCCGCGTGCATTTATGGGCGGCAGCTAATCGAATTGGACGGCGCCCTGAAAAAAACACCCTTTGTATGCCTGATTGCTACGATCTTAGAGTAACCTCTAATGAAGGATACTAGGCAACAGGGTGTAATGATACTCATATGGGGGATGGATGCATAGTATAAAATTCATCATTACCTACATCCTAATGAGAATATACAAAATTATGACCTCTAACACCATGTCTATATACATACTATATTGACAATATTAACAGAACATGGTGATAATGTATATTAAAAATGGAAAAAAGGAGAAAAAGAAAAAATGACAAAATGACAAACAAAAAACATGTAAAAACATACAAAAAATGCAATGCTAATACAAATTAATGTTATAAAATCATTATCTTAAAAAAGGAGTTAATTCAATTAGTTCATTAAAACCATTAGGATGTCTAGTAAGCATTTCATAGATCCAAAATTGCTCACGTTTCAATAAATGATTCTCTCTATTTCCCTGTCTGCTACCTAGTGATACACTCTCAAGTCCCTTAAATATAATACAGCCTGGTTCATTATTATGCACTTCTTTAAAGTGTTTTAAAAGCGGTATTAATGGCATACCTTTTGCTATTATTTTTGGTATGTTTTTAACATTTCTCAGGTGTTCTAACATGCGCATTTTAAGGGGTCTTTTGGTCTTACCAATGTACTGTAAATTACAGCTACACTGTAAGACATAGACCACATGCGTCGTCTGACAATTAATAAAGCTCTTTATATTGTAGACATTTTTAGTAACTCCTGACGTAACCGTTTTCCCTTGACAGATATGGTTACACGCTTTACACTTTCCGCATTTATAAGTGCCCTTAATTCCCAAACGTGTTTTAATGTCTCCTAATGCAGTGACTTCTCTGGAGACTTGACGAGGGGCCAATATATGTTTAAGGTTAGGTGCACGTTTGAACACTATCCCAGGCTTGGACTTTAATTGGGGACCCAAAATGGGATCTGCTTTTAGTATACCCCAATGTTTTTGCAGAATTTTTCTAACATTATAATGTGTATCACTAAATTGAGTAATGAATGCTGGGATTTGATTTTGTCTCTTATCCTTCTTTTTATGATGGTATTTCATTTAAGATTTCCTAGGAATCCGTTCCAGTTTTTGAGCGAAGAATTTATTAAATCGCTGTCATATTCTTTGTCTAGGAATCTATTCTTTAAAAAGGAAGATTGTTCTTCAAAATCCACAGCCTTAGAATCATTTTTCTTCAACCTGAGAAATTGATTAAAGGGAATATTTTGGACCCATCTCTTATCGTGACAACTAAATGGGTCCAAATATGAATTTATATTTGTGGCCTTGAAATGTGTTTTGGTATGTACAGTATTGGCCTCAATGTAGATATCTAAATCGAGATAATGAATATTTGCTGAGCTATTTTCACCACTAAATTTTAAGTTAAAGTCATTATTGTTCAGAAGTGCAACAAAATCGAGGTAAGAATCCTCTGTCCCTTCCCACACAATAATAATATCATCGATGTATCTCCTCCACAGCTTGAGCTGTGGAGGAGTACATCTAAAGATCACTAAGGACTCCCACTGTCATATATACAAATTGGCAAACGATGGGGCAAATGTTGTGCCCATCGCTGTCCCCAAGATTTGCAAAAAATAAAGGGAATCGAACAAAAAATAATTGTGACCAAGGATAAACTCAATTGAAGATAAAGTGAATTCAACCTGTGTAATGCGTAGTGTTTGTGGTGTCAAAAGAAAGTGTCTAATTGCTTCTACCCCTTTTTGGTGAGGGATACTGGTGTATAATGCCTGAACGTCTAAAGTGGCTAATCTATAGTTATCTTTCCAAACAAAACCATCAAACAATTGTAAAACCATAGCAGTGTCTTTGAGGTGAGACGGTAGTGAAGTGACCATTGGTTGTAAGAAAAAATCAATATAAGTGGATAAATTAGAAGTGAGGGAATTAATCCCTGAAATGATAGGACGTCCAGGTGGGGAAGTAAGTGATTTGTGTATCTTAGGGATGTAATAAAATATAGGGACAGTGGGAGTCTCAGTAAACAAATATTGATACTCTGACTTTGATATTATTCCAACTTCCAAAGCCCCATACAAGTGCGTTTTTATTAGACTCAAATATTCCTTTGTGGGATCCCTCTTTAGTGTAACATATGAGATAGGATCCTGTAAAAGGCGATGAGCTTCCCTAAAGTAGTCCTCAGTATTTAAGAGAACTATTCCACCTCCTTTGTCAGCTGACTTTAATACAATATTTGGATTGGACTTTAGTTGTTTGATACTTTTGTGTTCCTCCCAAGTTAAATTGGAATAGGATCCAAGATGTTTTTTCTTACACATATCTTTAAAGTCCTGTTCAACCAATTTTCCAAATAATTCAATATTATGTCCTCTTGAGGCATATGGAAAAAATACAGAATTTGGTTTAAAACCAGTGTGTAAGTAACTTCCAAAATTGACAAAGTCAGAGTCGCTCTCTTTCAATAGGGCTTCAAGATCTTCAATGATAGCCAACTGGTCAGTTGTAATATCAATTGCATCATTTTGGGAGACATGATCCGATATAGCCTTATTGCTACTATAATGACGTTGTAAGGTCATTTTTCTTAGATATTTTTGAAGATCAATATAAAGATCAAATTCATTTGATTCTCTAGAAGGGGCAAACGTAAAGCCCTTTTTGAGCACTTGAAAGAGGTGTTTATCTATAATAAGGGAAGATAGGTTAAAGATCCCATGGCTAATTAGTGTCAATGGCTCAGGGATCCCCTCTTGTGGGCGGACTTTCTCCCTCCTCTCTTACCTCGTCTGAATAACCCCTTTTTCGATTCAGTTTTTGCAGGGGTTTTGAGGGGGGATTGTCTTAAGTCCCAACTTGGTCTTTTGGGCTTGCTTTTGATTGATTTCTGAAAAAAACAATCGTTATTATCTTCATTTGTATCACTTTCATTGCCATTAGCTCTATCTTTTAGGTAAAGGAATTTATTTGAAACTGGTAGTTCAAATGCAATACTTTTGTCCCCTTTACTGGGATATTGTTTTTTCCTTTGATGTTTGTATTTGTGTTTTACATCCTTAGGTTTACCATTCTTGCCCACCATTGACCAATTGTGGAGACTGTTTAGACCATAATAAAAATTCTTATCTCATACCATTTAGATCATATTCTACACACCATACCATTATGGCTGAGCTATTAGAATTCACCACTAATTTTATATCCAGTTTGGATAATAGGAATAACAGAGGTGCTTTATTGGGACAAATGTTCTGTGAGAATATTAATCTAGAAGATATCACGGTAGATCTACCTTCAAAGATCCTTGCTCTAACTAAACTATTGGAGCAAGAAACTAAAGCTTTTTGGGAGCTTGTATCATTTGAGGAATACCTGAAACAAAAAAGGATTCCTAGAGGCCTAAGATTGCTACTCAAACCCACCTATGGCAATGAAAACCCAGCCTTTTTGGCTATTTGGGAGGAGATCCTTGAGATAAGTTCAATTAACCTCATTAAACTCCTTATGGGAGAGAGGAAAAAAGAACTACAGGAACTCTCTGTTAAAATTGACAAAGTCAAAATGGACATTATCGGTTTGCCAACACTAGAAGGGTTGCCCAAAATAGTCGAAGATATGGTGGGAAAATTGAGAAAACATGAGAAAGGCATCATGGTAAGGAAAAATAAGAAGTTCCTTAGAGATAAGGTTGACTACTTAGAAAATAGGCAAAAGGACTGGAAAGATAAAAAGACAGAAAAAACTGTTAATACAGAAAGAACTGTCTGTGATCAGATTTCACAAAAATCTACAAGTTTAGAACCATCTAAAAAAGAGATCCTTAAAAATACTAAAAAGCCTATGTCACCCATGTTTTGGGTGCAATACCCAAAATCCGTAAAAAATTTAAAAAATCTCATTATGTAGAGAATATTCAAAGATCAAATAAAGATCTACATAGACCAACAAATGAAAATACTAAAAGAGATCACTCTAACAATAGACCCTCTCATCAATATAAATATAGAGAGAGGAGTCAAAGTGACAATTGGTCAATGGTGGGCAAGAATGGTAAACCTAAGGATGTAAAACACAAATACAAACATCAAAGGAAAAAACAATATGCCAGTAAAGGGGACAAAAGTATTGCATTTGAACTACCAGTTTCAAATAAATTCCTTTACCTAAAAGATAGAGCTAATGGCAATGAAAGTGATACAAATGAAGATAATAACGATTGTTTTTTTCAGAAATCGATCAAAAGCAAGCCCAAAAGACCAAGTTGGGACTTAGACAATCCCCCCTCAAAACCCCTGCAAAAACTGAATCGAAAAAGGGGTTATTCAGACGAGGTAAGAGAGGAGGGAGAAAGTCCGCCCACCAAGAGGGGATCCCTGAGCCATTGACACTAATTAGCCATGGGATCTTTAACTTATCTTCCCTTATTATAGATAAACACCTCTTTCAAGTGCTCAAAAAGGGCTTTACGTTTGCCCCTTCTAGAGAATCAAATGAATTTGATCTTTATATTGATCTTCAAAAATATCTAAGAAAAATGACCGTACAACGTCATTATAGTAGCAATAAGGCTACATCGGATCATGTCTCCCAAAATGATGCAATTGATATTACAACTGACCAGTTGGCTATCATTGAAGATCTTGAAGCCCTATTGAAAGAGAGCGACCCTGACTTTGTCAATTTTGGAAGTTACTTACACACTGGTTTTAAACCAAATTCTGTATTTTTTCCATATGCCTCAAGAGGACATAATATTGAATTATTTGGAAAATTGGTTGAACAGGACTTTAAAGATATGTGTAAGAAAAAACATCTTGGATCCTATTCCAATTTAACTTGGGAGGAACACAAAAGTATCAAACAACTAAAGTCCAATCCAAATATTGTATTAAGGTCAGCTGACAAAGGAGGTGGAATAGTTGTCTTAAATACTGAGGACTACTTTAGGGAAGCTCATTGCCTTTTACAGGATCCTATCTCATATGTTACACTAAAGAGGGATCCCACAAAGGAATATTTGAGTCTAATAAAAACGCACTTGTATGGGGCTTTGGAAGTTGGAATAATATCAAAGTCAGAGTATCAATATTTGTTTACTGAGACTCCCACTGTCCCTATATTTTATTACATCCCTAAGATACACAAATCACTTACTTCCCCACCTGGATGTCCTATCATTTCAGGGATTAATTCCCTCACTTCTAATTTATCCACTTATATTGATTTTTTCTTACAACCAATGGTCACTTCACTACCGTCTCACCTCAAAGACACTGCTATGGTTTTACAATTGTTTGATGGTTTTGTTTGGAAAGATAACTATAGATTAGCCACTTTAGACGTTCAGGCATTATACACCAGAATCCCTCACCAAAAAGGGGTAGAAGCAATTAGACACTTTCTTTTGACACCACAAACACTACCCATTACACAGGTTGAATTCATTTTATCTTCAATTGAGTTTATCCTTGGTCACAATTATTTTTTGTTCGATTCCCTTTATTTTTTGCAAATCTTGGGGACAGCGATGGGCACAACATTTGCCCCATCTTTTGCCAATTTGTATATGGGACAGTGGGAGTCCTTAGTGATCTTTAGATGTACTTCTCCACAGCTCAAGCTGTGGAGGAGATACATCGATGATATTATTATTGTGTGGGAAGGGACAGAGGATTCTTGCACTTCTGAACAATAATGACTTTAACTTAAAATTTAGTGGTGAAAATAGCTCAGCAAATATTCATTATCTCGATTTAGATATCTACATTGAGGCCAATACTGTACATACCAAAACGCATTTCAAGGCCACAAATGTAAATTCGTATTTAGACCCATTTAGTTGTCACGATAAGAGATGGGTCCAAAATATTCCCTTTAATCAATTTCTCAGGTTGAAGAGAAATGATTCTAAGGCTGTGGATTTTGAAGAACAATCTTCCTTTTTAAAGAATAGATTCCTAGACAAAGAATATGACAGCGATTTAATAAATTCTTCGCTCAAAAAACTGGAACGGATTCCTAGGAAATCTTTGATGAAATACCATCATAAAAAGAATGATAAGAGACAAAATCAAATCCCAGCATTCATTACTCAATTTAGTGATACACATTATAATGTTAGAAAAATTCTGCAAAAACATTGGGGTATACTAAAAGCAGATCCCATTTTGGGTCCCCAATTAAAGTCTAAGCCTGGGATAGTGTTCAAACGTGCACCTAACCTTAAACATATATTGGCCCCTCGTCAAGTCTCCAGAGAAGTCACTGCATTAGGAGGCATTAAAACACGTTTGGGAATTAAGGGCACTTATAAATGCGGAAAGTGTAAAGCGTGTAACCATATCTGTCAAGGGAAAACGGTTACGTCAGGAGTTACTAAAAATGTCTACAATATAAAGAGCTTTATTAATTGTCAGACGACGCATGTGGTCTATGTCTTACAGTGTAGCTGTAATTTACAGTACATTGGTAAGACCAAAAGACCCCTTAAAATGCGCATGTTAGAACACCTGAGAAATGTTAAAAACATACCAAAAATAATAGCAAAAGGTATGCCATTAATACCGCTTTTAAAACACTTTAAAGAAGTGCATAATAATGAACCAGGCTGTATTATATTTAAGGGACTTGAGAGTGTATCACTAGGTAGCAGACAGGGAAATAGAGAGAATCATTTATTGAAACGTGAGCAATTTTGGATCTATGAAATGCTTACTAGACATCCTAATGGTTTTAATGAACTAATTGAATTAACTCCTTTTTTAAGATAATGATTTTATAACATTAATTTGTATTAGCATTGCATTTTTTGTATGTTTTTACATGTTTTTTGTTTGTCATTTTGTCATTTTTTCTTTTTCTCCTTTTTTCCATTTTTAATATACATTATCACCATGTTCTGTTAATATTGTCAATATAGTATGTATATAGACATGGTGTTAGAGGTCATAATTTTGTATATTCTCATTAGGATGTAGGTAATGATGAATTTTATACTATGCATCCATCCCCCATATGAGTATCATTACACCCTGTTGCCTAGTATCCTTCATTAGAGGTTACTCTAAGATCGTAGCAATCAGGCATACAAAGGGTGTTTTTTTCAGGGCGCCGTCCAATTCGATTAGCTGCCGCCCATAAATGCACGCGGATGATGCTGTACGTGACCTCCTGACAAAGCATGTGGTGCGAAACGCGTAGAGGTCACGACAGGTCATCCTGCGCGTGTTTGCTGGCAAGCTGTGACGGAGCCTACAGGAGACAGCAGCAGTGTTTTCCATCTTCGCGGTGCCGAGATCCGGATCCTCTGCAGTCACCGCGAGCCCGCCATCTGTCTCAGTGTGAGTGTCCGTCTCCCCTTGCCAGTTGTTTTATCCTATGGCGGTTTCATTATAAATCGCTAGATAGTTTGTTTTCATGGTTTTTTCATGTTTTATTTCTTATGCATTTTTATTGTAAATTGTATGCTGAGCAGCTTAGGGTTTAGTTAATATTAGAGGTACTCTCTGGTGGTACTGAGCTATTTAGCTGCTTAGCCTTTCTTCTGAGGTGGGGTTTGGATCCCCTCAGTATCTGTGTACATTTTTAATAAATTACCTATTACTAATCCCTGGTGCGCATCTGTGCATTTTTTTTTATTACATGTAAATGATCATGATAATAATGAATAACTTACGTGAATGACATTAAAACTATATTAACAACATTGTCATTGGGTAGAATGAATTATGAAAAGTTACTAATAAAATGTTGAAATAATTTGCATGGTGTTAACATTTTGACACTTGTTACATGTACGTCAAATCAACACACATGTGTGACTTATACATACACATGTGACAATGTTAAAATAAACATGAAGATTCATTGATACAATAACTATTTACATACATTGCAAAGTACAAGATGTACAAATCATTGGTGTGTTTACAGGCAATCATGCATGGAGTGTTATGATCACTCATGTGCATCCGTGGTTAGTCACCTCCCATAATCAAAATTCAAGCAGCATTGATCCCCTTCTCTCCACCCACCCCTATATTACATGAATGGAATTTGTAACGGTACATACATTAAATGTGATGTCATGTCACTAATGCTTTTCAAATACAATGCACATTAACCATCAAGTCTAGCTAAAGGCATGTACACTATACAGAAACGAAATGTTTGTAAAATCACATATTTGTCAATACGTTGGGTTTATACATCCTATAAGTATACCTATATAGAGGTTGGCACATCTTATGACAGATGTGAGTTCATATACCGTATATTCCAGCGTATAAGACGACTGGGCGTATAAGATACCCCCCAACTTTTCCAGTTAAAATATAGTGTTTGGGATATACTCGCCGTATAAGACTACCCCTCTTCCAACGCACACACCAACCAAATAAAAATTAAAAAAACATCAGATTTGATTTCAATATATTAATTTTAATTCAAATGCTTATGACATGCAGGTACTTAGCAGGAAAACTGTCACTTATAAACATAAGGCTGTTTGTCATGAAACATGTAAACATAAAACAGTGCAAGTGGATTAAACTTATCCTAATTAACTCTAAAGCTGAAAGGAAGGATACGACAATAAACCCATGGGAGCTGCCATGCTGTTTGTTTTCTAAGCTGTCAACCAAACTGGAACTGATGATGATAGGAGGAAGATAACAAACAATAGAGAGAGAGTAAGTGCCGGGCAAGTCCCTGTCGAGTTAGCAACGCCCATCATAACTGCAAGCTACGGTATTTTTACAGGTTTTGCTGGCGTGACAGTTTCCCTTTAAAAGCCTTCAAAATCCTCCTGTTCGTCATCTGATACCATAAGTACATCAATGACATTGTGATACATTTGCAAGGCAGTCATCGTATGGATCGAATTCCGTATCAGATGGTGTGGTCTCAGCTTCGGCTTCCTCTTCATCTTGCCACAAGTAGTCGTCCTCCATACCATCTAATGAATTTGATATGCAACACTTCTTGAAAGACTTGATTACTGTTTCTGCATCAATATCATTCCAGGCTTTTATGACAAACTTGCACAAAACATCCAACTGTGGAGCACGCATGTTTCCTCCTTTTGTGAATGACTTTTCGCCGCTAACCATCCATTCATTCCACTGTTCTCGAATGCGATCTTTAAATGGCTTGTTTAGGCACACATCCAGTGGCTGTACCAACGATGTCAATCCTGCAGGAATAACTGCCGCATCTGTGTTTAGTCTTGCAAGCCTTTGCTTGGTGTTGGGAGTTAAATGAGCCCTGAACATATCCCACACCAGTAGACTACGTTTTTGAATAAGTGCACCTGGTCGCCTGCTCCATACATTATCAAGCCATAGCTTTACCCCTTCTTCATCCATCCAGCCTTTTTCATTCACATGTACAAAACAACCAACAGAGAACTTGAGTTTCGGCATTGTTTTTCTTTTAAAAATAATCATTGGTCTCAGTTTGGCACCATCAGCTGTGCATCCTAGTACCACTGTAAAACTGGACTTCTCATGTCCTGTTGATTTAATTTAAATTGTTTTTACACCTTTTTGATGGTCTGTTCTATTTCCAACCATATCAAAATTCATTGGAGTTTCATCCATATTTCCAATACTACTTAACGCATAGCCATGTTTAGTGCGCTGTTGTATTACGTATCGATGGAAACTACTTACTTTGCTATCAAGATCTGCAGGTAATTTTTGAGCAATTTTAGTCTTTTGCCTCAGTACCATATTATGCCTTCCCATGAATCTAGTACACCAGGATGCAGTGGCCTTAAATCTGTTGCTGTGATCTGGGTTAGATTTGGCCCACTGAAGTGCAAACAAACGTATTTTATTTCGTGTCACCACATAACCGTTTTGGCGATGCTCATTCACCTTGTCTGCTACATGTTTTTCGAGTTCTGGCCAATGTGGGGTGCCTCTTCTTTATGCACACTTACTACTTGGCATACTCTTTAATGCTTTTTCATTTGCTTTCCAGTCCCGAACCATCTTTTCTGTTACTCCATATTGTCTTGCAGCAGCGCAGTTATTATGTTCCATGGCAAAGTTTACAACTTTACGTTTGAAACTGGCTTCATATTTCTTTCTTCTTGCTGGTGGAGCCATGATGGGGCTTTGACTGTTATACTGTACAGATACTGGTGCTATACTGTATGAACAGGTACAGATACTGGTGCTATACTGTATGAACAGGTACAGATACTTGTGCTGTACTGTATGAACAGGTACAGATACTGGTGCCGTACTGTATGAACAGGTACATATACTGGTGCTGTAATATATGAACAGGTACAGATACTGGTGCTGTACTGTATGAACAGGTACATATACTGGTGCTGTAATATATGAACAGGTACAGATACTGGTGCTGTACTGTATGAACAGGTACAGATAATGGTGCTTTACTGTATGTGGTACCCAGTATACAACAAACAGCCAATCACAGCATGTACCTTACCGGCGATTGGCTGGTTGTTGTATACAAAACCTGCTTGGATTGGTCAGCTCTCCCTGCCTGCCCAGCCCTCCCTGTCTCCAAGACTATCAGAGCGGAAACAAGCCTCTTTCACCCGTCATGCCCGCCTATTACCTCCTTCTCTGCCTCTAACATCTCGCGCATGCGCCACGTTTTTCAGCTCCCCCCACCATACTGTGCCGGCGCATCATTGCGGGCTGGCGCCGAACGTGGCCATGCGCCAGCCCATCCTAGCCGCATCTTCCCCTCCCGCTTCCTTTCCCCTTGCGGCACCTGGTTGTTCCGCTCCGCTCCACGCTCCCAAAAATAAAATACCCCCTTACCTGCAGCCTCCTTCGGGGATGCCTGGCGTCTTCGGGGATGCCTGGCGTCCTCGGGATGCCTGGCGCATGTGACTGGCGCCCGGCTGACGTGCGGCACGCCAGAAAAAATAAACACCGCACTTTGCCGGCGTATAAGACTATACACGGCGTATAAGACGACCCCCGACTTTAGAGCAGATTTTGCATGGTTTAAAAAGTCGTCTTATACGCCGGAATATACGGTACATACCATGAGCAGTCATTGACGAGATATACCTAAAAAAATAAATATATATATATATATATATAATTATCAAACATTGTCATGACCTCTTCATTAAGGTAAGCAACACACCAAAGTGTCTATTTGGTGTTACATATGAAACACCATGTATATTTCGTAACATATAATATGAAAATCACACTGGTGTACACATCATTGTGATGCACATGTCACAGTGTAACAATAACATTGTATGTAACCATACTGCAATAACGAATGACTATGGATATAGTAGGTGTATTGTCTTTGCATAATCAAAAAGACAATGGTAAGAAATTATTCATTTGTAACACATTTTGTATTCACATACACACAACAACTTGACATTATAAGAAGGATTATATAACCTGTGGATGAATGACATACCGGTGCCACATGCATTTGTCCACACAGCAGAGAAGAGAAAGGTGTGCGACCCATATTCATCTGTTTCCTAAGTGAATGGTATTTGGACAAATGTATTTTTAATATAAAATAATGAATATATTTATGTAGTACTATGAACATATATGTAATTACTTACATGAAAAAAATGTATTTATGACATTCTGACGTGTCTCAACACCACTGGCTGTTTGTTCATTGTCAGCTGGTACATTGACAGGATGCTCCTCCCTCAAAGCCTGACCTATGTCTGTTTGTACATGATTTCTGAGTGCCACATTGTGCAAAATGCAACATGCAATGATATCAGACACTTTTTCAGGCTTATACAGAAGTGCCCCACCAGTTCTATCGAGACACCTAAATCTTGTCTTGAGAAGCCCAAATGTCCTCTCTATAACGGTTCGAGTTGATATATGGGCAACATTGTACCTCTCCTCTGCTTCAGTTTGAGGGTTTGGCACCGGGGTCAACAGCCACGGCCTAATTCTGTATCCTGAGTCACCTATAATCAATGGTGCACACATAAGATAAAATTAGTGATAACATTATACTGCACCGACACACTTTATTCGAGCAAATACCCAGTATGTACCTGGCAGATACCTGGAATGCGCCGCTCCTCACCTCTGACAAGCCCCGTTGTGTTTGCCTTCCCAGCCTGGGTTCATGCCTGGCTGATGGGCGTCTGATCTGTTAAATGATAATGATTAGGATTTAATAGGCTGCAATGCTTCGCGTGTCTACCAGATGGCATAAATTCATGAATTCTAATGCAGTATATATGTATATACTGTGCAGTATTGCAGCCAGTGGGAATAAAATGCTTCAATCCCTTTCTGGAAAATAACCCAGTGCACTCGGGCAGAAAACAGTCACAAACCTCAATACACCCGGGTATACCCGAATTCGTGGGACTAGCCGAGCTCGAATAAAGTGTGTCGCCAGTGTAACATACAATAATTCCTAGAAAAAAAAGAGTTTTGTGTTACCACATCCAAATATGTACTCACCCAGCAGCCAACCAGGTCCAAAATAGCCTTCTTCGAAAGCATGGAAGACTGATGAGTTCCTCAGGACAGAGGAATCGTGACTGGAACCAGGGAATTTGGGTACCACATGCATAATCTTCATCGTGGCATCGCATACCACCTGTACATTCAGGGAATGGTAGTGCTTACAGTTGCGGTAAGCATGCTCACTCTGACTAGGCGGAATCAAAGCAACATGGGTGCAATCGATTGCACCCAGCACACATGGTATCCCGGCTATGGCATAAAAGCCATTCCTGACTTCCAGCCACTCTGTCTGCTCTTTAGGAAAATAAATATAATTCCTAGCGCGTCTATTGAGTGCATATAGAAACTGGGTAAAGGCCCGCGAGAATATAGATTGCGAGACCCCGCCCACTATGCCCACAGTTGTCTGGAATGACGCGGAAGCAAGATAATGTAATGAGCACAGCATTTTAACAAGCCCAGGGACTGCACGACCTCTGGCTGTCACAAAATCTAAATCTCCCCTTATCTCTTCATATAGAGATAAGATTGCTGCTGAACTCAAACAATAGCGACTTACTATCTCCTCCTCACTCATCCCATCTAACAGGGTTCTCTCCCTGTACACACGTGGACGAGCCACAACTTCTCTCCTCTGTCTTCTCATCTCCTGTCCCTGTCCTGTCCGCGTGCCTGTCCCTGTCACTGTCCCTGCCTCTGTCCCTCCCTTGCCCTATGTCATTCTCTCCATCAGCAATCCACTCGTGCAATAGAATGTTCCTATGTCTCCTAAACATGCGCATCATTTTGACGTCTATAGCTGTGAATGAGCAGGTAATTGCCCTCCTTTAAATAGCTATGTGATGATGTCAGGTAAGTTGGTAAAATGCAATGTGTTACATTAACATATCCAAATAGTTGACTCCCAAGCTGTATCCATTTGATCTAACAAGTATGATGTCTGTATATTCAGCAGCCAATCCTGATATTTCACAATGATGTAACGTGAAGCTTGGTACAAACATTCATTTTAAATTATTAGTGGAATGTGTAATGCATGTACCACTTTTGAACGCAACACTCAGTCATGTAATTATGATAAAACCATGACATTGACGTAGAAAAAGTTCGCATTGAACCAGAAGCATTGAACCACAAACTTCAGGAAACTGGCTTCACCAAGGAGTCTTGTCTAATTTGTCTAATTTGTCTAATTTGCCATGTTATTGTCACATGTTCACATCAATTAATTCTACTGTGGATATGCATACATTTATAGCATCAGGATAGTTGCTATTGAATCAGTTTCAAACGTTTAACAATGAGTAACTATTCTAGATGTGTATATAAGTTAGCATGAAGTGCTTGTAATGCAACGTTTACAATGTAAACATGCAATGTGATTGAGTGTCCAATAGAGGACCTCATCAAAAAAGGGAGGACACAAAGTACATGTAAACATGAGAAGAAAGATGTACATTAACGTTTCATGATGCGTTACACATTACAAGCATTCTCTAATGTATAGAAACATGAATATACGGTGGATGTGTTAGATGTGTGACATGTGTAACATCATATAATAAATTGTCGCACAGTTCAGTAACATGTTTGATATGATGTGAGCTTCTCCTTTAAGAGTTGAGTATAGGATTTTCCCTCGACACATCATCACATGATGAGTAATGTGACAGGCAAATGATGAAAACATAAAAGTACAATGTTATGCAAATAATAAACGTAAGGTGTGACACCAATGAAGTGAATGACCCCCACACTGTAATGCTAAACACATTTGTATTGTGATCAATAGAACGTAAACAGTACTATAATGTTATACGTACCCATTCCATTGATGTACAGATGATTTTTTTTTCTTTTTTTTTTTTGTAACTTAAATTTTATTAGTTTATAATATTATACAATACAATACATTACAAAATACATTGTCATGGTGATTCTCAGTGTATCTGGAAGTATAACGTTACTAATATCAATGGAATAGAACTTTAATCTGTGGTCAGACTGGTGGGCCTAAAGGGGTATCGAGACACGGCTCGCTTTCCGGGGTCCATATTATGGTGTCAAACCCCCCTTCTAATCGGGGGGGACCAGGTGTAAAAGCTCAGTCACCGAATCATTAACCGCCCGACCGACTAGTCGGCTGACACACGACTCATCCAGACGACGTATACATAAACAGGTAGACAACTACATGGGTAGACAAACAAACGTGAAGACCGACAAACAATCAACCATTCGGACGGACAAACCGGTAGACAAACATTGATCCAAGAGGAAGAGGGGGGGAGGGGGGGAAGAGGGGGTTGGGATGGATGCTAGTGATCGTAAGTGTGTCTCAGAGTTGTTACGCTGCCTCTCTAGGTATGTTACCTGTTTGAGATATAATCATCTTATGCCGAGCATGGGTGTAGCACACCTCTCCCAAGGAGAACGGACTTGGAAACTATCATAGCCAGATTGATGCCCTTTCTAACCCCGGGATGTCTGTCTGTGCCAACCAAGGCGTCCAGACTTTTAGATAATTGTCGCCAGTGTCGTTAACCAGACTCGTTAACTTTTCCATCTGACAGATAAACCAAATACGATTCCGAATTTTTGGGATGGTTGGTATGTCTGAGCTTTTCCATAGTGCTGCGATCTCACACCGCGTTGCGAGTGCAAAGTGAGAAATAAGTTTATTATGAGCTTTAGAGAGACCCGCTAGTGGTCTGTTCAAGAGAAACAGCCACGGATCTGGGGGAATAGTGAGATCAAACAGTCTCTGTATCCAAAGTCTAATTGTCTCCCAGAATGAGGAGATCCGCGGGCAAGACCACAGCATATGTAGCAGGTCTGCTGATCCTCCACATTGGCGCGGACACAGCGGGGAGGATCCCGGCACGAACCTTGATAATTTTAGTGGGGTAAGGTACCATCGCATCAGGACCTTATATGCGTTTTCCTTGAGGGTGGTACATATGGAGCACTTTGCTGTGGCTAGAAAAATAGCACTCCAGTCCTCGTCTTCCAGACATTCTCCGATGTCTGTTTCCCAACGCGATCTAAATGAGGGTATCTCATGGGCTTGTTTGCTAGAACTGATCACTTCGCTGTATAGCTGCGAGGTAAGTCCCTTTGTGTCGGTCTCTGCCAGACAGAGCTTTTCGAAGGATGTCAATTGTGGGTACGTGGCACATTTGTTATAGAAAGCCCTGATCTGGAGGTATCTAAAGAATTCTGAGTGGGGGATCTCTTTTTCTAATCTGATGTGATCAAACGTCTTAACTTTTCTGTCATGGCCTTCCAGATCTTTAATCCGATTATAACCTTTCTTTTTCCAAATTGAGATATTACCGACCGATAGACCCGGCACGAACTCGGAATTGTTCCACAGGGGTGACATCATAGAGCGTGTCGTTGTGAGGGAATGTTTAAATTTTGTTGCCTCCCAGATTGACAATGAGTTGGTCATTGAGGATAGCGGCACATTGGCGCCTTTTCGCACCATTTTGGGGAGCCAGATTAGATTACTTAATTCTATAGGTTCACAGGCTGCGCTCTCTAATTCGACCCATCTCTTAGATCTCGGGTCAGACTGCCATTGCACAATTTGGCTCAACTGTGCCGCTTTGTAATATGATAACAGGCAGGGTACCGCTAGACCCCCAGCCAAGACCGGCCTTTTCATATTAATTTTGCTGACTCTTGGTTTTTTACCTCCCCATATAAACTTGGAGATGTCGGATTGAAGTGATTGCAGGTCCTTCAATCTGAGTGGCACTGAGAGAGTTTGGAAGAGATATAAAATACGGGGGAGTAAGTTCATTTTAACACTATGGATTCTTCCTATCCAGGAGATCCTTTTAGATGTCCACTTTTGTAGGTCTGATTTTAGGGTCCGGATTAGGTTGGGGTAATTTGCATCATATATTTCTTTGACGTTTCTGGTGATGTGGACACCTAGATATTTTATAGATTTGTGTTGCCAGTGAAATTTAAAGTTTAGTTTTAATAGTTTTTCTATATGGCTGGGGAGATTGACATTGAGAGCCTCAGATTTGGATTGATTGATTTTGAAGCCGGAAATTTTAGAAAACCTGTTTAGCAGGTCAAATAAGTTCGGTAGTGAGGTGAGGGGTTTCGTGATCATCAAGAGGATGTCATCTGCGTACAGGGCCGCTTTATGGGTTTGGGAGTATGCGTTTAACCCTGAGATGTCAGGGTTTCCTCTGATTTGCGCCGCCAGGGGTTCGATACAGAGGGCGAATAGGAGGGGAGATAATGGGCAACCCTGTCTCGTACCACTCCTAATTTGGAAGGGCCGAGAGGGGTAGCCTTGGTGTACAACCCTGGCGGTGGGGTTAGAGTACAGCGATAGAATCGCTTCACTCACCCGATCTCCAAAGCCAAATGCCGCAAGCGTCTCCTTTAGGTAGGGCCAGTCTATCCTATCGAAAGCCTTTTCGGCGTCCAGACTTAACAACATACTTTGAGCAGTGTCAATAGTGGCCAAATCTATCAGATCTATAAATCGACGGGTATTATCTGAGGCTTGTCGGCCCTTGATAAATCCGACCTGATCTGGATGTATGAGTCTGGGTAGGATAAGACATATTCTATTGGCCAATAACTTTGCATATAGCTTGATATCCGTATTGATTAGTGATATGGGCCTGTAACTTTTGCAGTCTAGTGGGTCTTTCCCTGGTTTCGGGATGATTGATATAGACGCCTGTAACATCTCCTTGGGGATGGGGGCTCCCGCTAAAATAGCATTGAATACTTGGAGCAACCTTGGGGCAAGTAATTTGATAAATTTCTTGTAGTATAATCCTGAGAAGCCGTCCGGCCCCGGTGCCTTTGAAGGTTTAAGTTCCGTAATGGCCTGTGTCAACTCCTCGTGTGTGAAGTCGGCATTTAGGGAGGCTCTGTCTGATTCTGTCAATCTCACCAGGTTGGAGCTAGCCAGGAAATCTCTTAGCTTACTGCTCATGCTAGGATTATGTGCCACTTTCTCACCATTATAGAGTGTCTCATAGAAGGAGCCGAATTCATCTACTATTTTCTGTGGGTTTGAAGTAGGGGTACCAGATTTTAAGCGTAAAGCTTGGATGTTGTATTTAGTTTGCCTGTCTTTCAGCATGCGGGCCAGCATCGTATCCGGCCTGTTTGCTTTTTCGTAAAATTTCCTCTTTGACCAACTCAATGAATTATCAGCCTTGGAGGTCAGTATCATGTTTAATTCAATTTTAGTGTCTTTTACCTCTTGTAGGGTTTGCGGGTCTAGTTTCTTTTTATGTTTGGCGGAGAGAGTTTGTAGTTTAGTTTGGAGTGTGACAATTTTTGCCTCTCTCTCTTTTTTTCGTCTAGACGTGATATTTATGAGGGTACCTCGGAGAGTCGCTTTATGCGCCTCCCAGAGGAACAGATGTGAGGAGACAGAGCCGGCATTTACTTTGAAAAATTGGTCTATCTCATTACCCACAGTATCACAGATCTCTGGAATTTTTAGAATGGATTCATTTAGCTTCCAGTTCGTTCCTGGTCTACCCGTTTGAATATTGTTGCACCGGAGCTCTATGGGTGCGTGGTCAGACCATGAAATATCATGGATCTCCGCTTGGGTGACCTTGGGGACCAGGTGACAGGACACTGCGAAGTAATCAATCCTACTGTATGAGCAATGTGGGTGCGAGAAGAATGTGTAATTCCTATCTGCTGGATGTAGCTCTCTCCAAATGTCTATTAATTGGTTACATTTGAGACCTCTTCGTAGGGATATACCTGCTCCTTTATTGTGAAGGGTAGCTCCACCTGATCTATCCATGTGAGGTTGTAGGACCATATTAAAATCTCCTGCTAAGACCACGCTTCCCTGCGCAACAGAGTTTAGGATTCTAAAGAATTTCTCGAAGAAGATTGCACTCTTTTCGCAGGGGGCATATATACAGGCGATTGTGATCTTCTGTCCCCTAATAGTTCCTACTATTATAATAAATCTGCCATCGTTATCCCGTTTGGTTATCAGGCCTTCGAAAGGGATGCTATTACGGAGTAGGATGGCAACTCCACGCTTTTTGACTTCAGCAGAGGCCGAAAAGACCTGGGAGAAGTCTTTATCAAGATATTTGGGGGTATTGGTTTTGCAGAAATGTGTCTCCTGTAGGAGCAACACATCTGCATGTTTTCTTTTATAATCTGTGAAGGCTAGTTTGCGTTTAGTGGGGTTGTTAAAGCCCTGCACATTGTGAGATATAAAAGTCAACGCCATTTATTGCTGTGTGTGACTACGCGCATCATTATGTTGCTTGACTTACCCGTGGCTTCCATGTGTAGGGCCGGACGATCACTGCCTTCAGGGCGCTTATTCGTAGATAGGTATTTGAGGGAAGGGTAAGGAGGGAGTGGGAGGCAACGGGGAGGGAGGGGGAGGGGAGGGGGGTACTGGGAGTAGCACATGAGGGTCAACAACAAGGGGATTGGGTTCACGACACATAACAGATACTCTAATGTACAAAAAACAAATAGGAACATGAAGACAAGAGCCCACTCCGGGAGCCCCCGGGAGTGGCCCTTGGCCCAAGGGATGGGTCCTTTGGCCCAGACTGACGACGGGATCTCCCCTGCCTGCTGGGTCCTGGCTTCCCTGGGACTTGTTTGTGACCCCTATTCTGTAGGGATCGTAGCGGAGGACACATACACGCCGATCAGGGAACTGTCCTGCCGGTGCATCTCCTTTAAACAGACAACAATTAAATAACAGTATAACTTATAACTTTAGCAATAAAAAACTCTCATTTACATAATATCCACCTAAAGAGTTTCTCCCAAAACTCCACCTCTCCCTACTCCTCCTGTTTTTGCCCTCTATGTGAGTATAGGTTGTAAGGAGCACCGTGCCCCCCCAAAGGGTTCCTATTGTGTGGTCCTCGTAGCGCCAATCCCGACCAGTCTTGTTGGTGAGGAGTTCAGAGGACCGGCTACCTAATTTTCATTATCCTCTTATATGTGAATGTCTACTCCCTATATGGTAGGGTACCGGACTCCCCTCCTTTAAGTGCCTCTGTGTTTTAATGTGTGGGTGGTGAACGTTTAATGTGCTGGTGGTCTGCATGTATTGTAACCATATAGAGGCATCCAAGAAGGCGGAGGGGCCACTGGCGCACATGACGCTGACGTTAGTCGACTACATGCAGACCTATCTCCATATGGTGGTCCATGTTCCCATGTGGGGTCAAGCAGGAGGCAGCCATCGATTCCCCAACCCTCGGATGGCCCCGGCATGCATTTGCACCCCCCCGCCCACTCCGTCAGCACTCTAAGGTCAAGGTCCCGCTCCCTCCCTCAGCGCTCCTGCATTGCCGACAGGCGGGGCGCCGACATACACCGACCGCGATATGCGGTCTGCAGGGAACGGGAGACGGAGCGGGGGGTGGTCGGGATCGGGAGGCCTGAACGGCAGGGGGGCGTGGCCTGAGCGGAGGGACCCGCTACTCTCCCCCTCCTCCACCTTTCACGGGCTTGGGCTGGGGTTGCTGATCACAAGCAACACACATATTCAATCACACATGCAGGCATTCTTACACACACACAGGTTCTCTCACATACCCACAGGCACTCTCACACATACACAGGCACTCTCACACATATATACACAGGTTCTCTCATACACACACATATGCTCTCTCACACACACACACGAGTTCTCTCACATACACACACACACACATACAGGCTCTCACATACCCACAGGCATTCTCATACATACACAGGCACTCTCACACACACACACGCAGGCTCCCTCACATACCCACAGGCACTCTTACATATATACAGGTATTCTCATCTACACACATACCCACACACATATACACGCGCACACACACAGATAAAGGCATGCACTCACGCACTCAGGCACACACACACACACACACACACACAGGCATCTAGACATCCAGACACATATACAGATAGGCATCCCTGTTCCTCCGCCTCCCCCCTCCCCCCACCCCTATGGCCCTCAGCCACATCGCGCGACACGCCGGGGCCAGGGAACACAAATCTCCTGCGTCCCCCAGTGGCCGGCGCATCACCGCAGTCAGCTGCGCAGTCGAAGGGTTCCCCTGCTGCGGGTCCCATCTCGCTCTGCTCTCCGGACCGGCCCACCCTGACGTCATTATCACGCCCACCCTGACGTCACCATACAGCTCCTCCTGACCCTGGACGTGTCCCATCGCCGGGTGCGCCGCCTGGTGTGTCCGGCTGCTAGGTCTCGCCGGTTCAGGGACATATTTGGGCCTCGGGGGGGGGAGTCTGGGTGCTGGGGAGACTCCGTTGGCGCCGTCCAGGGCTTCGATTACGTCATCGCCCGGTGCCGTCGCCGCTGTGTCCCTCTGCGCATGCGTCCCGCTTCAAGTCTCGCGGGAGCCAGTGACGTCATCGAGGCATCCCGCGAAGAACAGGGCTGCTCCCGCTCGCCTCGGGGAAGGAGCAGGAGAAGATGGCTGCCCCTCAAAAAAAGTGAGTAGACCTGCGGGGGCTGAAAGTTTTCTTAATCTCCGTGGGGGGGTCAATGGGGGTTCCCGGACAAGCACCCCATTAGCTAGGGCCTTCCAGAGGATCCTGCTGGGGAGTTTGGGGGAGAATGTAGATGTTTATTGGGGTGGTATAGCAGAGTCTATGTGGAGCTCGGCGGTTCCTCCACAACTCTAGCTGCGGATCGTAGGCTCCCAGCTACGCGCCATAAGGTTGAGGGGGCGCCATCTTCAGCAGCTACAAGGTCAGGGGGGCTTTGCGGGGAGCCGAGGACCTTACGGAGGAATCCCTCTCCATCCTCCACATGTTTCAGTGTGTGTGCAACACCGTTTTTCACAACCAGAACTGCACATGGGAACAGCCATCTATAGCGCACTTCTTTGTCCCGGAGCGCTCTAGTTATGGGGGCCATTGCCTTTCTTTTTGCCAGGGTAGCTGGGGACAAATCTTGATATACTTGGAATTTGATGTGTTCAAACTCCACTGTTTTCATCTCTCTGGCGATTCTGCATGTTTGTTCTTTTGTCCGATAGCAGTGGAACCGCATAACGATGTCTCTGGGGGGGTCCCCCTGCTGGGGTCTTCCTCTGAGTGCCCTATGGCATCTGTCTAGCATTAAGTCCCTTTCTGTCAGATCTGGGAACAGATGCTCCAACCACTTAGCGGCGAAGTCTTCCGGATCTGTGACTGATTCTGGCACCCCGCGCAGGCGGATATTGCAGCGACGGTCGCGATTCTCCCCGTCTTCGATCTTTTCCTCCAGGGATCTGATTTGATCTTATTGGGTGGACACTTGTGTTTGTGTCTGGGATATGGCGCTGGTGTTCTCTTCTGCCCTAGACTCCAGGGTATCAGTACGCTCCCCCAGGGCATCCACATCTTTCCTTAGTGCCCAGAGCTCTGTCTTGAAGAACTTTTTCATGTTGGAGCAAAACTCCTTCATGTCTTTCCTCCGCACCACTGCCATATCATCCTGCTCCTCTGCAGGACTGTCCATATCAGGGTCTGCTGCTGGATGCTGCTCAGGGGAATCGGGAGTCCCGGCCTTAGCTGTACCTTTACTTTTAAAAAATGTAGATACTGGCTGTGTTTTTCTACGCACCGTTTTGGTAGAAGCCATCTCTGTAGGTTGATGTATGTTGCGCTTAGCTTTTATTAAGGAGACGATAGCGTTTTAACTGTTATTTCACACTATTATGCACCGGGGGGAATGGAGCTCTCACTCTAAGCTGCCATTCTCCATCGGGGGGGGGGGCGTGTCCTCCTGATTTTTTTTTTCTAAGTGCTGTTCCGGCAACCTTAGCGAACGTTCTCCCCTCCAACTTGCCAACTTTAGTAGGCGGGACAAATTGGCCAAGAACTCTCAATTTCTTAGTGCCGATCAGCACCGATAAGCTGATTTTGCTACTTGAATACTGCCGATTAAAAAAAGTGGCGAAAAGTGCCGAAAAACGGCTTATCGCCAGGCGAATGGCGATAAAAATTTATCGGGAAAGAAAAATGCCGAAAAAGAGCACTTATCGGCGCTTACTGAATCTCAAAGCCAATTTTGGCGGAAAAATGGCGAAAAAACCATTATCGACGCTTACTGCATGAGGCCCTAAGTGTTATATTACCTCCATGATCATTTTACCTCCATGATCATATATATTTCACCATCATCCAATTGTAGGTTTTTAGGATTTTATAATTAATTTGTTAAAATGCATTTGCAATTTTGTCATAATTTTATAATTAATTTGTATAAATTGTCTGCCATTGTAGATCATGCATATTGCAGATCGTGTATATATACCTAGTGATAATATCAGTGAGTTAATATGTTTGAATTTATAGTTTGTCCAAATGGATTCCAAATGTACCACCACTTATATTTTATATTTAAATTTATATTTTTATATTTTTATATTTAAATTTATATTCTCATAACAAGATTCATTCCCTATCCCGTTTACCAAGTATCCCCTTACAAAAGATGTGTTTATCAAGATTTTAACCCCATGTTTGTATATGAGCAATTGTATCTGTACTAGCCACACTAGTCGCACTTTAAGGAATAGTATACACCTGTTGATTAATCAGATCACCAAAATATAAAAGCATGCAATGTGTCACAAGGCTCCACACTCCTGAGGAAGAAAGCAGTCGCTTTCGAAACGTGTAGAGTGGGAGTTTTCATTCAGACCGGAGCATACAGCAGAGGAGTTGCAGGAGGATCCAGCCCTCACCGAGCGACGAAACCGGAAGTGACGTCAGACGCCAGTCGGAGCAGTGTAACAGCTGACCGGGGGCTGAGGCGGAGGAGTGGGGGAACGTTGCGGGACGGTGAGCCAGCTGGCTAAAATCTTCCTACACTAATGCAGTGTGATATGCCCGTATTTTATTGTTAGATTGTGAGTATAATATTTTATTGTTATAAAGCTATTTTATCTTGAGTGATCTGTGTCTGCCAGTTTTTCTCTCAACATTGGGGTACGTGATCCTGAGGACCCGATCCACTCTGATGACAACTGTATCATCCACTTACCTGTGACTGTTTGAGTCAACCCTGCCTATTTGACTCTTACATCTTGTAAGTAGTCAATTCATTAGAGCCAAGTCATTTGAAGGCTTTTTTCCACGTTGCCATTTTTTGCTGCACTTAAATTTATTTTTGTTTCCTCCCCATGCTCCCCGTGGATTTTGTATGTTCAACTTAATACACAGACAGGGCCCATTAAAGGAGGTACTATAGGGTATCAAAGCACAATCTAGAGAAGACCAAACCTGCAAAAAACAGACAAGGGAAGTGTTGGTGTGCAAGGGATGTGAAACAATGGGGAATAGTGGCATATACACATACAGCATAATACATTACGTGGTCATTGTATAACATAAACAATAAAGCATCTACTGTATAGAAAACAGCCTAATTTAATCTCCTCATTGAGGCCTCCAGGAGTCATAGTCCGAAGCTCATAAATTAACCTGGCCTCATGTTGTAACAGTCTTGCCCCTATCACCCCCACAAGAGCTTTTCTCATAGTTGAGCGGCGCATGGCCATGCGTTCCTTCAGGCCTCAATGAGGAGCTTAAATTATGCTGTTTTCTATTGATGCTTTATTGTTTACCAGCTGAGAGACCCGGCGTTGCCAGTGTGTCACACACAGTGTCACACAGTGTCACACACAGTGTCACACACACACACACACAGTGTCACACACACACACACTCACAGTCACACACACAGTGACACTGTGTGTGCACTCTCACACAAACACACAGTGTCACACTCACACACACACACAGACAGTGTCACACTCACACACACACACAGTGTCACACTCACACTCTCCCATACAGACACAGTGGACAGGAGAAGCAGGGGGGGGGGGAGTAGGGAGAGTGGAACGTGCTCCCTCGGTGCAAGCTCCAATGCACGCGGCCCTCAGGCTGCCCCCGGCTGTCCGTTCCGCCGCTCCCGTGCACACGGCCCTCTGCTCGCGCTCCCTCAGGCTGCCCCCGGCCGTCCGTTACCGCCGCTCCCGTGCACGCGGCCCTCTGCTCGCGCTCCCTCAGGCTGCCCCCGGCCGTCCGTTACCGCCGCTCCTGTGCACGCGGCCCTCAGCCCGCGCTGTCCCGGCCTTCCGTTACCGCCGCTCCCTCAGGCTGCCCCCTCCCGGCCGTCTGTTACCGCCGCTCCCGTGCACGCAGCCCTCAGCCCGTGCTCCCTCAGGCTGCCCCATCCCAGCCGTCCGTTCCGCCGCTTGGTCCCGCCCGGTTCAGGCGGGAGGTGCCGGGGTGTGAGGTGAGCTGGGAGGCTAGGCGGGAACACAGGCTGGAGGCGCAGGGTTTTGAGACCTCGGCGGCAGGGGTGTGAGCTGGGATGGGAGGCGCAGGGCCGTTTACTTACCTGGTGGTGTGTGTGTGTGTGTGTGTGCTTACCTGGTGGTGGTGTGTGTGTGCTTACTTACCTGGTGGTGTGTGCGTGTGCTTACTTACCTGGTGGTGTGTGTGTGTGTGTGTGTGTGTGTGTGTGTGTGTGTGTGTGTGTGTGTGTGTGTGTGTGTGTGTGTGTGTGTGTGTGTGTGTGTGTGTGTGTGTGCTGGGTGAGGTGGCAGTTGGGTGACATCATAGAGCCACCAATCTGATTGGCCAGAGGCTGAGGACCAATCAGATTCACCACATCTAACAACCATACAAATTTCAAATTTATATGTTATAAGATGTTATACAATGACCAAGTAATGTATTATGCTGTATGTGTATGTGTCACTATTCCGCATTGTTTCACATCCCTTGCACACCTACACTTCCCTTGTCTGTTTTTTTGCAGGTTTGGTCTTCTCTATAGATTGTGCTTTGATACCCTCCTTTAATGGGCCCTGTCTGTGTATTAATTTGAGCTTATTGCTATTTGCCGTTTCTCTGCCCAGAGCCAGTGTTGTGGCGATGGGTGTCCCCGTCAACAGCACAGTTTATTACTGCGCATGCAGATGGCCAATCTCTTTACAGACACTGGGGTATGTGGCTTAGAGCACAGCTATGTTGAATGCCGTTCTTGATTGTGTTGGTGATTGGTTCTTTTTTGTTGTGGTGCATCTTGGGTGGGGGTATATATGTATGGTCACGGTCACTTGTTGGTTGCACGGCCCTGAGGAAGGTCTCCATGTGGGACCGAAACGTTGGCTTACGTGTGTCTATATTTTGAATACAGATCTTTTGTATTAATCCCGTGCAGTTTGCTGTCTCCTTTCTGATCTTTGGATTGGTTATATATATATTTCAGCTTGCACTCAATGTACTACAAAACATCAACAGGTGCCAGTCTCTAATAATAATAATAGAACAACATTACCATTCTCACGCCTGGTAAAGGAAGACTGCACTCAGATCAGTATAGGCCAAAAAGTCTGTATTAGGCATTGGGCGGCCTGTTCATTTTGTATTGATGCCTAATACAGACTTTTTTGCCTTTACTGATCTGAGTGCAGTCTTCCTTTACCGGATGTGAGAATGGTAATGTTGAGATATATATATATATTCCATTCAACAGCAGCTTGAATTGCTGCTTTAATGAATTGATAAAACAGTCGTCCCCCCTCCGCCAGTGCGCGCACAGTTTTTATGCCATGCCCAGGGTAGTTTTCTCACTAATTCTATTCAAAATGATGTATCTACTTAAGAGAACTCCCCTATAAGATTTAACTGAAACAACAAGCTTTTTTTAGGCCTGGGACATAGTACAGTAGGCCGCGCTGAGTAGATGCACTTACCCCCTGCA
Source organism: Ascaphus truei (assembly GCF_040206685.1). Taxonomy (NCBI): domain Eukaryota; kingdom Metazoa; phylum Chordata; class Amphibia; order Anura; family Ascaphidae; genus Ascaphus; species Ascaphus truei. The sequence continues at coordinate 41,814,184 of NC_134486.1, read as the reverse complement.
TCTGTCATCAGCGTGGCTTTTGCAGTCACTTCCGCATGTGTGCGGAGGCTCAGATATTTTTTGAGGAGACAGGCAAATTTAAAATTTGCCGCTCAGGGGAGTGGAGGAGCGGTCACGTGACCGCTCACATCCAATGGGAGCGAGGGACTAGCCACGCCTCCGCCCCGCCCCCAAAGCGTGCTCACTGCCTCGCCTGCCAGGACACACAAAAGCTCCAGTTTGAGCAGGCGAGGCAGAGCAGGAGCGTGGATCAGTGCGGCCCGAGGCCTAAGACTTAGTTTGCATTGAGTGGGTGTGGAGACTAGAACCTTTTCTACCAGCTTTTGTTAATACAATTCTGTTTGTTTTCACCCATTGTACTACATTTCTAGATATTGTTACACCTTTTATAAACTATAAATAGAACTAATTCACTGGGCACATGCATCACACCACTGACGACTGCCTCAAATTATAACTGATCAGTCCCTTTTCTATGCAAGAATTCCACATCATAATGATCCTGCATAGTCCACCTGTCATAGCTAAATTACCCTTTTCCTTCAAAATAGGAAAAACAAAAAAGAAGGGTTACATGGGCTCCTGGACAAATACAAGAAAAAGCTTGTATACGGCAAATATTTCTGAGTGTAATTTTGTGTCAAACATATTTTCTAACTTCAACAAGAGAGCTAAGATTTCTGTCTCGACTATAAGCGAAACTGCTGTTGACTGTAAGTATTTCATGGATTACTATATCTGTCTGTCTCTCTTGTATAAGACCAAAATAAACCAGTCAGATTTGTTTAAGTTAAATGAAGTTTCAGTATTTATTTTACAGTCCAACACTTGGCAGAATCATCATTTTGAAGGTTTATTTTTTTTTGGTATATTTTTTAAACCCAAAGTACTTTTGGGGGCCTTACTGTGAACATAACTGGCCCACCCTTCCAATAAGCAGTATAGTATGTCCCCTTTTCCTGCCCCATGGGTAGAAACACATGCACACATTGTTTCACATGGACCTGCTGAACACACTTCACTGAAAAGGAATGAAGTTTACATTTTTATTTTAATGGTTGGGTTTGTTTAGGGAAGCCAATTGGGTTGTTATACAAACAAGAAGCAGCTTCTGCTCAGCTATAGTGTGTAGTAATGATTTATAAGGGGTGCATACAGGGATACATTTTAATGACAGAGGAGATAGTATACCCATACAAGGAATGCACTCAACCTGTTATTGTAGAACTGATTCACTAGAAAGAGATGGAAATCCATCTCCATTAATATATTTATTGAAGTAGCAAAAGAAATTCTAATTTTTTAAAACCTATTTGAACAAATGGCGCTATCAAGCAAGTAGACTCCGTGTATATAAACGTGAGCTTGTTTATCTACCACATTGTATCCCAAATTGGGTAACAGACGCACACACTGTGGTGTATGTAATTACAATAGCGAGGGATAAAATAGATAGTATATATATATATATATATATATATATATATATTATGACACACAGGAATATCGCTCTACACTTAAATAAATTGTGTCCAAAACACCTGTAAATAAGTCATGTGTAGTAAGACTTAACAGTGGTGCTAAAAGTTAAATAAAAATGAAAACAACAGAGGGAAAGCAACCTTTAAATAGCACACGGACATAGATGAAAGTGTAACAAGAATTTTATTAGGGTGAATAAAACAGGGGATAAAGTTAAAAGGTGAGGGGGGCTCACACTACCTAGACAATGTGGACCTGGAGGCAAGGGTCTAATTTTAGATCCAAAGCAAGACATGCACAGGACACAGGAGGCTCTATCTAAGCACACCTGTGTAACAATCAACCTACACTGAGATCTTGTGACCACATGAAAAATTACCATATAATTTGTACAATGGTTGCATAGTGTGGGTACACAAGTTGTAAAGGTAACAGAGTGAAAAAAATACGTCACCGCTCAGTGTGTAGATGTCCCGGGCAGAAAGGTAGGTCAAAACTCCATGTCAGGTGAAATAAGGTAGGGGCCCCCCTCAGCAAGACTCCCACTCCAACGCGTTTCGACTGGAAACTGTCTTCTTTGGGGAGTGGTGAGGGGAGAAATGAGCTAGCATATATAGGGTAATCATAACCTCAAAATTCGCGCCAAACAAATCAGTGATTGTAAGCAGCTGTGAGAAGGGGAAGTGTCTACAGGCAAAGCAATGTCATTGGGGCTCCTGTCTGGGGATTCCAGCATCTAATTGGACTGTCGTTGACACGTGACCATGCCCGTGTCAACCCTATGTAAATTGTATAGTAATGCGCGTGACATAGCGCGATGTCGCGCGCAGCTATCAGGCAACAGCCTACCTCAGCCTGGGGCGCCTACACGAAAGGGAAAGCAGATTACAAGTGTATTAACGGCTGAAAGTTGCCCGCGGTGTCCCCCAGCCAGTCCGAAGGCTATAGCGCGTGACGTCATCACGCTGTACACGTCATGACGTCGGGTTGTCATGGCAACCACATAAACACGTGGAAGGCACAGTCAAGCGGCAAAAAAGTGAAAGAGCACACAAATGGGGGCCTGTCACGCTGGACAAGGGGCTGCCAATCATGAAAACAGTAATTAGCACGGGGCACAAGGATGTCAGACAACCGTGCATTGATAAGGATGTGCATATATGATGAGCATCAGTATAATAAAACTCTGGTATTGGCAAAAAGAACCACATGCATAAAGGACCCTTGCCACTACATCCTTTTAAACCCAATGAAGTGCAGTAACATCATAGCAAACATGAACAAACAGGAACAATATTTGAAAGATAGCCACAAATAGGAGTGTCAACAATAGATCTCCAGATTTATGTGATAAATCAGGCAGCTTACCTAAGTAACATGCATGTAATTGCAAGTGTGGACATATATAGAATACTTGTGGAATAGTCCACATAGTGAATTTGCACTGCAAAAGACGTTCCAATTGTGGATACAAATAGATGCAGAAAAATAAAATCAGCTGATGCCTTCTGACAATGAAGTTTATATACAGAGCGCAGCATGTAACTGGTCAAGTGAATAAACTCATAACACACATTGCGTGGTTATTGATCCATGTCATATCAGTACTAGGTTTAGGAGTCACAATTGTATACCAAAAGCAGGTTCTAAATGAGTCTCACTCAGCCATGGGATTAGTCCTCCAAGAAATCTACAAATATCAAAACAATGTCATAGGAATGAGTGCAATATTTTCGGTAAATCCTCTGAATTGAAATTTCTTTAGGGCAATGGTTTTCAATTAATTGAATCAGTCCACTTATAGGATGGAAAGTTCCTGATGAAAAATGGCTGAAATGCCAAATGATTGAACAAACAAAGACTGTTGACATAGGCAAAATTCAACTGTAGGCATCTTCTTGGAAAATTTGATAGAAAGAAAGATTCTATTGCAAGTGTACAATTCCCATAATGGATAGGGTTAAAGTTCCTGGTATAGAAAGATGGTTAAATTGCTTAACTCCGCATAGTCCATGAACCGACAATCCTGAGCGGGGATGCAATATCTATTTGGAAATATTTGTGTCCTCAGCTGGATGAACAAACAGGCAATATGGTAACGGAGCAATTGCCATAAATGCTCCTGATGTGGAAGGAATAATCATAATGTCACGGGTCCCATGTAGGATAAATGATTTCCATGGATTTGCCAGATGTAGGGAAGATGATCCCTTTACGTTGATCCACAGCAACCACGGATCTTCAGTGTAGAACAGGAATGCTGGTTCACAGTATAAACATGTATGGGAGAAACAAAGTGAAAATCCAAGCATTAGAAAATGAACAGACCAGGGTGTTAGAAAACAAATCAAACCAGAGGGGCAATAGTTAAAAGAACATAGCAAATCCGAGATAGTCATTGAGACCGCGTGGTATCATGGTGCCCAACTGCACAATCCATCTGCACTCCCTCCTAAGCAAAGCCTTTTTAAGGTCACCACCCCGGGCGCCGAGAGAGACCTTGTCGAAGGCGAATGCAGAAAGGACCGCACTGTCGGACCCATGGCAGCGCAAAAAGTGACGCGCGACTGAGCTAATCTTCTTGCATGAATCTACATCTCTTTGCGTGTTTTTGATGTTGCGAGTGTGTTCCAACATGCGAAAGCGGAATTCTCTAGTGGTCATGCCCACATAGGCAAGGCCACAGGGACATTCAAGATGATATACTACTCCCTTGGTTTTGCAATTTATAAACGAGAGTATCTTGTATGTGTGTGTTTTGTTGGAATTCTTAAATGTAGATGTTTGATGCATGTGTCTGCATGCTGAACACATGCCGCATTTATAGAAGCCCAGCTTGCGTTGTTGGGACAGGAAGTTGGGATTAGCCTGAGGGATGTAATGACTACGTGTCAGTTTGTCCCCTAGGTTAGGGGAACGCCTACTTGTCAGGCTCGCACGATCGCCAAGTGTATTCCTGAGTTCAGAATCAATCATAAGGGTCCCCCAATGTTTTTGAAGGATACCCCTAAGATCTGACCATTGGCGGTTAAAGGTGCTGATGAATCTAATTTGTCTCCTGCCCTTGTATTTGAGTCTTACTTGCAAAAGGCTCTCGCGGGTTATTTTATGGCAGTTGTTGTAGCCTTTTTTAATCTGGGATTTGGTATACCCACGATTAAGAAACCTGGTCTTAAATTCTTTGGCTCTGATTTGAAATGTAGCGTCAGAGGAACAGTTCCTCTTCAGTCTCAAGAATTCACTATGGGGAATCCCTGAGACTTGGTGCTGGGGGTGGAAACTGGACGCGTGAAGAATGGAATTGGTCGCAGTGCTTTTACGATGGATGTCTGTCTCAATCATACCTGTTCTATTAATGCTAATCAGAACATCTAGGAACACCACAGAAATGGGACTGCAGAAGTGAGTGAGCTTGATGTTGAGCTTGTTGTGGTTGAGTGCATCGATGAAATCTGCAAATGCATCACTGGTGCCATGCCAGACAACCAGGATGTCATCAATGTATCTCAGCCACAACAAGCCCAAGTCGCTGAAGTGGCGATGGAGGTCTGAGAAGACTACCTCCATTTCCCACCATCCCAAAAATAAGTTGGCATGTCTTGCTTTGGATCTAAAATTAGACCCTTGCCTCCAGGTCCACATTGTGTAGGTAGTGTTGAGCCCCCCTCACCTTTTAACTTTATCCCCTGTTTTATTCACCCTAATAAAGTTTCTTTTGTTACACTTTCATCTATGTCCGTGTGCTATTTAAAGGTTGCTTTCCCTCTGTTGTTTTCATATATATATATATATATATATATATATTGATTGTGTTGTTAAAGGCGCACGAACCTCTCCGCTCGATCACAACTGATGAACCAGCAAGTCCTGCAAAGTACTGTAGCAGTCCAAAGGGTGACAACTGACACCGGCCCTACGCGTTTCGTTGAACAAATTCTACTTCCTCAGGGGCTACTAACAGGATACACATGGCTACTCCTATATACGCTTAGCAATAAAGAATTGCTTAATGGTTAAAGTGATACATACTTGACATAGGAACAAGCATATCTGCCTGTCACTAAACAAACTACAGTGTACATAGAACATACAAACAATACATATATATAGATGAGTGGCATAAAGGATATTTAAGCGCTACATACGATACATTAATAATGTACATAGAGCAGTAATACACATGACAAATCATACAAATAACTCATAATAGGAGAGGAGCAGCTCAGAGTAAAGATACTGACTCTGGCACTGAGTTTGAAGCTGGGGAACCTGGTTCAATTCCCAGTGTCCACTCCTTGTGACCTTGGGCAAGTCACGATCTCCGTGCCTCAGGCATCAAAAACATAGATTGTAAGATCTACGGGGCAGGGACTGTCTGCAATATGTCTCTAACGCGCTACGTAAAACCAGCAGCGCTATACAAGAACAAACTTATTATTATAACCACTAAAGATAAAAGTAACATTTAGGAAATAGGAGAGGTCGAGTAAGTGTAGTGGCCTTTTGTCTTGCAGCATGGAGGTCATTTAGTTTTTTTTTATTGAAGGCTGTTTCAGTGGGGTGAGCAGTGCATAAGCCAGATTGTAGAGGGTCTAGGAGTGAATAGGTGGTGAGAAAATAGAGCAATCGAGTATACAAGACGTTCAAGGAGTTTAGTGGCAGGCAGAAGACGGGATGATAAAGACCGGTAGGGGTCAAGCGTGCTATTTTTGAGTAATGGTATAACTGTTTCATGATTTTTGAAGGAGTAGGGAAAGGTATCAGAGTAGAGGAGTTAAAATGTGTGTGAGCATAGGGATTATAGTAGGAGCAAGAGGTTTTAGGAGACGAGGGAATGGGGTTGAGGGCAAGCGGTAGAGGGAGAAGAGCTCAGCACCGATGCATCCTCTGTGACAGCGGAAAAAGAGTCAAGGAAGGAGGTGAATTGGCGAGGTGTAAGATGAAAGGAGGATACAGAGGGGATGTCCTGATGTATGGATTCCACTTTTTTTTTCTTGAAATACAGCCCTGAGGTGAAATGGAGGAAGAAAACAGGTAGCAGATGATGGTCTGAGTAGGGAGTCAGACAGTTGTTGTGGGTTAGATTTGTGCGTATTGATTAGGGAAGAAAAGTAGGTTTGTCTAAGCCTGTGAGAGGACAGAGTTTAAACAGGATAAAATAAGTTTGTAGTGAAGGAAGTCTGCGAGAGTGAGATTTCCCCCTTAGGCGTTCAGAGGAACAATTGTAGGAATGCAGTGAGTGGCAATTTTAGCCAGGGTCTGGGGTTTGAAGGGTGACAGCAGAAAAAGAGGGGCATATGTAGATAAAGAGAGGAGGATAGGACAGAGTTGTATTTCCTGACCAGGTTGTCAGGATCTGGAGCAGAGCTGGGGGAGGAGCACAAAGTGGAATCAAATGTTCGTAGGTTAATAGAGCGCAGGTCTCTGCAGAAACGAGGGGTAGATGGAGGGGAAGTGAGAGAAAATGTGGTGAGATAATGGAGAGAGAGGAAATGGAGAAATCAGAGGTGTGTGGTCCTTCCTTCCTTCCTTCCTGGCCAAATAAAGAGGTAGACAGAATGCGGAAAGCCCAAGGGGGGAGAGGTCATCAATATGGCAGTTGAAGTTCCTAGGGAGAAAACCAGTGAAGTCGGAGGAGAGAGGAATTTTTCCAAAGCTTTCCTCGTTTTATCGTTATGCCTCACCTTCTGCCCGTCGTATAATCTTTCATAATATGCTCTAAACTCCTCAACTACTGCACCGACACACTTTATTCGAGCAAATACCCGGTATGTACCTGGCAGATACCTGGAATGCGCCGCTCCTCACCTCTGACAAGCCCCGTTGCATTTGCCTTCCCAGCCTGGGTTCATGCCTGGCTGATGGGCGGCTGATCTGTTAAATGATAATGATTAGGATTTAATAGGCTGCAATGCTTCGCGTGTCTACCAGATGGCATAAATTCATGAATTGTAATGCAGTATATATATATATATATACTGTGCAGTATTGCAGCCAGCGGGAATAAAATGCTTCAATCCCTGCCTGGAAAATAACTCAATGCACTCGGGCAGAAAACAGTCACAAACCTCAATACACCCGGGTATACCCGAATTCGTGGGACTAGCCAAGCTCGAATAAAGTGTGTCGCCAGTGTATGTGTTTGGGATTAGAAGTCAAGTCTCCCGTTATAGTTTTAATTGAGTGGATGGTGTAGTTTTGTGGTTTGTTGCGAATTTTCCTAGCTAGCATGGTATCTGGCTTGTTCGATTTTTCGAAAAATTTCCTCTTTGTCCAACTTCTCAGCCTGGGAAGTAAGGAGTAGGTTAAATTCTATTCTTACTGTACATCCTTCAACTCCTTTAATGTCTCCTCTCTACCCGTTCGATTATGCAGTATAGAGAGTTCATGGAGCTTCTCTCGCAGCCGAGTCATTTTGGCCTCCCTTGCTTTTTTCCTTCCTGATGCTATATTAATCAGGACCCCTCTCATTGTGGCTTTGTGAGCCTCCCATAAGGTGACATGGGACTCCACACTGCCTATGTTTGTCTTAAAGAATTGCGAAATCTCGTCCTTTATGTTTTGTGCTACTTCGGGGGATGTAGCTATTTTTGGGGGAGGGGGAAATAATTTGTAAAGAAAAAGAAAGAAAAAAGATGGGAGCCACTGACTTAAAGCATTGCAAGTCTTAATTTTACATATGAAAACCTTGCCAAATGAAATCATCAAATGAAGCAGAGTTGTTTTGAAGCGAAGATTTTTTTTCATACATGATTTGTTTGTAGTCTGTCTAGCAGTGAATAATATGTGAGTATGGTGGATACCTCCTATGCTTTTTCAGGACATAACAAAAAATGTGGGCATATTAATGTTTCTTTCCTAGTACAATATCAATTTTGGACAAAAACTTCTCTACATTCCTTACATGTCATCAGAACAAGTTGACCAAGTTCCAATTGGTTAATTGAACATTTTGAGGGTTCATTAGAAGTTTAACTAATTGCGGTGTCTTCATACAGTGTCCAGATTCAAGATGGAGCTCTTTTGAAATATAAAGAACTGGAGCAGCAGGTTGCAGAGTTGGAAAACCAGGTGCAAAAGTTGACTAAAGAAAATGAGGCTGAAGCTGAAAAAAGTACATCTTTGGCTGAAGAGATCTTAAGTTTACAATAACTATAGTCAGATAAAGAAAAGAATGAACTTCTAAAAGCAGATTTGGAAAGCCAGCTTCGTGCTAAAACTGAGAACAATGGGCTGGGTGAGCCTTCAGTAACAGTTGATGGACAGAGACATGCAGAAAATTAGGTTATAAGAAACGAATTGGTTCTGGAAGGTGCAGGTCATATGACTGGTAAAAATGAGGAGGAAGAGCGTACTGTTGATGGAACCCTTCAGTGCACTGACTCCATTGCCTTGCTGGAACACCAAACGATGGTCGAACAAAGGATTGCTGAATTTGAAGAAATGATTGCAAACCGAAACATGCATCGCTGTCCTAAAGACAAGAACGTGAGTTTCTATTCACATACGTTATGTAAGCCCTCATCCCATGTGCTGGGACTATGTATAGTTCAAGGAACAATGAGCTTTGGAGCGGAGTAAGAAGTCCCAAGCAAACAGGCAGTGCAGATCAATAAAGTCTCTGGAACAAAAAGCGCTTGCTTACTTGGGACTTCCTACTCTGCTCCAAAGCTCATTGGAGCTGCACGTAACGTTAACCCCTAGTGGGAGCTTAGTGCAATTTATGCTTAACACTATTATCCTGATTACCTTGGTTTTTCTTGTTTGCTTGAACAGATGCTGACAGTATTCTCCAAAGCTCTGATTTAGCCATCAATTGGAATAGCATTTCTGGGCTCCTCTTTTATCCCTGACATAGGTCCACCTGTCTCTTCGAGTATAACGTGGGGTTTCATCCCTCTGGATATACCTTGGAGGGAGGTTTTTAAGTACAGTATAGGGCATCAAGGGAAGTACCGAAGACCCATCTGGTCTTTGGGAATGGGCCAGAAGAAGGGGTTCACCTCCTTGAAACGTTGCCCCCCCTTGTACATATGTAGCTCACTACCCCTTTTTTTATGGTGTTTCTGTTCTTTTCTTCCTCGCACCTCTCGTGTTCACATTAGGACTGTCCTTTTTCGACATATTTCTTTTTGATATTGTCATTTGTGCAATTGTGATTTCTACAAACTGGAATTCTTCTTGTTTCTGATTTTGTTTTTTGTTTTTTCATCAGTAAGCTAAATGCTTCCAAGTAACAAAGCAGCATATTTTCTATAACCCATTATATTGGCTGTGGTCTTGTAGCTGGACTTTGAACTAAATTAGTTTTACAAATATTAAGCTTTAATGTTGTAATAGCCATATTAGTCCTGGGGGAAAATAAGTAAGATTTATGTTGTGTACTGACCATTTTGGTTTTGAAGAAACTGTGGCATTTATAAAGCTCTGCACATATTAATTTCATGTATGAAGAACCCTAACATTTGGTCCTATAAAAAGTATCCCAACCTACAACACATCTACAAAACTATTTGACATCTTAATGTGAATTTTTGCAAAATAGTGGTTATATGGGTGATGACCTGCACTTGCTATTTGGGACTGCGCCTTTAAAGCAGTGAATAATGTTATTTGTGGTATGATGATTTCTTGGCTAAACATTACTTTTTCAGGTTTCTTCTCTAATGAAAGAGCTTCAAGAAAATGAAACCAAGTATGAAAAACTTCACCGTGAAAGAGATGAGGTTGAAAGGGCTCGACAGAGCTTAGTCTGTGAGATGGAGCAGCTTCAAGAACGCATTAAAGCTGCAGAGTCGGCACTTGGAAAGGTAGAAAAGGAGAGGCTTGAGGCGACACAAAAACTCCTTGCTTTTGAGGAGCTGCAGAGATCCATATCGGAGGAGAGAGAGGACTTGAACATGCAAGGGAGCCACAAAGACGAAAGGGACCAGCTTAAAGAAGAAACTGAAAATGTTAAAGTGGTGCGTATTGTAGGGTTTTTGTTGTTTTTTTTCTGTTATAAAACGGGTGTTTCCCAAGAAAATAAATCTTTCTAGTTTCTGCCAGAATATAAAGGCCAAACGATAGGTAATTCACTAGAATTACAGCATGATTTATTTGTCGGGTTTTGGTGCAGCTTTTTCTGGTATCTCTTGGCCAACTTTTTAGGCACCGTCTAAGGCTTTTACCTGGATCAGGTACTTCTGGGGTTTCTTTCTTTTTTGTTTTTCCCTGCTCTAGGACTAGATGAAGGTCTACTAACCGTGCCTCGCTGAGTCGTGTCATCTAATCTGCCCTTAAAGGAGAACACACCTAGGGTAATTAGTGCAAGATTGTGGTGGCGTCCACTCCTGGGATGTCTACCTGGGCTAACCATGGTTCCCAGACTTTTAGAAAATTTGTGCCGGAGTCATTAACTAAAGTCGTTAATTGTTCCATCCGGCAGACATGCCAAATTCTGTTTTTGATCTTAGGGAGAATTGGGATCTCGTGGCTGTAGCAAAATGCGCGATTAATTTATGCGACGCATTTGACAGACCCTGGATCTGCCTGCCCAACAGGAACAGCCACGGGTCCAGGGGGATCTCCAAATCGAGAATCCGCTGAATCCAATCTCTGATTTGTTCCCAAATAGGGGCCACCTTAGTGCAAGACCACAGCATATGTCGGAGATCTGCTGCTTCCCCACACTGTTTAGGGCAGAGAGGGGAGTAGCCTTTTACAAATTTCGCTAAGCGCGCCGGCGTGTAATACCAGCTCATAAGGACTTTATACGCGTTCTCCTTTAATGTGGTGCAGATTGAGCTTTTCGCCGTCGCCTGTATAATTCTGTCCCATTCGTCGTTCTCTAAAGTCTCACCTAGGTCCGATTCCCAGTGTCTCATGTAACTCAGTCTATTGTCAATGGACGGCTTCTGGCAGATCACTTCCCTGTACATTCTAGATGTGAGTCCCCTTGTGTCCGTATCTCTGGAACACAGCTGCTCAAAATTTGTTCGCGCCGGTCGAATTGGCGTTTTATTGTAGAAATCTCTGATCTGGAGGTACCTAAAAAACTCGCTGTTTGGGATATTCTTAGAAGATTTAATTTGATCAAATGTTTGTATAGTCGTTATGCCCTCCAGATCTTTTAGACGGGAAAACCCCTTCTGAGTCCAGAGCAGGAAGTTTTTGCTATTCAGGCCCGAGCGAAGTCTGGGTTGCCCACTATTGGCGTCATTAATGATGTTTTGGTAGTCAATTGACATTTGACTTTCGTGGCCTCCCAAACTTTTAATGAGTTGACCATGGTCTGCAGCGGAATGTTCATCTTGCGTACCCCTTTTCTGGGTAGCTAGATTAAATTTCGGATTTCAATTGGTGCACAGCATTTCTTCTCCAACTCTACCCATCTCCGTAGGCTTGGGTCAGTGTGCCATTGGAGAATCTGCCCTAATTGGGCTGCTTTATAGTAGGCCTGCAAGCAAGGCACCGCTAACCCTCCTCTTAATGTGGGACGTTTTAAGATTCCTTTAGCAATTCTTGGGTTTTTCCCGTTCCAAATAAATTTCATAATTTTTGACTGGAGGGAGAGGATGTCCGCCTGTACCAAAGGGATGGGGAGACTCTGGAAGAGATATAGCATCTTTGGGAGGAGATTCATTTTCACTCTATGTATCCTCCCAATCCATGAGATACTCCCCTTCATCCAGGTTCGGAGATCCTCCCCCAGCGTCTTTATGATCTTGGGGAAATTTGCTTAATATAAAGTTTTGTAATCCCTTGTGAGATAAACCCCTAAATATTTGATAGCGGAGGGTTGCCATTTGAACTAAAAATTGATGTCAATCAGTTTTTCGACTTCTTTTGGTAGATTAATATTGAGGGCTTCTGATTTAGACTGATTGATCTTAAATCCCGATATTTGGTTAAATTTGCCCAGTATAATGAATACATTTGGGAGAGATGTGAGAGGTTTAGCTAATGTGAGAATTACATCGTCCGCATATAGAGCGGCTTTGTGCATTTGGTCTCCCGCTGGGATACCAGAGATATCTGGGTTATTTCTGATGTGTGCCGCCAAGGGCTCTATACATAAGGCGAACAGTAGTGGCGACAGCGGGCATCCTTGTCGTGTTCCGCTTTTGATTTCAAATTGTTCTGAGGGGAAACCTTGATATCTCACTCTTGCTGTTGGGTTTTTATACAACGCCAGGATGGCCTGCAGGATGCGTCCCTCAAAGCCAAATGCTCTCAGTGTTTCCGTTAGGTAGGGCCAGTCTATTCTATCGAAGGCTTTCTCCGCGTCCAGACTTAACACCATGGAGTGTGTTTTTTCTTTTTGGGCCAGATCAATTAGGTCAATAATTCTCCTGGTGTTATCTGCCGCTTGTCTACCTCCGATAAACCCTACTTGATCCGTGTGAATTAACCCGGGAAGAACGCTACCCACCCTGTTGGCTATAAGTTTAGAATATATTTTGAGATCCGAGTTAATCAGTGAAATGGGCCGGTAGCTCTTACAGTCTGCCGGGTCCTTTCCAGGTTTATGGATCACCGATATTGAGGCTTGGAGCATTTGTGCTGGGAATGAGGCCCCTGCTAAGATTTCATTGAATAGCTTTAACATGTGGGGGCTAGAATTTTTAAATACTTTTGTAATATAAATTCGAAAAGCCATCTGGCCCTGGGGCTTTAGCCGGTTTTAGTGCTTTGATGACCCCAGAGAGTTCCTCCATCGAGAAGTCCGACTGGAGTGCCTCCCTGTCGCATCTCTCCAAAATTGGCAAATTTGCCTCTTTTAAGAAGGTCCGTAACTCTTCTTTTGTTTTCCGATTATGGGTTACCTTGTCTCCATTGTATAATATTTCGTAATATTTTTTGAATTCCCCTGCTATGTTTGCTGGGATGGAGGTAAGGTCTCCTTCTTGCTTTCGGATTGCGTGAATGTGATAATTTGGAAGCTTGTTTTTTAGCTTATTGGCAAGTACTGTGTCAGGCTTGTTAGCTTTTTCATAAAATTTCCACTTGGACCAGGTCAATTCCTTCTCAGCCTGGGCGGAGAGGAGGAGGTTAAGACTAGTTTTTGTGGCTAATATTTGAGTCAACGTGTGGGCATTCTTATTTTTTTTGTGAAGGGAGGAAAGCTCCACTAGCTGCTCCTCTAACTTCAAAATTTTTCCTTCCCGCTCCCTTTTCCGTTTAGCGGCCAGATTCATAATGACACCCCTGAGGGTAGCCTTATGGGCCTCCCACAGCGTGGAGTGCGTTGCCACACTCCCCTCGTTCTCCTCGAAGTATTGTGTGAGCTTTTCTCCAATTTCCGCCTGTAAGGCTGGGATTTTCAGCAAGATTTCGTTTAGTTTCCAGTTCGCTCTAGGTCTGTCTAGTGGGATTAGAGTGCACCGCAGCTCTATAGATGCATGGTCTGACCATGAAATATCATGGATCTTGGTGCGAGAGACCCCAGGGACCATTCTGTTGGATACAAGGAAGTAATCGATCCTGCTATATGTGTCATGTGGGTGTGAGTAGAAGGTATATTCTCTCAGTCTCTGGTGTTGTTCCCTCCATATGTCGAGTAGCTGGCAGTCACGTAACCCTTTTTTAATTATTAGTATGTCATGTCTGTGTGTAGTATTAGTGGATGAACATCTGTCAAGGTCCTCTCGCAGTGCCCTGTTCAAGTCCCCCGCAACAATAATATTACCTCTGGCCACTTTGTTGAGTTTCCCAAAGAAGGTGGAGAAAAAACCTGGGGCCGTCTCATTAGGGGCATAGATTGTTGCTAGAGTAATTGGGAACCCTTGGATTGCACCTCTTACAATTAAGAATCTACCCTCTTTATCTTTGAATGTCCTATCGGGTATAAACGGTATTCTTTAATGGATTAGTATGGCTACCCCCTTTTTTTTGACTTTCGCGGAAGACAGGAAGTGTGTCGTGAAATCCTTATCCAGGAATTTAGGGTAGTTATCTTGGGAGAAGTGTGTTTCTTGCAGAAATAGAATTTCTGCCCCTTTACGTTTATAATCCCGGAAGGCGACTCTGCGTTTAGCCGGGCTGTTAAACCCTTTAATGTTATGTGATACTAGCCTGAGTTCCTTACTCATTTAATAGTATAGGATGATTTTGCTGCCGATACCTGTTCCCGACTGATGCTCCTGGACCAGAATCACGATCTCTTCTGCTCCTCGTAGTGCAGCACTTCTCTTCACCACCTACCGAAATACACAAGGGGGGGGCACACAAGAGGGCACATCAAGGGGGACACGACAAACACTAGACAAGTCATAAGACAGTAGAACTCTCGTCGTTTCGGCGACGCCGCCTCTTTGACGAGATCACCGCCTTTGGGTATCTGGACTTATCTCCAACAGTCCGGAGGTGACGTGGGATGAAGTTCACTCACCCACAGCGTCCAGTCCCAAAGGACTTCACTAGGGCCCTGGAGAACCCCCTCCTCCCCCCTAGTGCTTGGCCCATGCAGACTTTTGAAGCAGGTCACTTCCCCCCTCTCCTGCCTCGCTCTTCCTGAGCTTAATTTAACGAAACCTAGCATCTACTATATGTAACCAGAGTCTGTCCCGGCCCTTTTCACCCCTATAGTGTTCAGACTAATCCCCCGGTGTCATGACCTCAGCAACCAGCAATTCACTTCTTCTCCTCCTGCTCTCTTCTCCCTTCCTTTTGATTGCATCCTTCCCCGGAGATCTCATCTGTCTATCTAAACCTTGTCTCACTGCTCCTTGCTTCCCTTCTCCCCTCTCTCTCGATCTAGCTTCACCTACCTACTCACCTCCCTACCCCATCTGTTGTTTAACTTGCTATGTCCTACTTCACTTCCCCCTTCACTCCGCTACCAGTCACCACTCCCACTATCCAGCTTGCACAACTCTTTAGCTTTCTGTTTTCCTCTCTTCTCTGCTTCTATTCTTCCTTCTTTTCATCTCCCTACTTACTCGCCTCTTTGCTTTCCCTTCTTCCACTTCCTTACTACTTACTGCATCCCTACCTCGCTTTAATACAGGTCCACTTCCTTATTCCTTCCTATAGTACTCTCTCCTTAATTGTCTCCACTTCTACTTATTCCCCCTCATCTACTTACTTTTAACCTCTTTCTAACTTGCTGTCTTACTCTCCCCCTACCTTTTCTCGCTTAGTGTCTCTGCCGCTGCGACGCTATACCAATTCCCCTCCTGTACTTCCTTCTTTCCCTCCCAGATTCAAAAAACCCGCTTCAGGCCGGCGAGGTGACTAAACCACGCCTGCGCGGACAATCCGGCGTACTCTGGACGCCTCATGGGGCCTTCGGCTGTCCTCGATCCTGCGTATGACGTCTTCTGGCCGCAACGGTGGAAGCTGGTTCCATGCCACCTCCAAGATGGCGCCGCTTCTTCCGGGGCTCAACTGTGATGTGCATCCGGGAGGCGGCCATTTTGGAGGACGTCTCTCACCAGTGCGGAGGTGCGTGCGCCTGCTCCTGTTTCCCGCTCACCCCTCTCCTCCTGCTCCTGCGGGTCACTGTGGATTCCCGCCTTCTAGGGAGTCTTCGCCATCTTGTGTCGGGGGCCGCCATCGACAAAAAGGTAGGCCTCAGATTTTCTCAACAGGGATTCTGCTTTGGTGCAAGTTGTGTGATCTCTGGACATCTGTAGCTGGGGTGTCAGGGCTCACTGCTCTTTTAATCGGGGGTGGATTTCCTTGTTTGGGATCCGCTTCAACGTGGCCGGGAACCAGACAGTTAGTAATTCAATCAACGGAACTCTTTCAACAGTGAAATATTTATTCGTGATATTTAGCAGAGACCTTTAGGCTTGTTCTGCTCCCATTTGCTCTCTGGGGGATTTTGCCTTTGCTCCCATACTGGTTCTGGGAGGGCGACTTTTGGGTCATCCGCTGCTGGAGCTTCTCCTAGGCCCAGCTTATGGAGGAAAGCTGGCCCCTCTTCTGGACCTCGGAGGGTGGTAGTTTTACCGCCTCTCGTTACCTGCAGGCCAAAGGGGAATGTCCACCTGTACCTTACCCCCTTATCCCTCAGGCTCTTTGTGAGAGGTAGCAGGGCCCTTCGGCAGGCTAGTGTCTCTGGGGACAGGTCCTGGAAAATGGACATTTTCACGCTCTCGTACTCCACTACTGGCAAGGGTCTCGTTTTGTGTAGGACCACTTCTTTTGTGCGGTAGTAGTGTAGTCTGAGCACAATGTCCCGAGGTTGCTCGTGCATTAGCGGCTTAGACCGCAGGGCTCTGGCACCTGTCTAGAGCCAAGTATTCTTTAGGGGTGTCAGGGAGCAGAGTCTCCAGCCATTTTAGGATAAAATCCTCGCTGTCCAGGACGGCTTCAGGAACTCCTCTAATCCAGAGGTTATTACGCCTGTCCCTGTTCTCTGAGTCCTCTTGGCGATCCCGCAGCTCATTAATTTGGTCCTGGAGACCGGCATCCTTGCGGTCTTGTCTTTTTATTGCCCTGATCGACAGGTCCATTTTTTTCTCTAGGACATTCGTCCTCTCACCTAGGCCGGTCACCTCTTTCTTTAGATCCTTAAGTTCAGCCTGCAGAAGTGCTTTTAGATTTTCATATAGTTTGTCCAGGTCACACTGTCTCACTGGACGAAATGCCGGGTTATCCCGCTCCTCTCCTTCCCCGTCCGGCTCAGTCTCTGATCCGGCATTTGAATGCGGCGCCATTTCTCCCCCTGCTCCGCTCGGCCCTGCACGGCCGAAATATTCCGGTAGCCCTTTCTTTTTGGCTATTTTGGGGGTCTTCCTAGACATTGCGGGACGATGTGGGGCTTTATTGATAAAATGTTCCGTTGAGTGAATGAATTTATTAGGTTTCTGCTAGCGATATTTTCTAGCGAGGCACGGAGCACTTATCTTATGCGACCATGCTCCTTGCTGTCGCGCATGCGCCCTGGCTTGCTGGTTTTGATGTGAACATTGCAAGCAGTAGAACAGTAGATTGTCTTCAGCTAAAATAACACTGTTTGAGTTATTTCTTCTTTTTGGAATAATATGCAGTAACTTTTAAAAAAATGTTTTTTTTTTGTTTGTTTTTTGTTTGTTTTTTAACCTTTCAAAGCTATTGCAATTGGAGGAACAACTAAAGGACACAACAAGTATGAGAGACCAAGTTCTTGTTGAACATACAGCTATGGTGGAACAAAAACAGGAGTTGGTGAAATTGGTCTGTACTATTACCCGAGAAAGAGATGCACTTATAGAGAAATGTAACGATAACCTCCAGGTAGGGTTGTGCAATATACCAGGATGATGGCAATACTGTATTCACTTCTGACTGTGTGCCGATAAGGGAGCTGAGTTCTAACTAGTGATATTACTACAGTGTGGGGTGAGATGAGCAACTTTGAACTTGCCCCGCTGTGGAGTTATATCACGGAGCTGCACACTGACATGCTGCTCTCAGGGGGGGGGGGGATCCATTAAAGGTCACAACCAATCACCTAGCTCTCAACCACTTCCTCCCCCTTGGGACTCTTAACCCCTTCACCACCCTATCCCGAGACTCAACTTTTTGACAATTCTTATACATGTAATTTTAATATAACGCAAATAAAATGTTTTTTAAATAAAGGGTGAGTCTAAGAATTGTCTGTTTTTAACATGCTCTAAATGAAATGGGATTATCTAATGGTAAGATTGGCGTGGATGAATGAGGGTTATAGAGTGAGGGGGGCAGTATAGGTGACAAAAGGTGAAGTGCAGCCATGGAAATGCAATGAAGGGACTTTGTTCTAGTAAATCTAAAATAAACGTGTTTATTTTTTATAACACATTTAGATTTGCTAGAACATTTTCAGACTTTAACAAATATTTATTGTGATAAATTTATCATGAGATTGTATCGCTCAACCCTACCTCTAGGTGCTTATGGCATCCATCGGTCATCACAAGCAATAGTAATTTGTGCACATACCGTAATGTTTTCAGGAGATGCGTTTGAATGTTGCTTTCTAGGTTGACATTTTGGTCACCGTAATGTAAGATAGAAGCTTAGACCCCCTAATTTCTGGTTCTAGTTATCATCAATGGGCTGTCCTTTCTTTTTGCGCTTCCAACATGACAAATTCAGGTTAATAAAAGTAAGGGTCATTTAGTGAAGTTCTTTGGCCAAAACCTTTCAAGATAGACTGTCAGTAGTTCCTACACTACCAATTGTATACAGTCTTTTGTATTTCTTCCACTGCAGAGAGCAGAGGAAACAAAGCAATACTAAAGCCAACAGCATGTATGCAGTGTCTTTAGGGTTAAAATTGAGAAGCACTGCTATATATGAACTACAATACAGTGCAATTAAAACTGCTTAAACTGAAATGCCACAAATATAGTGAAAAAAATCTTAAAATGAAGTACAAGAAAACATTTCTTTTGTGGCTTAATTTGCCAGAGCTTTGGTGTCAAAGGGAAACAGAACAACCTTTTCTTTGTAGTTTTCACAACGCTAAAAACAAATATTAAACTTTTTGATACTGAATTACATTTTGTTTTTAGCTTAAACTTGCTTTTACTTTCAGCTTGAAAATAAAGCTATGGTTGTCTTCCTTCTGAATTATTGATATATTGTAATTGTTTAGGAAGATCTCATACAATGTTATCCATATGTACAGCTAAAATATAGGACGTGTATTGTAAATTGTCTTTGGGCAATTAAAT
Source organism: Ascaphus truei (assembly GCF_040206685.1). NCBI lineage: Eukaryota > Metazoa > Chordata > Amphibia > Anura > Ascaphidae > Ascaphus > Ascaphus truei. The sequence goes on along the minus strand of NC_134486.1, from coordinate 41,795,069 downwards.
GGCAACATCTGATCACTTACTGCACCGACACACTTTATTCGAGCAAATACCCGGTATGTACCTGGCAGATACCTGGAATGCGCCGCTCCTCACCTCTGACAAGCCCCGTTGCATTTGCCTTCCCAGCCTGGGTTCATGCCTGGCTGATGGGCGGCTGATCTGTTAAATGATAATGATTAGGATTTAATAGGCTGCAATGCTTTGCGTGTCTACCAGATGGCATAAATTCATGAATTGTAATGCAGTTTATATATATATACTGTGCAGTATTGCAGCCAGCGGGAATAAAATGCTTCAATCCCTGCTTGGAAAATAACTCAATGCACTCGGGCAGAAAACAGTCACAAACCTCAATACACCCGGGTATACCCGAATTCGTGGGACTAGCCAAGCTCGGATAAAGTGTGTCGCCAGTGTATTTCTCGTTGGAAAGTTAATAAATACATATTTCTGAATTCTATTTTGTAGTCCACAGAAACTTTAGATGCGCTTAGAAAAACCCAAGAAGAGTTAAAATGCCAACAGGAGCTAGTGGATCAGTTGAGGATTCAGCTTCCTGACATTTCTTTAAGAACACAGGAGCAGGCTACTGCTACAGACACACTGCCGACCCTGGAAGACGAGGTAGACTTTTGCATATATCCATTCACCAAATGGCATTTAGCTATAGATTGGTGCAGTTGAAATCCATATGAATTTTTTTTTTTTTATAAAAATGTTTTATCTGGAAGTAAAACTTTGGGAGATACCACTCGTAGCTTGCCCAAAAAGAATTTGAAGGCAAGACAGGAAAGGTGAACTTTGCGCCTAGACTCAAGTGATGGCCAATCTAGTTCTTTGAGCATTTCGCAGTGATGTGTTATAATTGTCACCATAGACCTGGTGTTTTAACACATTTATATTTAAGGGATCAGTCAATGGGCAAAACAAGGCAGTGAAATAAAATGAGGTTTATTTTGATAAGATCTTGGAAACACACAGACACAAAATACAGGAAATAAACACACTTACTAGGGTCTGGTATTGAAAACTAGACTTTCCTGGTTGCAGGGCGTGTGCTTCAGCAAAACGCTTACCCTGTTCATGTCACTGGAATAAGCCTGGAACAAGTAACCTTATTCCCCAGAACTAGTCCTCAGCTAGGCTATGAGTCCCTGGCACCTCAATGCCCCTGGGGAAACCCTACCGGCACTTCACCTCACCAGTCCCAATATTTAAAAAATAACAATAATGAGCATTTTTGTTTCTGATGCTCCTTGTGTGAATACATAAGTGTGTGAATAATGTTTGACGTTTAATGCCCCTGCTGCTGAACTGTCTTGCTATATATTTAGGTCTGCCAACAGAAATCTTGGGGCCCAGGACAAATGAAAGGAGCAGGACCCTAACCCCCCCTTCCCACTCCCTGCCACAATGCATTGGGGATCTCTGAGGGAGATGGGGGGAGGATATGGGCTTAGGGGTGGGTAGTTTTGGATCTGCAGTGGAAGGGGGTTGTTATGTACCTGAGAGAAGTAGTTATGGAACTGGGAAAGGTCGATTTGGACATGGGGGCAGCTAGGTTGGAACTTGGGGGTGGAGGTAGTAGTTATGGACCTAGGAGGATGGGAGAGAAAAGTAATGGTTCTGGGGTATAGGTAGCGGCCTGGGGAGCAGGGTGGGCAAAAACAGAGAGGGGGGTTGAGTTTGCCTACCTACGGTTGTGGAGGATTGAGGGGGCATGCTGGAGGGTGCCCACAGGAGGTGTGTCAGAGGGGCATGCCCCCTCTGACCATCACCTCGACATACACCCTACAGCAGCACCCTCTGCTCTGACAAGCGCCTCTGAGGATCTGGCACTACATGTTAGGGTTGCCCCAAATATATTGCATATAAGTTATTCTCCATCTAGAAGCAAACCATCGACTGTATTAATTTAAATTCATGCTAAGTGCAAAGAGCCACATGTAGTAACGTAGGAATTCACAGAAGATAAAGATAATTTAACCCACAAGCCGGTATTGCAGTACGGCTATAAAAACTTTAGGCCCTGCTTTCCTTATTTTTGACCCTTTAAGTTTCCCTTATGAATATCACAAGCATTTTTGATGGTCCTCACCCTATTTGCTCGAATCTCCCCTCAGGAGCCTGGTCAATGCAGAAAGGGAAGACATTATATTGTACCCAACATCTAGACACAATGACTATAGTATGCCTAGTGGTGGAAACACTAGGTCACTATATTGAGGTATCTGTACAATAATAATTTCAATATAATTGTAAATTATTATATGGAGCCTACATTTATATATTTAGGTGCAAATCCATCTACACCTGTCTGTTTTTGTTGTTTGTTTTTTATTATAAAAGACCACCCTGACTTCCCAGATGGTGTTTATGATTTAAAAAAAAAAGTTTCTTTGGCTGTCTTTGAAAGCTTTAGCTACGGAGAACATAGTAACACAGCTACGTCTATCACAGTGTTTTTCAACCAGGATTCCCCGGGAATCCCTAAAGGGTTCCCCATCATTTTCAGGTCATTTTAAAATTGGACCAAATACAGAAGAATTTTACAAGGTATCTGATCTTAGACATGCTATTAGAGAGGGTGGTGGTTCCTTCCAATTAATCTGATATCAGATGCACTATTAGAGTGGGTTGGGGTTCCTTACAATGCATCTGATCTCAAACACACTATTAGAGTGGGTTGGTGTTCCTCAGAATTTCACATAGGGTTCCTTAACAACAAAAAAAAGTTGGAAACCACTGCTCGTTCAAATCAGAAGTTGTATTCAAGCAAATAGCAACATTGTGCCAAGATTTCAGTCCCTAGGGGGGAAATCATCACAGCCAGAGTTACAACAGTCTTCCTGTACGTTAGCAGTCCGGTTTCTTGAGTGACGAACAATGTACAGTAGTTATTTTCAATAAATGGGACTACAATGGTTTCCAGCACTGGAAACAAGGCTTCACAGCATAATGAATATGAGCTACTGTTTTCTATATGAGCAGACTGGGCCTTATATTTATCATCAACTACAAATAAGTCTGTTTCTGTATGCAACTTCAGGGAGACGTACCTTCAGATGTAAGGATTTATAAATACAATAACATTTCATTGTTGATTATAAAACATTGAAGTCTAATGCTGAAGTCTAAGTTTGAAATCCATAACTAAAAACTTAGAAACAGCCTAAAAATAAATGAGGTATTGATTTTTAAAACTAGTAAAATAAGGAGTTGTGAATAACCTACAAATAATAGGTCATTGCAATGTACAGGTGCGCCGACGAGTATTCTAAAACTTGCCTTAGAAAATCTGGGGCAATCACCAACAAGAGCTGGGTACATGCTACAACATTTCAGTGACATTTCTGCAGACAGACCAATGGCCCATCGGATTAACACAGCAGGGGTCCCTGGCAGTCCTATTCAGTTTGAATGGGACTGCCAGGGGCCCCCGCTGTGTTAATCCGATGGGCCATTGGTCTGTCTGCAGAAATGTCACTGAAATGTTGCAGCATGTACCTCGGTCTTGTTGGTGATAGACCCAGGCAAGTTTTAGAATACTCGTCGGCGCACCTGTAAATATATACTTTTGTAGCATAAATCTAAATTAGCATCCCATACTCATTCTTGGATTTAATAAGTCAAAGTGCAGTATCAGGAACAGGCAGAGGAAAACCTGCAGTAAATATATGTTAGAATGTTAGCAATTGAATCAAAACAGCGATGCATTTTCCATATGTAAATAGCGGAGACACAGATTATTACACTCAATAGTCTTTGGCTTATGAAGGTTAAACAGTCCAGCGCAAAAAGTACTTAGTCACGTTCTTTTTCTTCCTCGTCCTACCAGACAAGCAAATACCTGTATAAAATCAGAAATGTTCATATTTAGCAAAGTTCTTCATTTGTCCAAACTGCAGAACAGAAACTGAACATATTGGTCACGGAAACACTGTTTTTCTGTGGTTATGTATTACAGAAACGTCCCAAAATATTATGATACAGTTGCTATATTTTGCAACTCCACCGAGGTTGCTGTCTTTGTCACTTTTATTTCTTTCTTTTCCACTTTTTGCTCTTTTAAAATTTGGTGGGAAAGTCTACTTAGGAACCAGTCTATGTCTTGGTTGTCTTCCGGCCATTTGAGATACTGACGCCTTTGTACAAATGCCCGGATTGGCTTGTATCTCTTCAGCTGGTACTGCGAAAGTGACCCAACCACTGTCATGATGAGCACATCCTTCAGATCACTGAAGTATCTGCTTTGAGCATAGTTAAAGGCTTCTACACATCACCCATCTTTGAGGAACTGCTTTGTCACAATGCAGATGGTTTTGTTACTGTTCCAAATCGCATCACGGATATTCATGATGTGATCCTCCCCTGGAATAAAATCTCTTTCCTCGAAGCACAAATGGAAACGATTCTTGTCACAATACTGAGAATCCAAACTCTTGAGGAAAGCATTTTGCACCCACTGAAAATCTTTGTTGCTGTAGCACAGGTAGGCATCATACTTGCACATCTCAGCATGTCCTTCTTCCTTCTGGCCATCTACTATTAAGCCTATGATTCTCATGTACAGGGTGAAGCAAAACCCTCTGAAGTGAGTGTACACTATAACTGATGTCATGAAAGTTATAATAGTCAAGGAGGTCAAGACAAATAATGCAAACATAAGTGGCTTCAACACAATATCCTCATTACAATTGTCTACTGAGATGGTATGAAGTGCAACATGAAAATAGGGATCTGGAAATACACAGTAAATGTTATCGGGGATCCCAAAAGGGTAATGTTAGTTTCATTTAACCATATTATTAAACTGCTGAGTGTGCAGTCACAGATAAATTGGTTATCGGTTATGTCAAGTACACTCAAGGAAGCAAAAACCTCAGGACTGGGCGAAAGCAGCTGGTTTTTGGACAAATCCACAGTTGCCACATTTGTGGGAAAAACGCCTGGGAAAAGATGAGTGAGCAAGTTAGAAGATAAATTCAGAGACTGCAAGGATGTTAATCCATTAAAAATACCATCTGGGAGAAAACTAAGGTAATTATTACTGAGTCTAAGAACCTCTAGCTTAGAAAGTTGCCTGAACATAGGTCTAGATGTACTAAGGAATTATCTTTGGAAATATTGGAATACTTATAACAGCTGGACAAACTATTTTGTTTCAGAATAATGTATTTCAATAATGGAAACTGTAAAAGCTTATATAGGTCACCAAGATTTTTCAATTGATTGCCTGTTAAATCAATGAAAGTGGTACTTACTTTCCCACTGTTTATACTTTTCAGCTTATTTCCCCCAAGTAAAATGTATCCTGTGAATGGCATATCTTCACAAAACGTAATCGTTTTAATGGCGTTATCACGGAGATCCACAGTCTCTAAATATGTCAGTTGTTTAAAGGCATATCTTTGTATCGGTCCATTATGATTTTGTTGCAGATCGATGTAGGTTACATTGGCAAGTCCATCAAATGCATAGTTATATATCTCACCCAATAAATTATGTGACAGGTTAAGAATTCGAAGGCTATGAAGTCCATAAAAAGCATACTTTTCAATGCGGTTTATTTTATTGCTAGTGAGTATGAGTAACTCTACTTTAGTAAGATTTGCAAATGTGTACGGGTTTAAGGAAAAAATGTCTCCTACTGATAAGTCAAGGATCTGTAGATCGCTATTTATCAAGCCCGCAAAGGTAGAATTGTCTGGGTCTTTTAAGTTGTTAAAGCCAAAGCTAGCTCCCATCCCATGAGAACTTAACTTTAGTTGTACCATTCTGGTCCCATTCAAAGCATTGCAAATTTTCTGTGTTTTGTCCACATTGAATCCATTACCCGAAAGTATCAGCGTGTCTAAGTTAATATTTCGGAAAGGATTCCCACAACGGTCCCAGATTATAGTTTCTGAAGGGTATAGGTGATTGGAAGAAATATCCATAACCACAAAGTATTTTCTTTGAAAGCTGTGTAGGTCTCCTTCACAGATACTGGATATTTGGTTCAGTTGTAGGTCCAGTATTTGGAAGTTGTAAAGACGGTAAAATAAGGGGTTGGGCCTGAGATACGTTATTTGGTTCTTAGAAAGGTCGAGGTATTCCAAGGATGTCAAGTCTTTAAAATAGTCATTTTCCAAAATTGACACATTTAACCTATTAAAGTACAACAAAAGGTTTTTTACATTTGACAATCCCACAAAAGCTTCAGGATCGAGTATCAGCATTTTGTTGCCTGCCAAATCTAATTGAACAAGGGTTGGTAGGCTACTAAAACTATGTTTCCTTATTGTTAGACTGTTGGTGTGCTGTGTGCCAATCTCCAATATCAGCAACCTCCACAACAGAGGGAATGAAACTTAAAATCATCTTTAAAGTATCACTTGGCACATGAGGAACTTGAGAGAGGTTACAGTGGTTAAACCAAGCAATCCGGTTGATAGTTGTACAGTGCTCCTCACTGGAAACCAACAGTGGAGCTCCAAAGATAAACGCCAGCTGGTATAAGGTGATGCTCCTAAACAAAAATAGAAATAAATAATAATGAATACGGTTTCTTAAGAGCACATAGAAAACATACAGAAATAAACAGGTGCCCTGCTTCAGGCTTCTTAAACTACTTGGTCAGTGTATAGTATGTACAGTAGCAGAAAGCAATATTTCAGAAAACAAGCTGTGTAACTGCAAACATGAGTCAAATGTAAAAGAAACGAAAATTGTGGTCTGGTCCCTCATGGTTTTTTATTAAAAAAGGCATACATATTAATGAAAACTGTTAAAGATTTTAAAACATTCAGTCACTTATTCTTAAGGCATGTAATCTATACATACAATGCAGTCTAAAAACAAAAGCCCGTTTGAGATAAAGCACAGCATCTGCTTCATATTCTGTCCATTTATTACAGAATGGGTAAGGTACAACCTTTGGGGGGGGGGGGCGAGGGGAGCGGTGCTATTGACCTTTCTAAATAACCTTAAACTGATAAAAGTCCCTTTATTGGACTTTCAGGTAGCTAGAGAGCCTATTTAATTAGTTATAGCTCAATACAGCTTTGTTCTAGACTCTATTAACTATCTAGTGAAACAGTCTTCCCCTGACACAGACTTCTCCACTCATTTGAATGCACAATAAGCAGGGCCCTTAAAAACACAAAAAAAAAGCACAAGTGTGGGAACGATGCACCATTAGCTAATATTTCATTACCTAGGAAGAAATGGTAGCAGACAAAAAGGAATATGGGGACATATTTACTAAGCAGTCTTCTGTCATAAGACACCTCAGTGTTACACCACACAGCCCACTCATTTGAATGGACGGTTAGGTGTATTCCAACGCAGGACGTTGTCTTACAATAGAGCACTAGTTCGTATATATGGGCAAGTAATCAAAGTGCGCCAACGTACATTCGAGCGCCAGCTCAGCATTACAGACAAAAAAAACAACTACAGTAATGATTAATGTAACTGGCTTCCCATGAAAGATTGTACTGCCATTTTAGTAAACATGTTACTTTGTTTTCTTACAGGAAAAAAACAAACAAATAATGTATACATTTTTTATTTTCTCTGAGTCCTATATAATTTGAATCTTGTGTGATACTTCTAGTTGTATCCCTTTATTTGTTTGGCTAATGTTGACAGCATAATCATGGCATGAAACAGCAAAAGGGGAAAAAAGTGTGTGGAATAATAACTACCTGTATATAAGTACAAGTCTGATCATGAAAGGTAAAGATTCTAATAAACCTTCAAGGAATTGAAGTACTATTACCGATTGATTTGAAACATTTTTTTTTCTAAAAAGGTGCCAATCATATACATTTAACCTAAACATTTAAACATGCCATTCAAGCACAGAGAGGAATACCGGGACGCAGGATCTCGCTATGGAACCGAGCCCCAGTCGTAGTTGTTGAGTGGGTGAGAGACATGCAGCAGAGATTTGTGCTGTGGAATACCCTTACTGGATGTGTTTAGGTAGTACCTACCGAGTGCCCAAGAGTCACCTACCGGGGCACCGAGTGCCCAACAGTCACTGGGCCTGGGACATCTGAACTGGCTGCCCTTCAACCCCCTCTAAAAAGGTTAAGAACATCCATTGCCCCTATCTGTGTGAATGAATGTACATGCAGCGGCGGATTTCGAAGTCTGCTGCCCCTATGCCAGCCACCTCCTTTTGGCTCACCTCCTTCCGATTCGCGGTGTAATTTCATCACCAAAGCGACGTCCCACTACGTCTCATTGCCATGGTAATGAGGCATCATGATGTCATTTGACGCCACAACGCCACATTGCCATGGCAACATGACGCCACTTTGGTGACGTCCGGGGTGTAATTTGACAGTGTGAATCGGAAGGAGAAGGACGGCGGCAGAAAGGAGACAGCAAGGAGGCACGCGGCATATGTAAGAGACTTCCCATCAGGCCAGAGAGCACGGCAAATGTATATGGGGGTGGACATTTTTGCCGCCCCAGGTCGGGCCTAATGGGAAGTCTGTGTACAGGATTTCCCAGTAAATCCATCCTTCTGTGGCTCATCGGGCCAAATATAATAATTAGAGATGTACCGGGTCCAAAAATTGATCGGGTAACGGGTATCGGGCCAAAATAAATAAATTACCTGGCCAGGTAGGTTGGAACTTCCTGCAGCTGGCGGTGGTGGCTTAGGACGATAACGGCGACATCCTGGTGGCAGTGAGGAAGATGACAGTGACATCCTGGTGGCGGTGGGAGCACAGGAACATGTGAGCAGGAGCAGAGTGGCACTAGAGGGCAGCCAGGGAGGAGCGCGCCCCAGCGGTCTGCCCCCGGAAGTCTTCAGACTTCAGGTATCTGTCGCTATAGCACGCAGACCGCTGGGGCACGCTCCTCCCCGGCAGTTCTTTGAGCATTTCGCAGTGATGTATGTTGGGGAACATGGGTAGGTAAGTGCTGTTCTCGTTGGTTGGTTTGTAATGCCTGTCCTTGTCTCAGCCTCCACGTTACACCCCAGCCAAGATTGGCCAACACAGGCATGCTGTTGCACTGTAATTGGCCCAACACACAGCATCTGAGCGGTAATTGGTTGCCGCCCAGTTCTCCATAATTTCCTATGGAGGCAGGGAATCTAGAAAGGTGCAGGCCATCTCAGCTCCACAGACCTTGCTGAGGCTAGCGTGGAGATGGATGAAGTGGTGCACTCTGAGGTTGTGCCAGAGACACCCGACAGCAAGGCTGCCTGCTATTCCGAGCAGGAGATTTCAAGTTGACTTCTGCGACTTGCATCCAGTGCTGCCTGGAGTCCTCGATCCCTCACAGGAGTGGGAGCTGCGCCGGGTAAGCCATTTTGGTAGCGCCGGGGACCTAAGACTGCTTGGATTCCCCCTATATCCCCTGTTTGGAGTCGGTATAGCTTTGTTGGTGATTGTGTTGTGTCTGCTGGTTCTGGTCAGAATAAATATACGGTTATTTGAGCTCTGTGTCCTGTTTGGTGCTTGATCCTGTGAAAGAGTCCTGGCCTCCCATTACAATATACATTTAAATTAGCACTCCATTCTAGGCAGCGACATGTTAAAAATGTAGATAACCAATGCCTGTTTTACAAAGTTGGAAAACATGGTAAGCTGGGAAGGGTTTGACTGTCCTAAGTGCGCTCTCCTTCTCCTGCTTGTCCTCTGGAAGGAAGGACACCTACCCATCCTTCCCAAGTTTCTTCCAGGAAATCAATTAAGATGCTTTAAGTTGTTCTTCCTTCATCCTTCTGAAGAGGATACTAGAACTGGAGACGATACTCTAAGTTGGTATTGTGACTGGTAAGATTTTACTTAGAGTATTATTTAATTAAGCACTTGCTAATACATTCTCATACTGTGATGAAAATAAATCAAATGCCAAAGCAACCCAAAAATTCCATGTGCTCAATTACCTTCACTGCAGGTTCATGTGCAGGTTCTTAAGCAAGATGTCGAATTATGAAGCAGCCTAATATTAACTTTGTGTTTTTCGCATAAATGTCCCTGTGTCTTAGCACCTCTTATTAATGATGAGGCCATGTTTACCAAGAATTGGGCTGCCTTCCAGCTATGAGATGCCTTAAAACTTGTTAGGTAAATCTGGCCTTTTGTACATAGCCAGCATTTTGTCAGAAATTCCCCTCATCTAGTGTAATATGTAATAATGATGTTGTATGAGAACATAAATATGTAATATTGTAGCAGCCAAAGGCTGCATAACCCCCTGCGTTTACACTTACCCTCTTGACCATACAAATCTTGCATTCCTACATACTCCCAACACACCACTTAGATTGTAGCCTCCTGAGGGCTGGGACTCCTTTTCCCCAATGTTATATCTACATTTGCTTCACGTATCCCTACTTGTATTGTTCTTCCCTATAAGAACCGGTAGTCACTTTTAGGGTGTCCAGTATTGAACCGGACTGCCCTGTATTTGGGTACTCTGTCCAGTCAAAAAAATTAGAGGTAATACAGGACATGTATGTGCCTGGTATTACCTTTATGGACATAGTGACCTGATCGGCTTGGGGGGCCTTGGGATTTCCCAGAGCAGGGTAGTTGCTAGGGGGCTAGGCAATGCAGCCAATCAGGAGGTGGTGTCAGGAGCCTGGGGGTGGGGCCAAGGAGGAGGAAACAGCATGGAGCAGAGAGGTGTGAGAGGGTGTGTGTGTCTCTCGAGTGCGTCACACCTTTCACCATTGTGTCCATTATTTTTGGGAAAGCCATCTGGGAACCCTACTTCTAGGTCCAAAGTGAACTAATGGCAGTGGCCTGTTTAATGGCTTAAATATAGGTAACTGACTAATTTTTATTATTCAAATAAGTATACATATTTGTAAAAGGATTCTTAAAAAAAACATTTCATGTCTCCTTTGTAATACAATGCTTTGGCCTTTTTTATGATCGTCACCTAATCTTTATTTTGATAAGACTATTTGTAAAAATGTTGTACATTGGACAACTGTAGATCAAGACTTTTCTTCTATTTGTGGTTTTGTTTATGACGCTAATATCCCCATCATTAGCCGGAGTGACAAAGGGGAAGATCAATAATTGGGATACAGGATTAGAACGTAAATGAACAATCTTTTTCTGCTCCAGCCCGATAAGCACAGTTTATATACAATACATTATACAAAAGATATAATACAGTTCTGATGTATAAACCCTGACATTTACTTTTTTCCAGGCGCTGGGGCTGTTCAATAAAGTGCGATAACGCTGATTTGGCGCTACCACACGAAAAGATGATTAGAACGTTGCGGCGCTGCACACACATACCAGTGTCAGTGCTGCAGCCAGTTCGTAAGGAATGGGAGACGGGGGGAGCGGCTGCAGCGCTGACTGACAAGTGGATTAGTGCAACATCAGTCAGTGAGGGAGAGGTGGGGGCGAGGGAGTAGAGAGCAGATGTCAAATGCTGGGTGGGGGGGGGGAGATGGGTAGAGAGCTACTAGGATGGCTCTAAAAACCTACTTAACCACTCGCTGTAGTGACACTGACCAAGTCTCTGCAGCAAAGAGGTTGATCTACACTCATTCATGCTAAGTGTAGGAAAGCATGTGATTATAAGCTGGTAAGCAAGTAGGTGATTATGGGAAATGGACACGGTTAACTGGCTATATGATGCAACGCCAAAATAGGTATAACTTGGGTTATACCGTTTTCTGACAATTTTACATCTGACGATTTGATGCACTTATAATATGTAGAAAATGTCCTCATATGATCCAATTTCCGATGGTTAAGTGGTTTCATCACCACTGCTGTTGCATAAAAATGTGTTTGGGTGTGTATAAGAGAGAGAAAACAGGAGTAGCTTAGTTATTTAACCCAGTAACCAGTGGGATTCTCATTACAGAGTAGCAAGAGATATCTTGAGTTCTCAAGTAGAGAAGAGGTTGAGCAGATTCTGGCAGCAATGTTTTATTCTGATGGTGAGGAAAATAAGGAGCAATTGAAGGGTTTCCCAGAAGACACTTCAAACCCTGTCAGTGCTGGTACAGCACAATCTGTTCTTCATGCAAACAGTAAGTTCAAGAAAGAAGTAAGTGTCGCAGCTACCAAAACTTGCTACACTTTGTTTTAAAGATTCAGTTTCTGTCTCTTTATAAAGGGATCTTGTGGGTCACAGCATCCTCTGGCCCCAAAGCATGGTGTGACGTTTATACTCGCTGCAGCCCATGGCTCTGCTTCCTCTGCTCTCCTCTACCTCCTCCTCTCCTCCCTCCTCTGCGAAACTTTGCATGTGATGTGAACTACGGAGCAACGTTGAGGGGGAGGAGAAGATCTTCTGCTGCAATCTTTGCTTGTGTGTGTGACTGTGACAATGTGTGTGTGTGTGTGTGTGTGTGTGTGTGTGTGTGTGTGTGTGTGTGTGTGTGTGTGTGTGTGTGTGTGTGTGTCTGAGTGCGTGTGTGTGTGTGACTGAGTGCGTGTGCATGTGACTGGGTGCGTGACGTGAGTGAGAGAGAGACTGACTGAGTTAGAGAGAGAGAGACTGCGAGAAGGAGAGAGCTGCTATACAGCACTGACCCGCGTGCGCGCCTCTCACCTCCTTGCTTGCTCCCATTCATTTTATTTGAATAAAGCTACTGTATTTATTTTGGTTACAAATGCATTATTTACATCAGTTATGCACATCTATGATGTTTGCAGTACAGTACATGCATTGTAAAGTGGAAAAAAGGTAGTGCTTCACTTTAAGTACATTTTCACTTTACATACATGCTCCGGTCCCATTGCGTATGTTAAAGCGGGGTATGCCTGTACAACCTCAGATGAACAACACATGACATATTACACCGTGTCATGATTTATTTAACAAAAATAAAGCCAAAATAGAGAAGCCATGTATGAAAAACTAAGTATACCTTATGATTCAATTGCTTGTTGAATCACCTTTAGCAGCAATAACTTGAAGTAATCGTTTTCTGTATGACTTTATCAGTCTCTCACATCGTTGTGGAGGAATTTTGGCCCACTCTTCTTTACAACGTTGCTTCAGTTCATTGAGATTTGTGGGCATTTGTTTGTGCACAGCTCTCTTAAGGTCTGAGCCATTGCAACACCTTGATTCTTTTCTTTTTCAGCCATTCTGTTGTAGATTTGCTGGTGTGCTTGGGATCATTGTCCTGTTGCATGACCCAATTTCGGGCAAGCTTTAGCTCTCGGACAGATGGCCTCACATTTGACTCTAGAATACTTTGGTATACAGAGGAGTTCATGGTCGACTCAATGACTGCAAGGTTCCCAGGTCCTGTGGCTGCAAAACAAGCCCAAATCATCACCCCTCCACCACCGTGCTTGACAGTTGGTACTGTATGAGGTGTTTGTGCTGATATGCTGTGTTTGGTTTTCGCCAAACGTGACGCTGTGCATTATGGCCAAACTTCTCCACTTTGGTCTCGTCTGTCCAAAGGACATTGTTCCAGAAGTTTTGTGGTTTGTTCAGATGTAACTTTGCAAACAACGCTGTGCTGCCATGTTCTTTTTAGAGAGAAGAAGCTTTCTCCTGGCAACCCTTCCAAACAAACCATACTTATTCAGTCTTTTTCTAATTGTACTGTCATGAAAGATAGATAGGGGTAAAGGTCCCCCCCAAAGTAGACAAATGCTATAAATAGTTTATCACTTTTGCCACGACATCCGGACACATATGGAGTGAGAATTTAACGTAGTTATATGTAGCCTTTGATACTGCTCTGTATGCCCCTATTGTGGGAATTGACCTAGCAATGAGTATTATAAATCAAACAGGGATGACCAGTGGGGGTCTCTCAACCGACACTGGACCCCTTAAATGACCTGCATATATGGTCAATTCACCTGGGGCAGCTCCATAGAAGAATGTGTAGATACCTCACTGTTTGTTGTCTCGTGGCTCCGTTCGGGTAGGCGTGCTCTGCTATACATATGATCTGAGACGGAACCTCTCTGTGAAGGGAGGAATTAAGCAGGCACCACTGGACAAAAATAGAAGGCTGGACTGTGCTGGTACAAAACATGTATTTATTAAGTCATAACAAAAAACGGGATGAACCCCCTGCTACACTCTAACGCGTTTCACCCCTGTGGGGCTTTGTCTAGTCCACAGTCCAGCCTTCTATTTTTGTCCAGCGGTGCCTGCTTAATTCCTCCCTTCACAGAGAGGTTCCGTCTCATGTACTGTCATGAACTTTAACATTTAACATGCTAACTGAGGCCTGTAGAGTCTGAGCTGTAACTCTTGGGGTTTTTGCAATTTCTCTGAGCATTGCACGGTCTGACCTTGGGATGAATTTGCTGGGATGTCCACTCCTGGGAAATTGGCAATTGGCTTGAATGTTTTCCACTTTTGAATAATCTTTCTCACTGTAGAATGATGGACTTTAAATTGTTTAGAAATGGCCTAATAACCCTTCCCAGATTGATGAGCAGCAACAATTGCTTCTCTAAGATTATTGCTGATGTCTTTCCTGCTTGGCATTGTGTTAACACACACCTGAATGCTCCAGACCAGCAAACTGCAAAAACTTTGGCTTTTATAGAGGTGGTCACACTTGCTGATGGTCAATTAATCAAGGGCATTTGATTAGCAGCACCTGTCTGCTACTTAGCATCTTAATTCCTATGGAAGCAGTAAGGGTGTTTTTAGTTTTCCACACATGGCTTCTCCATTTTGGCTTTATTTTTGTTAAATAAATCATGACACAGTGAGTTCACAAAAAACACTCACAATTTAAAAGAAAAGCGATTTGCCTGGTAAGGGAGGAGATAATACTCCCACTTGTAATAACTCCTGGAATTGTTCCTCTCTGTCCAACCCAATCCCTGGAAGTCAGATGGAGCCCATGTTAGCATGTCCGGTAGTGAAAGCAACCTCTGGGGATTCCGTCAGCAGGCGTCCCTCACACTGTGTGCTCATGTGGGCTGGCCTCGCTTCTATTGTGTATCCAGGAAGTGACACGTCTGGAAGTGCGTCACTGTGTACCGGGGGGTGGAAGTGGGGGAGGTCAAACAGGAGCTCAATCGGTGTAACCGGCAACAGATACCATATGGTTATTGACTTTGTTCTCTGCAATTCAGCATTGTCAGTGACTAGACACTGCTGTGCCTTTAAAAACCATATATTTGTAACAATTTCTATCAGTGGTTCTCTGTATATGTTTCATTAGTTTTTATTTATGTTTTAGTTCATTGTTAGGGTCAATCAGAAACGGTGAAGAGAACCAATCATTATTGCATAGGCACTCCGGTAGACAGTTTCTGTCTCTGGTTAATGTTTTTTTGTCTAGAGTTAACTACCTAAGCGCATCTATTTTTTGTTGTTTTTAATTTTGTTTCACAGTTGTATTAGTGATCTAACGCAGCAGTTGAGAAGCGCCACTGCCGCAGCATAATTTTTATACTTTTGCGCTCGACTGCCACTTAGTAGGACATCACCAGTAGCGACTTCAGTGATACTAAGTGGCAGTCGAGCTCAAAAGTATACTGCGACCGTATAGTTTCTCAGATGCTGGTTTAGCTCACTGCCACCCTGTAATAACAGAGGTTGTGGGTTCTGATCCTGTTGGGCCTGACAGTATTCCTCCTCACAGATTCCCTTAGGACCTGGCTTGTCAGTATAGACCTTGTAGCAATCTTCTAAGGGTGTGGGGTGTGAGTCCTTTAAATATACTTTGCATATCTCCCAGGTGTGCTCCTTTTTGAACATAGATGTCTCCCCACATGTTTGGAGGATAGTTTCCGTGGATATACAGCATGGTACTTGAGAATTTGGATTTGCAGATATCCGAATCAGCGTTAAGATTTCTTCTGTGATGCAGATTTTGAGTTGAATTTGTACTTTTGAGACTGATCCATGGATTTTCCCCGCTAAAATTAATTTATACATTTGAGGCGGATTTGAATTTGGAGGAAAATTTGGCACATCTCTACTAACAATACCACAGGGAAACAAAAATAATTACTGACTCCTTTATTCTTTCTAGTTTCTCAGCAAGAAGGTTCCGGGAATTAGGACACGGACACACAATGTAACAGAACATTCGGTTTGCGAAAGAAAGAGAGAAAAATATATACAGAAATGAACGAACTAGAAGACGATGACTATGTATGTATGTTTCACTTCTTATTGTATCAATCTGTTTCAAATGTTACCAACATTCAGAGCTCATCACATTCAAACTAAGCTAATGCTGAAATGTTATATCAAAATGCATGTATGTTGTAGTGTTTTGAGCATGTAGAGATTTTCAATCACTAATACATTATATCACATTTTAAATGCAATCAGTGTATCTGTGTCTAAATGTAACATATAAAGGCTTTGCAAATAAGACATTTGTCATTAGATAACACTTTCTGCCAGTCATTGGTTATTATTTCAAACTTTACACGTGGGAGTGCACTGAATACGGATACAGTAGGTTATCCCTGTCATGAGATGAGCCCAAAAGAGGAGTGGCTTGGCATGGGACCAGGGGATACTATGGAAATATATACTATGTGTATATATACACCCACACATATATATACGGCCCACTGGCAAGTGCAATTTCCCGCCTGCTGGTGGCGGGTCACTGTCAGCCATCTTGCTGGAGACAGGACTCACAATCACTGTGAAATTGCTACTTCCATGTGCCGTGTTTGGCATTGCATTTCAGTTTATGCAATGGACGTGCTGCTCCTGCAGCTCTACCCCCAGTGACACTGAAGACAGCAGAGTGGCCAGATGAGAAGGCGGAGCTGCAGCAGCAGTGTGTGCTGTGTATCAATTTTGTGGGACTTTAGATGCAGAACAGCAATTCCAAAGTGGTGGTGAAACCCATTGCGTGTTAGGGGTATAATGTGGGGGGTTTAGAGAGAAGGAATGTAACATGTAGTTGGGAGGAGAATAATGTGCAGGGGACTTTACCCCTTGAGCGCCAGAGGGGTCAGTAACATTGTAAAATTGCTTTGCTAACCTCTCTCGTGCTCAAAGGGCCAAAGTGCAGTGATGTGGGGAGTGGTGTGTTAAGGGGGTAGGCGAGGACATTGGTGGTGTGAGGAACAGGAAGGTGGTGCAGTGAGAGACAAAGAGGGCATCTGTTTCTTAATATGCGTTTTTGAACAGGTGCAATGGGTGGACAAGAGAATTAAAGAACAATTGTGCAGAGAAAGTCCTATTTTATAACAAAAGGTTGTATTGTTTTATGTGTACAGAATACTATTTTGTCTGGCAAACATATGTACAGTTTTCTGTGCTGGTGGTTAAAGCTCCCACTGGGAATTTAATATGACCAGTAGGAATGTGCAATATCATTGGATGCAGCTTCCTATTGGTGGACACCGGCAGCCATGTTGGTGTTTACATGAGGGAGCACCAGCACTGAACACTGCATGTAGCCTGGTAATCAGGGGGTCCCCGGAGCTGAAAATAACACGTTCCAATTATGTGATAAAAACAATTAACCATTTGGGTGGGATTGCTGCTTTAAAGTGATGAACAGAACTGCATGGCTACGTAACATTAGAAGAACTTTTAAGTATTGATGTTGCTGCATGAGTCTTATCTTTCTGTCTGCTTCTCATACTCCATCTAGTTTGTGAGGAATGTCAGGAGTTTTTCATCAACGAATGTGGAGTGCATGGATCGCCAATCTTCATCCAGGACTCTGCCGTTGAAATGGGAAATGTGAAGAGATCATATCTTACTCTGCCTCCTGGGATGAGCATCAGGCTTTCTAGCATTCCACGTGCTGGGCTTGGTGTGTGGAATGAGGCTGCAATCCTTCAGAAGTGTGTACATTTTGGACCTTATGAGGGGATCATAACGGATGAGGAGGAAGGAGCTAATAGTGGCTACTCTTGGCTGGCTGGTAGTTCAATCTTATATCGTGTAATATTTGAAATATGGAATTAATCTACATACTAGTTTCTGCCATGTTCATCATAAATCCTTCCGTTTCTGACCTCACACAGTATTTAGTGTCGGGTAACTTAACATGACAAAAACAGAGCTCCTAATACTCCCTCCCAAACCTGGCCCCACAACCTCCTCCACATTACTGTTGGAAGTTCATTCATACACCCAGTAGTGCAAGCACGATGCCTAGGGGTCACACAACTCCTCTCTCACTTTCAAAACGTATCTAAAACCTGTCGCTTTTCCTCTGCAATCACAAAGATACACCCTGTTTCCGCTGTTGCTCGATTGCTAAAACTGACACAGGCCCTCATTCTCTCCCATCTCGATTACTGTAACCTCCTGCTGTCCGGCCTTCCTGCCTCCCCTACAATCTATCCTAAACGCTGCTGCCAGAATCACTCTACTCTTTCCTAAATCTGTCTCGGCGCCTCCCCTGCTGAAATCCCTCTCATGGCTTCCTATCAAATCCCGTATCACACATTCAATTCTCCACTCTTCTGATCCTCCTTACATCTCAGTCCTAATTTCTCACTATGCACCATCCCGACTCTCGCGTTCCGATAAAGGATGTCTTCTCTCTACTCCCTTTGTATCTAAAACCCTCTCACGCGCTAAAACCTCTCTCACTGACTGCCCCACACCTCTGGAATACCCTTCCCCTCAATATCAGACTAGCACCCTCTCTATCCACCTTTAAGACCCACCTTAAAACACCTTAACCAAGCATATGAGTAGCTCTGTGTACACCTTTTATTTATTATATACACATTATTTGGTTTATATTTTGAATTAGTTACTGTTACAATTTATGCATTAGTTCAGTGATTTATTTTTCTGTGTGCCTTGGTTATACCCTTAGATACATTGATTTCTTTGCATATCAACGACATAATTCAGGCAGTTACCTTTGGTATTAGGGGTTCTCCTCAGACTATGTTTAATATTTTTTGTGTGCTTTAGATATTGGTTGTTAAATGTAATACTTTGGGATACACTTGAGTGCTCTTTTTAGGCATCTGTTGTTTCTTTTTAATATATATTTTTTGCCTTTAAGCACCATCTGGGGCTGTTCATTTATAGCCTAATAGTAATTTGTTTCCTGACTATAGCATATATTATATCATCAGTCTGCTTCAGTTATTGTGTGTTTGTGTGTGTGTGTGTATATATATATATATATATATGTATGTGTGTGTGTGTGTGTGTGTATATATATGTGTATATATATATATGTATGTACTGTAAAACAAGAAAAAACACAAAAGCGCACCAAGATGAGAGATAGATATTGTATTAGCAACAAATAATAAAATTAGTAACTTACATATAAAATTCCTTTAATAATCCCCGATTCTGGTGTCTATCACAGGAGCAGGGCATCACATAGAAAGTATGAAGGGTAATCTCAGTTCTGAGAGATCAGACCCGCGCGCTGGGGCTGTCTCTGTTTCCTCTCCTGTCCTCCACGTGTGATAGCGTGGTGCAGAGTGTAGCACACATGTGCAGGAACCGGGGCCTTCAATAGGTGTCCTTAGGATGCCTGTCCGTTTTTGATAGCATAGAAATGATCGGAAATAAGCAGGAACGGTACACTTGAGTGTGTACTGGTGGTGGGTAGTAAAACCGCCAGCCACAACAGTCGCGACGCGTTTCGTTTAACAAAGTAAACTTCTTCAGGCGATATCTGGGACACCTGTTTAGGGTGTTATATTCTATAAAGGACCCCTAAACAGGTGTCCCAGATATCGCCTGAAGAAGTTTACTTTGTTAAACGAAACGCGTCGCGACTGTTGTGGCTGGCGGTTTTACTACCCACCACCAGTACACACTCAAGTGTACCGTTCCTGCTTGTTTCCGATCGTTTCTATGCTATCAAAAACGGACAGGCATCCTAAGGACACCTATTGAAGGCCCCGGTTCCTGCACATGTGTACTACACTCTGCACCACGCTACCACACGTGGAGGACAGGAGAGGAAACAGAGACAGCCCCAGCGCGCGGGTCTGATCTCTCAGAACTGAGATTACCCTTCATACTTTCTATGTGATGCCCTGCTCCTGTGATAGACACCAGAATCGGGGATTATTAAAGGAATTTTATATGTAAGTTACTAATTTTATTATTTGTTGCTAATACAATATCTATCTCTCATCTTGGTGCGCTTTTGTGTTTTTTCTTGTTTTGCTGATATTGGTATCACCATCGGGGTTCCGGTGGAGACCACATTTGGAGGTGGGGGAGACACCTCATAAACACAGAAGCAGCAAGAGAACTGAGAGGGACCAACACTCCAAGTTTAAAGAGCCAGAGCGCGGACTGAACTTTTCATATATGTATGTACTGTATATACACACAAAAAAGAAAACCTCTAAAAAGCACTCAGACAAGTATATGCAAAAATAGTAATGGTAATTTATTAAATCAAAAAATAATGAAAGACACAAACAGCTAACTGAAGAGCCTGCCTGACTGAATAAATCAGAAAATCATACAGATAAACCCCCAAAAAAACACAAAAGTACAATATTGTAAACCCAGCATGAATGATACAGTATCAAAAAAGTGAGTGATCACTTATGGGAACATAGTTCCCACAGTGAAGACATATAGAGAAACAGGTAAACAGAATTTACCCCGTGCAGGGCTCTAGAAGCAACAATAACTAGCTGCAATAGTAAGCGGATGTAGTTCAGCAGATGTAGTTTGCACGGTCACTTCGGTAAATGAATAAATAAATAATCAATGTAGCAGTCTCTCCCAGCAACTGGCTCACCTAAGAGCACTAAATAACATTGGGATAGAGAGACTCACGTGTCCTGAAATGAATGGCTCCGTGCAGATCCTTGATGCGGTGTGTTCTGTGCTGTGTAGAACCGCCAACCCCTCCAGCAGCGCGGCGGCGAGAGGGGTGGTCACCTGACCGGCGGTGAAGGGCGCAAGTTGTCTCCGCAATGCCTGCAGCCCGGCGTGCAAACACAAAGGCAGCATGTAGAGAGGACTCCTAGAAGAAGATCCGTCAGCACTGCACTTCAATAAAGTTTACCAATCACCAGATCAGCCTCCTTCAGTTTATTGCGACGGCTGTGCATCATTATTTCCCCCGACGGAGGAGTCCTCTCTACCCACAGTGAAGACAAAAGACCGGCCGGTCATAATAAATGATACTGAGCTGAAGGTAATTAAATATTAACCCTTGAAAATTAAGCAAAATACAATATTGTGAAGTAAATAACAGGTGTGCTATACCAATATGCAGGATATTAAATGACAGAAACCTGTATGCCTATTGCCATAACATAATGCATATCATATGGAAACATGTTAAATAAGTACTTCAGTGACCCAAATACATATATCACAATGATGGGAAACAAAGGAAGATACTCAGCTCATTATTGGCAAGGCAGTGCTGTCTCAGGCAAGCACAACCCACAAAAAACGATTTCCATGGATGGGAAAAAATAAATTGTCCCAATAGAGTGTCAGCAGGCAGGGTCAGCAGCAGCAACAATTAAAAAAGTCCCACAACGCGTTTCGCCTGCTAAGGCTTCTTCACACCTGGAAATCGTTTTTTTGTGGGTTGTGCTTGCCTGAGACTGCACTGCCTTGCCAATAAGGAGCTGAGTATCTTCATTTGTTTCACATCATTATGATATATGTATTTGGGTCACTGAAGTACTTATTTAACATGATTCCATATGATATGCATTATGTTATGGCAATAGGCATACAGGTTTCTGTCATTTAATATCCTGCATATTGGTATAGCACACCTGTTATTTACTTCACAACATTGTATTTTGCTTAATTTTCAAGGGTTAATATTTAATTACCTTCAGCTCAGTATCATTTATTATGACCGGCCGGTCTTTTGTCTTCACTGTGGGAACTATGTTCCCATAAGTGATCACTCACTTTTTTGATACTGTATCATTCATGCTGGGTTTACAATATTGTACTTTTGTGGGGGTTTTTGGGTTTATCTGTATGATTTTCTGATTTATTCAGTCAGGCAGGCTCTTCAGTTAGCTGTTTGTGTCTTTCATTATTTTTTGATTTAATAAATTACCATTACTATTTTTGCATATACTTGTCTGAATGCTTTTTAGAGGTTTTCTTTTTTGTGTTTATACATTTACCCTTTCCTCTAGCACCGCCTAGCAGTTAACGTGTTTTCTGTGATTTCTTTCTCAGATTTACTTTTTCTGGTTAAGATAGGTTTAGACATTGCATATATTAATTGGCAGTTGATGCGGTATTCACCCCCTGTGTATGTTATATATTTATGTATGTAGAGGTATCTGTACCGTGTTAGCTGAGCTTAATAATCAAAAACGAATAGATAAATGGTTCTTTGGCTAACGAAATCTTTTATTTGTGCGAGCTTTCGAGATATACTGATCTCTTCTTCCGGCGGTGTTACAATGGATAAGGCACAAAGGGGTTTTTACTTTAAAACAGTGCATCTATCTATATATCTATTTTTAATTTTTTCAAAATATACACACATTCTATATACAGTATACACATTTGTCTTTGTTTGTGGTTACACTGTCACTTCATATACCAATTCTATAAGTATTTGTATGCTTTAACATATGAGCAGTCCTCTATATTTGAAGGGCATTAATTTTTGTAGTAATATGCAACTTTGCTACTACAGATGCAGCGGCCATTCTTTTAACAAATCACGCGTGTATACCTCGGAATACCCATGTCTTTAGTCTCGGTTCAATACTATCAAGGAATGTATTGGCTGAATGTATTTTTGAATCAATGTTTAAAAGCTGTGGCTCCTTAACAAATCAGGTATGATCACAATGCAACTGCATGTGATTGGACACAAGGACTATTTAACACATGAGCAACTTCCGTACGTCAGCCCCGGAGGAAGCATGTAAGTGCGAAATGTGTAGAGGTCACGTTAGGTTGCTGCACACGTTCTGATTGGTTGGGATGCGTACTGGTACAGAGAAGTTTAAAGATCTCACACAGCTGATGGTGTTTGTGTATCTTGATCTCCCGGTTTGCGCTTTCGATTGTCGTCTTTGCACATATGTAAGTTTTGCTATGTTTCTATGTATCTTTTTTATGTTTCAATGTTTTTATATGCTGACCTTTAGAGGCCTATTTTAACTAATACAACAATTTTTGCAAACGTTTCCTCAGTGCGCTTTTTGCTTTCTTTCATTGCACATCTTAATACACTTAGCTATACCCATACAACTATTTATTGGACTCACAGTGAGGCTCCCAGTCAGAACTCTGAAGAACCTGTTTCTAGAACATAGGGTGGAGTTATTTATACCCTCTATACTATGTAACCATGCTGTAAAATGGCTACAGTCATCTCTCCTGCTGACAGTAAGGCCTGGTAAGTTATGGGCATGCCAGCAGTTATCATGGAGGTTTGCCCTCACACCCTGGTGAGGTGTCATATGTCCCATAGGAAGTGACAACATGCTGTGTGTCCACGGTTAGTGACATCAGAGATGTGCCTGTTCCTAGGTGATATAAGACACAGCACTGTCTAAAGTTAGTTCAGTTCCTGTTGTTGGGCTGCCTCTGTTCAGTAAGAGGCACATGGAGGTCTGCAACATTGTTGCAGTAGTCTGATGCAGATCTGTGAGTCTGCCAGCACAAGGCAGACAGAGAAAAGCTGTTGGAGTGTTATGTAAGAGCTATGAGACAAGGAGCAAGTCTGAGTGCAGGCTTGGGAGGAGACAGCTTATAAGACTGTGACCAGGGACCTGGCACAGGGACTATCTCCCTAAAGGGGAGATAGGGAACCCACCAATTAAGGGAAGAGATACCTTTCAAAGGGAAGTGCGGTGAACATGGGAGGCTGAATACACCCCATTGTGGAGGGCAGCTGGCCCACCGTACCAATAAAGATGATCCTGATTAAAGACACTCTCGTGTGCAAGTGTGGAGTTATTGCACAGAGAGAAGCACCACAGAGGAGTTCCTCATCAGATTCATCCCCAAGCGGACGCCGGGATCCTGATGAGGTGGAGGCGCTGCACTGGATATAGGTAGGACTCAGCACACTACCTCAGCTGCCTGTCTGGGTTGGCAAATCCCCACACACCATCATGCGGGAGACTCAGGAGTCCTGTTGCCAACAGGTACACCACCAGACATCACACTGTAATGGGGACTGGTTAGACCACAGGGGCCAATATGAGATTGGGTGGGTCAGGCCGGTCCAGAAAATCCGTTACATTTGGAGGCGCTGCTGAGATGATAGAGACCTGTCAACAGGACAGGCTTTTGCTTGGTCACTTGGAAACAGGGAGAGTGTCTGCTGCCACTTTGTGCTGCGTTGGGACGGACCTAGGGGTAGTCAGGGGGCTGATGGAGTTTGTCAGTTCGCAGGGCCTGAAAGGAGTGGGGGGTTTGGAGCCGGGCTATAGCTGTCCTAGTCACCTTGAAGTAGTGCTAGTTGGTAGGATGCCAGAAGGGATAGCCTGTTAACGTGGTCAGGAATCCTGGAGAGGGTCTGCGCTAGGCTAACCAAGACAGGTAGACGCCCCAGTATTGCATGTAAGCCCCAGAGTACTCTAGCCCATTCCAGACCACTCACCGTAGGGAGCACAGACTCGGAGGAAGGAGATACAGCAGACACTGAGAGATTGAGCCTAGCCTGAGGTAGTGCATACATGAGTCGAGCCTACATTAGGTACACAAGGTGGTGCATCAGGGCAATCTTTATTGTACCAGTATGGCAGCTGCCCCGCAGATAGGAGCTCCATATACAATCAGAACAAACACCGCAACGCAAGATGGCGACGGCATTGGAGTCAGTAGTCATGCTCAATCAGTCCGTTGTGTGTAAAGAGGACATGGGACAATTGATGAAGCGGTACTACAGTCTTCGTCAGAAAGACGGAGAGGAGCTATCTGAGTTCCTCCTGCGGATTGGAGCAGTCTTGTGGGAGATGCGAAAAGGGTATCGTATTAAGGCCACCGATGTGGATGTGTACTGTTGTGATCAATTTCTGAGAGGAGCGATACCTGACCATCCTGTTGTGGTCATGATGAGGTGCTCTTGGATGCGGGGTGACCCCCTTTCCTGGAAGTGGCTAGTGGAGAAGATAGAGAAACACGAAGTTACAACTGCTGCTAATATGGATAGCAGAGCGACCTAAAATGGCGGTTCCCGCTTCCCTGGGAGACCGCGTGAGCCAGTTGCAGAAAATGCTGCAAATGCTAAAATTGCAGAAACTTGTCCGGGATTGGCGGGAAAACCTAAACCCCACCCCCGCCAGCCGAGTGACGCCGTGCAGAGCCAGAGTCACTCCTTGAAAGAGTGTGCCGCCCCTCCTTTAAATTCCACCAGGGGGAGCGAGAGTTTTGAGCAGTCATCAGCCATTTCTGTTCACCAGGAGGAGGAGCCGGGACTCTATATCACTATGAGTCCTGTTGAAGTTCAGGCTGTCTTCAGGGAGAAGTTACTTAGTGCCTCCCATGACCAACACCCAGCTGTGGTGATGACCCAGCCAGCGGACCACACCAGTGAAGCTGGAGATAAGGAATCACCTGCCCCGTTATCTATGGAACAGGAGAGACCACTGTGCAAAGTGTCTCCCGTAACCAGCACAACAAAGAGCGAGATAGACATTGGGGTATATCCCTATTTATTGTCAGGAGTCTCCCTGGTAGTCAAGGCGGGAGCGGACACAGCCATGCTGACGGCTGAAGCCCTGCGTGCGCCTGCACCAAACCAGTTGATCCCGGAGAATGGGGATCGCTCCTAGTGATCGCAACGGAGCCTAGAGAGAAAGGGGTCTACAACCGCGGTGAGAACCCGGAACCTCACCGTCGGTCCCCTGTGGAAGTGCCACTACTAGCGTCGGAGTCTGCTTCATCGGACGAGGAGCAGGCAAGCCCGACATCGGTGGTGATGCGCCTACCGGCGGACCACTACAGCGGTGCTGCAAAAGAACCAGCACTTACCTGTGTCGCAGCGGAGCGGAGTCTCGAGGTGCCGAGATCGCCTGTGCGGAGACAACCGGAGCGGCGGAGTCCCACGGCCGTGGTGACTTACAGCGCGGAAGGAGGAGAAGATCCCATCCCGAGCCGACGGAGCGGTGAGATACATCCTTACCCTCCCCAGGCGCCGGTGGTGGCAACGGCGGAGAAAGGCCTAGCCCAGGCCCGAGCGGAGCGGAGAGCAGAACCATCACTTCCGGCGGCGGATGTCGTTGTGGAGGAAGAGATCCCGCATGGGGATCCATCGCAAGATGGCGGAGTATCCGGTTCCGGTGATGATGTCACTTCCGGCGGAGGTAGCGGAACGACCAGAGAGAGAACCACAACGCCTCGGCGATCGGGCAGTGCTTCTCGATCACCTGTGACAACAAAGAGCTGGCAGGCTGCGAGGGGAGCCGAGAAGGGTGAGGCTCAGCCAGCGGTGAGTCCTCGCAGTTATCCGGGACAATCCAAGGGTAGAGAGCGGGTCGGAACCCCGCGGATACCATTTGCCCGTCTTTACGCCCAAATCCATGCCCTAGATAAGGCCCCTGTCCCAGTCACCTTTTCCCAGGGAACCGGTGAGGAACAGACTGGGGAGAGACTGAATGGTTGTGCTTCGGAGGGTGGTTCCAGGGGTGGAGGGCAACTGGGTGGGGCGTCGGTGGACCGGTGGGTGCCTAGTATACCCGACTCGGCAGAGGAAAAGGTACTGGGATCATACCCATGGTCCGGGCCTCGCTCGGAGAGAGCCTCGGGGATATCCTCTTGGGGGGATGCCGAGGAAGGGGACTCAATAGAGTCAGAGAAAGGTAAGGAAACCCGGTGGTGGGCCCCATTATTTGAGGGCTATGTGGCCTGGATGGATCGTACGCGATTCCTTATCCAAAGGGAGGATATAGTGGATTACTGGTGGGCAGTAGGAGAGTTCACGCCCGCGCAGAGGGAAAGGGAGCTACAAGAGAGGTGGTTCAAAATTGAGCGCAAGGAAATAGAGCCCATGGGTCCTGACATCCTATCAGACCCAGTAGACCCTGATGAGCCCTTATCATGGGTGCTGCCCAGACGGGCAGGGAATGCTGAGCTAACCCGGTGTAGCCGGGCCGAGAGGGCCATTATTGCCAAATACAAGGCGTCCCACGGGTTGGATTACCCGTATGTCCCTGAACCCCTTATGGAGGAGAGTGAGGCAGAGGATAGGGGATATGGCACTGATAAGGAGGAAGGATCAGGGGAAGAAGATTGGGATCCTGGCGGGTTACATGAGGAGTGTCACCCAGAGGGTTACAGCATTGCTGCTCTAAACCCAGTGGACCATGCTGTGCGTAGGCCACCGTAAGAGGGTATGGTAGTACCACTAATGGATACTCCATCAGGGAGTAATCCTGGTTGTTATCATCTAAAGTTAGGATGTATCTGTTACTATGTATGATGAAGATATGTACTGTAATGTTGTGACTAATTATGTGTGTTTTCCATTTTACAGTGCTTCCTGAAGAAAGGTACTTCAAATTTAGGTCCCAGCCGGGGACGGTGGGATTCACCAGGGGGAGAATGTAACCATGCTGTAAAATGGCTGCAGTCATCTCTCCTGCTGACAGTAAGGCCTGGTAAGTTATGGGCATGCCAGCAGTTATCATGGAGGTTTGCCCTCACACCCTGGTGAGGTGTCATATGTCCCATAGGAAGTGACAACATGCTGTGTGTCCACGGTTAGTGACATCAGAGATGTGCCTGTTTCTAGGTGATATAAGACACAGCACTGTCTAAAGTTAGTTCAGTTCCTGTTGTTGGGCTGCCTCTGTTCAGTAAGAGGCACATGGAGGTCTGCAACATTGTTGCAGTAGTCTGATGCAGAGCTGTGAGTCTGCCAGCACAAGGCAGACAGAGAAAAGCTGTTGGAGTGTTATGTAAGAGCTATGAGACAAGGAGCAAGTCTGAGTGCAGGCTTGGGAGGAGACAGCTTATAAGACTGTGACCAGGGACCTGGCACAGGGACTATCTCCCTAAAGGGGAGATAGGGAACCCACCAATTAAGGGAAGAGATACCTTTCAAAGGGAAGTGCAGTGAACATGGGAGGCTGAATACACCCCATTGTGGAGGGCAGCTGGCCCACCATACCAATAAAGATGATCCTGATTAAAGACACTCTCGTGTGCAA
Organism: Ascaphus truei; assembly: GCF_040206685.1. Lineage (NCBI taxonomy): Eukaryota > Metazoa > Chordata > Amphibia > Anura > Ascaphidae > Ascaphus > Ascaphus truei. The sequence goes on along the minus strand of NC_134486.1, from coordinate 41,767,053 downwards.
GTGTGGAGTTATTGCACAGAGAGAAGCACCACAGAGGAGTTCCTCATCAGATTCATCCCCAAGCGGACGCCGGGATCCTGATGAGGTGGAGGCGCTGCACTGGATCTAGGTAGGACTCAGCACACTACCTCAGCTGCCTGTCTGGGTTGGCAAATCCCCACACACCATCATGCGGGAGACTCAGGAGTCCTGTTGCCAACAGGTGCACCACCAGACATCACACTGTAATGGGGACTGGTTAGACCACAGGGGCCAATATGAGATTGGGTGGGTCAGGCCGGTCCAGAAAATCCGTTACACTATATAGTGACATCACGGGTCACAAGACATACAAGGGAGTTGCAATTCCTTCTGCATACTCATCCAACACCATGGGTATGGGGGAGGGGAGTAAGCCGAGTGATCCCACACAGTTAACCTATTAAGGCTTTTAAACCCTTAACTGAAATAGTAGTCCCCAAAGAGAGGGCTACATGTAAGAAGCAAGATTTGCAAGATTCATACATACTGTACTGTATGTTGCTGCTCGCAAAATTGATGCAGATACAAATATTTGCTCAGTGTTTTATACAAATTGCACCCCTTCTTATACATATTCCCCACAGTTACATTTCCTAAAAGTGAGTAGTGCTTAGAATTTGCCTCTAACTTGTGTAAAAAGATTGTTGTGTACAGGAATAAATTTTAAAAGGACAGTTTTTTTTGTTTGCATTAAGCAGTTTGAAAAAGATCAGTAACATCAATATCATTGAGTGAGAACTAGCAATACCCACATTTTATTCCCATTGTAAAGACAAACATTGAGGAGGTTACTTTATGTATACGTAACCCAAATTGATATCAAAAATACTTTGCTCCATCAAGAACCGGACACATCTTCAATAAGACCCCTTGTAAAATAAATCACCCAATTACAAATACAATAGTCATATGATAAAACTAAAATGAAGTTAATATTAGAGATGGGCAAACCTATCCAAATCTGTTTCCCAGATGTTTCCGAATTTGCAATTCAAAATCCGTTTTGCCGTGTAAAATCCACAGACAGATTGTTACATCTTGAATCCGTGCGGATTAATCCAAAACCGCCTTTGGATGCAATCAGCTGATGGATTGTAAGAATCCAATCTGCGGATTCACCAATCCGTGTGTGGATTGCTTGCTTTCTTAAAATCCGTCAGCGGATTGCGTAATCCGCTGATGGATTGTCGATGTTAAAAAATAAATAAAGTAGAAAAAAAAATCGCAAAAGGCGAATCGCCATTTTTGAGGCTGATCCGCTGAAATCCACGGACCAAAGGAACCGACTGATCCAAATCCACCCCCAAAAAATTGCTGCTAATATGTTACTTAATATAGCTCTATATATATTTATATTTAATACAAGGGAATTATTCTTTATTCAATGCAACATAACACATAAAATAAGAATTTTTAGAAAGGTGCTTCAGTATAGTTTAGAGAATTCAGATAATATTTGTAATTGTGTACAATAGACTATCACATTCATTGTTTAGTATACTCCTGTCCTGACCCCAAGTACATTGTGGCTCATTGTTAAAGATTATGTATAGGACATGTATAAATTCACAAGGAGCTCAAGATTGCAGCGTAATGCCACTCCCACAACCATTTTCTGCCCAGATTCATTGCTAAGCTGCCCACCTGAAGTGAAAGTCTTTGTATTGTGGGTTCTGAGAATTTGAATTAGCTGCTGGACCAACATGAGTGCTGAAATATTTGGCAAGACATACAGATGTAACACACATTATTACTCTCGTTAACACAAAATAGCTCACAAAATAATGAGTTAAATAAGACATGGATTATCTCCTTAATTATTGTTTTCAATAGCACTACTGTTAAATTATGCACCATGCAACAAATTGCATTAACGGAGTCGATAACATCACTTACAATTCTGAAACATACATTTAGAACCCTAACTCTTGATCCCAAAATGCAAAAGGGGTCCATCTTCCATCTTCCACTGTCAAGCTCCAGTGAGAAATTCAATTAGATAAATATTGGATAAGCTTGAAGCACAATAGCTTTCCTGTAGTCACAGTAAATTATTTTGTTGCTAGCTTTCATTAATTTGAGGCATCAGTGTAAAAATCAATGTATCTGTGTTCCATAGTACTAGTCTATGCTTACTGTGTATGTTTTTGGTAAACTTGGTCTAGAGGTTGGCAGATTGTTACAGGTTAAAGGGTAGCAGTCTTCCATCTGAGCTACAAAAGATTCGCTGATTCTATCTATACAGATTAAAACATCTGTTTGAAAAGTCAATGTCAAAATAGGGGGTTAAACGAGACTTTTACGGGATCACAAACACAAGGCAAAATGAGAAAGTTAAATAAACGGAGGTTTAACACGGGGCAACACAAAGCAGAAACACAATACTAACTCATCAGAGCACAGGGTAAAGGAGACCACTAGCAGAGAGAGTGAGTGCAATTTATTGGAAGTTACTGCGCAATGGGCTGTTTTTATTCTATGTTCACAGAACCAGGTAGTTGTGAGGAGCCAATGTAAGACCAGCGTTGACAAGAAAAGGACTAATACCACAATATCACAAGATCAAGAACTTTTTTCCAAGCAAGGACTGGTACACATTACGCTATATTGCGCCAGGACTTTATGCTCTTTTGTTGTTTGTAACCCCGCTTCAGATACCTAACTTCAGGTTACACATTTAGCCGGGCTGTGGCCCTGAAATGGCTTTTAACTCTGTACACTGGGTCACTATCTTGACTGGTAGGGGTAACAAACAGGCTTAACCTTTAATATACCATGCCATGCTGTCCCTACCATCACAGTCAACACACGTTAGCTCAAGTGCTGTTGATATGACTAGGCAATGGGGTTTAGTGAATCAAGCCTACTCATTCCTAGGTGTTTTCTAACTATCTCACAGCCTTGAATACTTGGGTGAGTCCTCTTGTGACCGTCACTGGTACAAGTTGCTGAGCTCTAGTCCCTTAGGCCAGGGGTTCTCAACTCCAGTCCTCAAGCCCCCTCCCCCCCCCCCCACATATCAGGTTTGCAGGATACCCCAGCTTCAGCATAGGTGGCTCAATCAGTCCCAGCATCAGCGCAGGTGGCTCAATCAGTCCATGCTTCAGCACAAGTGGCTCAATCAGGCCTTGCTTCAGCACAGGTGGCTTCGGTCTTCGACTGGGGCCTCTGAGTCACCTGTGCGGAAGCTGGGATATCCTGAAAACCTGACCTGTTGGGGGGGGGGGCTTGAGGACTGGAGTTGAGCACCTTGATAATAACACTGCCGTAAGTCTTGGTGATGAATGCAGTTTCCATAAAGCATATACTCTGCAAGTATCTTCAAAGTTGTTTGGTAAACATATTAATCTTTAGAAGGACTTTTACATCTTCTAGCTACTGTACTTCCTTTTTTGCGTGATTGCTAGTGTGTTGAGCCGGACATGTCCTCCCCTTGCACATGCAAAGTGCCCTCCCCTTCTCTTTATCCTTCTTCTGTTTAATTCTGTCAAAGGGAGGAGTCATGTATAATTATCATGATTTAACCTGAAAATAAAGGTGAAGGAAACAATTACATTACATTAGGTACATTTTTGAAAATAAATAATTGACTGTACTTAATAAAGTAACATTTTTGCTTAGTGGATAATCACCTTTTCTTAGAAGAGCCAGCTACATTAATCAGTTTTTTACTTACAGTACTGTTTGTTATGAGTGGAGTGGACTGGCCTATTAAACGTAAAGTCATCTCTACATTTTAGTCTTGAGGCTGGAAGATGACAATATAACTGATAACAACACTGTTAAAGAGTCTCAAATGTTTGCTGAATATTTGCTAGGTCAAAACAATGACTTTAATATATCAGTGTCAAGTGTGCTGGAAAATTACACTTCGGAAATTGGATATTTCGTGTAAAAAAAATGCAATTTATTTATAAAATGAACCAAAAAATGGCATTGAATGGAAATGTTGCAAGAGGTAGCTAAAATATTTGCATTTAGAACAAACTGCTACTTTTAGACACAAATGTTTCTGTGATTTTTTTTGCTCTTGGAACCCTGACTATAGAATTCATTTGAAAAGGTTCAAGGTGATTGCTAATAGCTGTGATAACAGAGTTCTAGATTTACCCACAAGATAGTTTGTTTAATTTTTTTCTTTGGTTGCAAAATTATTTATTTCAAATACTATAGATATTCTATTTCCATAGCGTACTCACAAGAGCTTTGAAAAAAGCAACAGATGGATTAAAATAGAAATCTTTTATTTGACCTATCTTGAGTGAGTTAATGTTTCATTTTATTGCTTTGAAGCTAATTGTGTTTGCTTCTCATAAAATGTTTGAACTACTCTACTGTATTTCCATTAGGCTCCCAGTTCTTGGCATGGTGTGTGTGTGTACTGTTCTAACGTGTACTGATTTTGTTTTGCACTTAGCAATGTGTCAGTCATTTCCAGCCATTCTAGTGTTTCATGTATATTTACTTAACACAAATCATAACATTTATTCAGTTGCACTAGCATCCATTGAGATTGTGTAACATACAGTACAATAAATGTACACATTTAAGCAACATACACAGATACCCATTTATAATAAATTATAATTTCTTCTGTGTAGCATGGTAGATTTTGGCAAAAATTGCTAATTGCTAAGGTAAAAAGGACATCTGTTATCACATTCGACAAGATGGTGCACATGACCCTACATTTAAGCAAACTCGAGCACTAAACACACAATACCAGTAAGCTCTAACCCCAGAACTCACCAAATCATATATATAGTTACATAGTTACATAGTAGATGAGGTTGAAAAAAGACATAGGTCCATCAAGTTCAACTATGCTAAATTTAGACAACAGATACTTTATCCTATATCTATACTTACTTATTGATCCAGAGGAAGGCAAACAAAAAACCCCATTAAGGGGAAAAATTAATTCCTGCCTGACTCCAAGAATTGGCAATCGGATTAATCCCTGGATAAACATCCTTCCCATGTATTCTTATTTGGTATATCCCTGTATACCTTTCCCATCTAAAAAGAAGTCCAACCTTTTTTTGAACAAATCTATTGGTATCTGCCACAGTCTCCATGGGTAATGAATTCCACATTTTAACTGCCCTTACTGTAAAGAACCCTTTCCTTTGTTGCTGGTGAAATTTCCTTTCCTCCAACCTCAAGGGATGGCCCCGAGTCCTTTGTACTGCCCGTGGGATGAATAGTTCTTTTGAAAGCTCCTTGTATTGTCCCTGAATATATTTGTATATAGTTATCATATCCCCTCTTAGACGCCTCTTTTCCAATGTAAATCAATCTAATTTAGCTAGCCTCTCCTCATAAGTTAGAATGTCCATCCCCTTTATTAATTTGGTGGCTCTTCTCTGCACTCTCTCTAATTCCATAATGTCTTTACTTAGGATTGGTGCCCAAAATTGTACTCCATATTCAAGGTGTGGTCTTACTAATGCTTTGTAAAGGGACATAATTATGTTTACTTCCCTTCCATCCATTGCCCTTTTGATGCAAGATAAGATCTTGTTTGCCTATGCAGCTACTGCATACTGTATGTGTGTGTGTGTGTGTGTATAGCACCTCTTCCCCTTCCTATATGAGATTGGGTCACTACATGTGTATTCTGTGGTGCTGGTGCATACCTGGCTGGTAAACAGGAGGCAGGAGATCTACGCGATGGTGTGGGGAGGACATGGGTACAGGCTCACGTTGGTTCTTTCAGTGACAGCACCTCCAGTCCAAGAGGATCCTGAGACTTCCAGGATGAACCTCAGGGATACTTCTTAGTGAACAGTTCAATCATAACACTAGATCAGGTATAACTGGGTTTATTTGTACATGCATGATGGTATATACAAGTCACAGTCCCTGAATGCAGTACCCAGACATTAGGTCTTGACTTTCTCTCTTCTTAGATACATTATCCCGTGCTGGGGCAGGCCTCAGCCTACTCCCTCTGGGGAAAGGCTCTCTGCTGTGTCTGCACACTCTGAAGTACAGCCCAGAACAACCTACACCCACTAACACTCTATTCTATAGAGGAGAAACCAGCCTCCTTCCCTGGGGAGTGACTAGTAAGCCGGCCTACATACTGTCATAGACCCCCCTTAAAATAGCAGGCTAATCCGGAACTTTATTGAACATACACACAGTGAACAGTGTAATAGGCCCTGCATTTATTACTCTTAACACTGCCCACTACTTACTGGGATCTACAGTGTTAGATGGGCAAGGAAAGCAGTAGTCCAAGGGGATTTGGAGATATATATATATATATATATTTTAACACACAGAAAATACCGCAATCAGAACAACCTTATAAATAATCAGATATCTAAAGCCAAAAAATGATCCCAAAGAATACAGGGTGGGATTGGCGGTGTTAAGGGTCAAAATCAGTATAGAACACACAAAGAAACAAAGAAAACCCCATTATCAGCACTCAATGCTACATCCAATGTGACAAAATACATAGTTAAATACTTCAATGTTGGTATTGTCATGAGTAAGGGTCATTTAGTAAACCCTTTGGCCAAAGCGTCATAAGTCTGCAGCCACGTCACAGCATGACCAGTACGCAGGTCCTAACAATAACTGAAAATTCTCATTTACCTCTGCAGTGGAGGAAGAATGGTCTCTGTGGACCTGTCCTACAGGTACATGGAAAACCCTGCTACATAAAAAGTGGTGTGGGGTGAGCTTAAACCCTTGGAGGAGGGGCCAACAGCCTCCAACCAACTGATACCAGTATAAAATTAAAATTAATTAACACACAATCCAAGCAAGCTCTAACCGCAGAACCCATCACATCATATATATATTTGTGTCAAAAGGAGTGCTACTGAGATGTGGCCAAATGTATACAACAAAAGACAAATATACCCAATGCTACATCGAAAGTGACAAAATACATAGTTAAATTATTCAATGTTAGTATGCAGGTCCTAACACTACCTGTGACAATTCTTATTAACCTCCGCAGTGGAAGGAGAATGGTCTCAGTGGCCCTGTCCTGCACAGGTACATGGAAAAAAAGCTACTTAAAAAGTAGGGTGGGCTGAGGAGGGGCCACCATATCCACAGTTATATATCTACTGTATATATACTGTATATATAGAATGTGGTGGGTTGTGGTGAAGTGTCCATCTTGTTTTTCCACACCGTTCCTACTGTAGATTCTTCACCTTAGGAGTTTTTGCTGCTCGCTTTTCTTTCCCCACTTTAGCTTTTTGTTTTTGGGGGTCTCCGTTAGAGCTCGCATCTTTCCTTTTCTGAGGATTTTAGCTAGAACAGCAGCAGTAAGCATGTTTTTCCATCCCTAGAAGCTGGATCGATTCATGTTTAAGCTAAAGATATCTAAAAGCACAAGAGAACAAGAGTTATTTATGATCAAGATCAGTGAGTTTGGCAATGCAATTTATGTGAGCTTTTAGGTACAGAACCGCTGACATCACACAGGTAGCATTCGGGGTTAGGCTGGGCTACGTTTGTGGTCGGTTGTCTACTGTTGCAAGGTGTGAAAAGTAGGCATATACCTTTACCTGTCGCTTTACCTGTATAATATACTGCATAACAAATGATAGAATTCACATTGAAAACACATTCTTTAGTTGTTCAGTACTTCTGAAAACCAGCAATGACCAAAAAAAATGACCAAAGAAAGTAGCATTGTGATAATGCTCATGTACAAGAAGGGATACAGAACAATTTATTTATAACATATTTTACCAGGAAGTAATACATTGAGAGTTACCTATCGTTTTCAAGTATGTCCTGAGCACAGAGTTATGATGAGAGGTACATAGTTACAAATACATCTTTACATTAAGTGAGCAGGGTTATACATTATATATATAATACATTGCATGCACAGTTAAAGATAATACATGATGTAGGCATATGTAACAGTTACAGACCAGGTTAAAACTTGAATAGAACAGGGAAACCCGGGCGCTACCTGGAACTAGATAGGAGTTAGAATGGGGTATATTATCCACCTTGAGAGTGGGCAAAGTGTCCCTCTGTTGCTGTTCCTCCTGCGACTCAAACCCCAAAGGAGGATCTACCCAGGATCCTTCAAAGATACAGGAAATAGAAAAAGGGGGGATGGGGGAGCACAGGTGGAATCATATATACTCTGGACTCAGATGTGTAAGACTCTGAGCTGCTGGTGTGGGTGATATAAATCAATGTATAATCTCAAACACTCACACGGCCTTGTGCAAATGCGTGTGCATCAAGGTATCTTTACGTCCTATGTTCTTTTCTTTAAGGGTCTCGTCTGTGCTTTTCCTTCTTCGTTGGTGTAGATCCGTCTCTTTTGTTCTGAAGTACTTCACCTCTCGTCCGAACTGGTTCTTCTGTTTCTGGTATTCGTTGTTTCCCTCGGAATTAAAGAACACAGGTTCAGCGACAAAGAGATAGCATGCAAAGGGGACAATCTAGGTGGGGGGTAATCTATGAGGTAGACGGTATATAATCAAACACTCACACGGACATGTGTGGGTGTACTCAAGGGCTAAGGTATCTTTTGGTTCCCTGAATTGGTCTCACTGTTCCAAATAGCAAGTGATTGATTATAATGATAATAAAATATTGTTACTCACACGGCCAAGTGTGAGTGCACACTTGGAAAGGTATCTTTGGTTAGTCCTGATGTCTTGTGTTGTAGAATTTCTAGCCGCTCCTGTTCTGGATTCCTTGCTCCCAGGTGGGTAAATAAGAATATAAGTCCAAGGATACCGGGCAGAAACTTTATTAAAGTAATAAACAATTGAACAAAATAAAATGTTGAAAACAGGGGTATATAACAAGCCCTCCGCTTGCTCAACTCGTGGGCTGCGGTAGGGGAAGGGGTGGGAGGCCCGTCTTTGGGATATTCAGCAGTCTCGTGGTGCTACAGCCGCTCGCTCCGCGTCCGGATGGAGCTCTGTACTTCCCTGTTCCTGCTCCCGACGGTGGCCGCAAAGTGTCAAAGTAGTGGGGGGATTTTGAGCAACGCGTTTCGCCCTATGGGCTTCCTCAGGCTCCGTAGTTAGGATACAGCGAGATTGTGATTTTCCTGCAGAGTGTATTTGACCCTTAATGCACTCCTCTCATAATTCTCCTCACTTATTTTGTCCACCAGAAGAGTTGTCTCCCTACAATGTAAAGAAAAACATTCCGGTAAGTAAAAAAGGATACAATATATTGTTCTATTAATACAGTATGCAGCAATATAAAACTGTTGAAATATAAATATACAAAATATATATACTGTTGTAATATAAATATGCAAAATATATACACTGTTGTAATATAAATATACAAAATATATATACTGTTGTAATATAAATATACAAAATATATACACTGTTGTAATATAAATATACAAAATATATATACTGTTGAAATATACCGTATTTCCTCGATTCTAAGACGCACTTTTTTTCCCTTTTTCACGTGGCTGAAATAGGGACTGCGTCCTAGAATCGATGTATTGAAAAAAACACACAAAAAAAACAGCCAGGGGGCGCTGCAGAAGAAGCCACAGCAGCTTTCAGCGTTTACCCTGTGTTTCTGCCACCCCCCCTCCCCCCCGCCCCCACACAGAGGAGCAGTGTGTCCCGCTTCATGCCCCGCGACTCTGCCACCAAACCCCCCCCCCCCCCTCCAAGTGCCGGTCCCCAAAGGAGCAGTGTTTGTTCGGCTGCATGTCCAGCGCTCCCCCCTAGCTTGCTCCAAGTGCCGGTCCCCAAAGGAGCAGTGTATGTTCGGCTGCATGCCCCGTGCGTCATGTCCCCCCCCCCCCCACCCCCTTGCTGGAATTACCGCCCCACACAGGAGAGATTGATTCAGCAGTGTGTGGCTGCATGCCCCAAAAGCCCTCTGTCTGCCTCTGCTACTCACAGCTCTGCTGCCGGCACCACAAGCCCCCCCTTCCCCTTGCTCCAAGTGCTGGTCCCCAAAGGAGCAGTGTGTGTTCGGCCGCTGCATGCACCACAAGCCCCCCTCCTCCCCTGCTCTGCTTGTTGGAAGTGCCGCCCCCACATATGAGACATCCATTCAGCAGTGTGTCGCTGCTGCATGCCCCACAAGCCCTCCGTCTGCCTCTGCTATTCACAGCTGTGCAGCCGGCACCACAAGCCACCCCCACCCGTGTCTGTCTCTGTCTCTGTGTGTTTTTCTCTCTCTGTGTATGTGTGTGTCTCTCTGTGTGTGTATGTGTCTGTCTCTGTGTGTTTTTCTCTCTCTGTGTATGTGTGTGTCTCTGTGTGTATGTGTCTGTCTCTCTGTGTGTCTGTCTCTGTGTGTGTGCCCTTTCATTCTCTCCCCTTCCCTCCAATCTCTCCCCCCTTCTCTCCTTTCTCCATTCTCTCCCCTCCCCCTTCTCTCCCCCATTCCCTTCTCTCCCCCATTTCCCTCTCTCCCTCCTCTTTCCCCTTTCCCCCTCTCTCCCCACTTTCCCCATCTTTCCCCCTCTCCCCCTCTCTCTCTTTCTCCCCCTCTCTCCTCTTTCTCCCCCTCTCTCTCCTCTTTCTCCCCTCTCTCTCCTCTTTCTCCCCTCTCACTCCTCTCTCTCCCCCTCTCTCTCTCCCCCCCTCTCTCTCTCTCTCTCTCCCTCTCTCTCCCCCTCTCCCCCCCTCTCTCTTCCCCCCATCTCTCGCTCTCTTCCCCCCTCCCTCTCCTCTCTCTTCCCTCTCTCTCTCTTCCCCCCCAACTCTCCCTCTCTCTCTCCCTCCCCCCCCTCTCTCTTCCCCCCCCCTCTCTCTCTTCCCCCCCTCTCTCTCTTCCCCCTCTCTCTCTCTCTTCGCTCTCTTCCCTCTCTCTTCCCTCTCTCTCTCTTCCCCCCAACGCACCCTCTCTCTCTGTTCCCCCTCTCTCTTTCTCTCTCCCCCCCGCCCCCTTTCTCTCCCCCCCGCCCCCTCTCTCTCCCCCCCGAAAAAAAATTCTGCACATTTAATATAGTGGGGTTTTTTTCCCCAATTGTTTTTATTAAATCAAGGGTGCGTCTTAGAATTGATGGCGTCTTAGAATCGAGGAAATAGGGTATATATGCAAAATATATACACTGTTGTAATATAAATATACAAAATATATATACTGTTGTAATATAAATATACAAAATATATACACTGTTGTAATATAAATATACAAAATATATTCTGTTGTAATATAAATATACAAAATATATACAGTATGCTGTTGTAATATAAATATAAATATACAAAATATATACACTGTTGTAATATAAATATACAAAATATATATTCTGTTGTAATATAAATATACAAAATATATACACTGTTGTAATATAAATATACAAAATATATTCTGTTGTAATATAAATATACAAAATATATACAGTATGCTGTTGTAATATAAATATAAATATACAAAATATATACACTGTTGTAATATAAATATACAAAATATATATACTGTTGTAATATAAATCTACAGAAATAAGAAAAATATTAGATACAGTACTGTAGATGTACAGTACATTTTTGGATCAAATTTTTTTTTAAAAGTTTTATAAATATACTTACGCGTTAGTTACCCTTGGTGCCCTTTTGCGTTCTCTGTTTTTTCCGTGTGCATGATAGCTCACGGTGGTTGCTGGCACAATGAGGCCAGAAGTAGCTAACCAGCGTTGGATAGCAGCAATTCGGTGTCCGCTCGTGTACATCTCTATTGCTGCGAGTAGAAAGAAATACAAACACAAGAATGTATATTCGATGTTTAGTCTGTGTATTCAATGTGCAGTGAATCCACAAAATGGATGGTGTATTTATACGTTAATGACTCACATTAGAGTATGCCCACATTCAGCACCTGTACCTCGACGCCATGCATAAAAGGTTACACACGTTGCATAGCCCACCACTCGATGATCTTTATCTGAGCTTGCCCTTGTCCAGATACTGCATTGTGCCACAACAAAAACATAAACTGTGCGCAACTATTAAAACCTTAGAAATATAAGTGATACAGTGAAAGATTTGAAACCCTTCTAATTAGTAGCCCAATAGCCACAAAAACCACTGTGAACATAATAACAAATAATTCACATAACCGTGTAGTGGATGAAGTGGGCGTCTGCTGCTATTAAAACGGGGTGGCTCAGCACCCCCCAAACACTGGAGAAATGGAAACAAAAAAACAGCGCACAACGCCAATAGTCAAATATGTAAACACAAATGTGTATTAATAAAGGGATAATTATACTGCGTACATCAGATATAATAAAACAAGCGTTTGGTGTATAAACACTGGTTACCACTCGACGACAGCTGGTGTGGAAGTCAGATGTTAACTTCTTACAGCAGGTATTGCATACAACAGCTACGGAGCAGGGCTCTCATAGGATCATCAGGCGGTCGGCGTCTCCACAGGGGGTGCCCTCCAGAACAGCTGGGCTCCGCACTACGAGATGGTGCTCAGGGGGTCCACCGATAGTCCTGACTCAACTGGAGCAGCTCGTGAGGTTCCGCAATCAAGACTGCTGCACACGGGGGTGAGCCTGATGGCTGCAGGAGCAACCTCCGCGTGTACCACTACCTCTCCGTCACGGGACGCTGCGTGATGACGTCACCTTCTCAGCGACAGTATACTGCACCGACACACTTTATTCGAGCAAATACCCGGTATGTACCTGGCAGATACCTGGAATGCGCCGCTCCTCACCTCTGACAAGCCCCGTTGCATTTGCCTTCCCAGCCTGGGTTCATGCCTGGCTGATGGGCGGCTGATCTGTTAAATGATAATGATTAGGATTTAATAGGCTGCAATGCTTCGCGTGTCTACCAGATGGCATAAATTCATGAATTGTAATGCAGTATATATATATATATATACTGTGCAGTATTGCAGCCAACGGGAATAAAATGCTTCAATCCCTGCCGGAAAATAACTCAATGCACTCGGGCAGAAAACAGTCACAAACCTCAATACACCCGGGTATACCCGAATTCGTGGGACTAGCCGAGCTCGAATAAAGTGTGTCGCCAGTGTACCGATCGGCAGGAGTGTATCAGAGTCACTGAAAAGCCTAAAATATCACACAAAGGTGGTAGTGACTAGGGCAAAGCCGATAATGCTACCAATGAAAGTGGCAATTGGCATAAAACCATTGATAATCCAACGCGTTTCGTAGAACTAACTACTTCTTCAGGGATTAATATTACCATTACCCAGAGGTCTTATATACCTCTCAAGTGGATCCCATTGGTCACCCAATAAGTAAAAGGCCAATCAAACGTCTGGGATAGGCAGTGATATATCTAGCTGGGGAAATACAAGCATTTTTTATATAACAACAACTTTATTTAACATTTAAGACAAAATACATCCTATCTAAAAAGAAAATATAAATAATTAAAAATATTCTGGAATAGAAGAAACACAATATTAGTATAATAAAATTGACATCATTATGAATATTTAAAAGTTAAGTTTCCAATAAAAGTGAAAATAAAAATGAAAATAACAGACCAGAGAGGGCGGAGGTGCACGTACTGGTTAGAGAACTAGGGGTTATGAGGAGGGCCTAGGTGTTTAATAAAGTGCCCAACTGTCAACATCCTCATTCAACCCCTTGGGGGACATTGTATCTAATTTATGTATCCAGTACATTTCCTTAGCAGATAATGTTTTTACTCTATCCCCACCTCTTCTGTTCACAGGAATGAATTGAATCCCCTTAAATGTAAGACTAGAGGGATCTTTATTATGATAATTTTGAAAGTGTCTTGATACGCTGTGTTTGTCGAAACCATTCCTAATATTTCTGACATGTTCCTGTATTCGAACCTTAAGGCTGCGTTTGGTCCTGCCTACATATTGATAACCACATGCACATTCCAATAAATAAACAATATGCGTTGATGTACATAAAATAAAGTCATCAATGTAAAAACTTCATTAGTGCTTTTGGACAAAAATGTGGTTTTGTCAGGATGTTGATATTTACAGATTGAGCACTTGCCACAGATATAATTACCATTAGGTTTAGAGCCTAACCAGTTCCTCTGAGATGCAATTTTCGTACTTAAATAAACATCACTAGGTGCTAAAAGGTTTTTTAAATTTCTAGCTCTCCTATAGATAAAACGTGGTTTAGTGTGTAAGTGTGACCCCAGAATGGGATCATTGCACAAAATGCCGCAGTGTTTATTAAAAATTCTTTCGATATCCCTATGCACAGAGTTAAAATCTGTAATAAAAGCCACCTTGAGAGTGTCATCATTCACAGTTTGTCCTGTTATATTCCTATTTCTGGATCCACTCTGTGTTAGCATAACGCTACGATCCATTTTACGTACCCTTATAATCTCTCTTTCAAGTAGTTCCTTGGGATAACTCCTCTCTATGAATCTCAAGAGTAATTTTTTCGCCTGTTCATTAAAAACCTCTAAGTTACTGCAGTTTCGTCTGAGTCTGACAAATTGCCCCCCTGGTATATTCTTTATCCATGCATTTTTGTGGTTACTATTCGCCATCAGCAAATTATTAGTATCCACCTCCTTAAAGAAAGTCTCGGTCTCCACAGTACCGTCCACTCGTGCTGTAAGTCTTATATCCAAAAAATCTATCTGAGTGGCATCAACCTTGTGTTTGAACTCAAGATTATAATCATTCGTATTAAGATGGGCTATGAATGCATTGGCTGACTCATAATCACCATCCCACACACACAGGATGTCGTCTATATAGCGTCTCCATACAACGACATTACCATGGTAGGGTTTACCGGGCATAATAAATTGTGACTCCCACTCACCCACATACAGGTTTGCGAAACTGGGGGCAAATCTAGTACCCATTGCAGTTCCGCAAACCTGCAGGTAGAAAGTGGATAGAAACAAAAAATAATTGTGTTTCAGTATGAAACCAATTGACTCTAAAATAAATTCCCTATTCAGTGGGTGCAATTTAGGATCTGATTCCAAAAAGGAGCTTACAGCATCCAACCCTTTCTGATGAGGTATATGTGTGTACAGGGCTTTAATATCACACGTAATCCATACATAGGAACTTTTCCATTGAAACCCATTGAACAAGTTTAAAACCGCAGTCGAATCTTTCAAATAAGAGGTTAATTTACCAACATAAGGCTGGAGAAAGAAATCCACATATTGACTAAGGTTAGCTGTCATAGACTGTATGCCTGACACTATTGGGCGCCCAGGCGGGTCGACCAAGGCCTTATGCATTTTAGGCAAGTGGTAAAAAATAGGGATCCTAGGAAATTCAGAAAATAGGAATGAAAACTCAGTTGTGGTAATGACAGATAAAACAGCTGCATTGTCTAGCAACGCCTTAAGTTCTTTTAAATATTCAGCTGTGGGGTCCTTAAGTAATTTGGCGTATGAAGAAGTGTCATTTAGGAGCCTTAATGCTTCCTTCTCATAGTCACATCTATTCTGTACTACTACACCCCCACCTTTATCTGCCTGTCTGATAATAAGGCTATTATCGTCTTTAAAAGTTTTAAGTGCTAGGGACTCATTTGCACTGAGGTTGTGTTTAATATCTCCTGACTTAAAATTACGTGATAAAATATTAAAATCATTGATGACCATATTAAAAAAGGTGTCAATATGATGACCCTTGGAGTGTGCAGGGTAAAATTTGGATTGAGTTTCAAAATTTGTGTGCTGGATATCCAATTCTACTTCAGAAATGCTAGCAGGAACCATTGCAGCCTTGTCAGAAATACGATCCTTATCCTGTTTGAGAAAATGCCTTTTCAGGGTAATATTGCGAGTGAACTTATGAAGATCTTTGAACAACTGGAAGGAGTTAGGTCAATAGATTTTAGAGAAACTCAAACCCCTTCCAAGTATGTTCAATTGATCTTTAGTTAAAATCGCGGAGGAGAGATTAAAAACCCCTTTATTAGCTAAGGTGTTCTTTCCCAGGAGTACTCCCTTCTTTTGTGCTCTGGTCCCTCCTCGTGTTCCTCGTCTGACGTTACCCTTTTCTTTCTTTTCTCTTGGGGGGTATTCTGTATATCTTTCACTGTTTTTACCCTCTTCTCTAATCTCGTTCTTATTAAATCTAAAAAAGAAGGTGAATCTGTTGTAGATTCGGGCCTGGCTGGGCGTTTGGGTGAGTGCCTAGGGGAGTTTCTAGGAGAGTGTCTAGATGGTCTTGTATGAGACTCCTTATTCTCATACTCATACGTTTTATAAGGGGCCTGCGGCTTTGAGCCATATCTAAAGCCCTTAATATAATTCTTCCCTTTATAATTGGGATTACGATACCCATTCCCATAATTAGAGCGAGATTGATCTCTGTCAAATCGCTCGTTCTTACGGCTTCTACTGTCTCTTCTCTGCTCATTTGCATGGTGATCATGCTGTCTATTCTTTGAATAAGCAGACCCCCCTCTTCCTTTCTTATGGGGGATATATTCATTACCTACTACCCTTCCTCTATCTTTTTTTGCCCAATCCCTTTGCCTCCCATGTTGGTAGTCTAATTTGTCTCTTAAAAATGTATTGTGTTTCGTCTTTAAAAGTTCGTCTTCTTCATATTCTAATTTTACTTTAAGCTCAATTTCTGAACAATCAGTATCTATTACTATTGGTTCTAATGCCTTTATTGCTTTAAGAATTTATTTTTCAAGTTCCTTAATCTCACGGTTGCTCTCATATATTATCAACCTTATGAGATCATTAGAGCATTCGTCTTGTATTCTATTCCACTCTTTCATAAATTTAAGGTTATCCTTACCGAAGGTAGGGCTTTTTGAGAACCTTAGCCCTCTTGGAATTCTACCTACATCTAAATAACTTTGTAGGGTTTTAGTCTCAAGCCAATGTTTACCCTCGGTAAGTAATAACCTCTCTAATATTTTAAACTGATCTTTAGCTGATAGGTCCGTCGCTTCATTTGGCTGACCATGCAGCACCTCATCTGTAAAAAGGAGTTTAAAATGTTCCTCCCTTTTCTCCCTGCAGTTGACCAGGCTCCACACCATAATGTAATATAATGGATGATAGCAGAAAATAAATCCTATGTGACAAAGGTATAATGTGCAGCAACAATAATGAGCAAAGACAGTGATACAACAAAAACATAAACTGTGCGCAACTATTAAAACCTTAGAAATATAAGTGATACAGTGAAAGATTTGAAACCCTTCTAATTAGTAGCCCAATAGCCACAAAAACCACTGTGAAAATAATAACAAATAATTCACATAACCGTGTAGTGGATGAAGTGGGCGTCTGCTGCTATTAAAACGGGGTGGCTCAGCACCTCCCAAACACTGGAGAAATGGAAACAAAAAAACAGCGCACAACGCCAATAGTGAAATATGTAAACACAAATGTGTATTAATAAAGGGATAATCATACTGCTTACATCAGATATAATAAAACAAGCGTTTGGTGTATAAACACTGGTTACCACTCGGCGACAGCTGGTGTGGAAGTCAGATGTTAACTTCTTACAGCAGGTATTGCATACAGCAGCTACGGAGCAGGGCTCTCATAGGATCATCAGGCGGATCAAATTTTTTTTTAAAAGTTTTATAAATATACTTACGCGATAGTTACCCTTGGTGCCCTTTTGCGTTCTCTGTTTTTTCCGTGTGCATGATAGCTCACGGTGGTTGCTGGCACAATGAGGCCAGAAGTAGATAACCAGCGTTGGATAGCAGCAATTCGGTGTCCGCTCGTGTACATCTCCTTAATTCGCATGCTGAGGTCCTTGGAAATCTTTTTAACAACCATTGCTGCGAGTAGAAAGAAATACAAACACAAGAATGTATATTCGATGTTTAGTCGATGTGTATTCAATGTGCAGTGAACCCACAAAATGGATGGTGTATTTATACGTTAATGACTCACAGAGTACGCCCACTTTCAGCACCTGTACCTCGCCGCCATGCATAAAAGGTTACACACGTTGCATAGCCCACCACTCGATGATCTTTATCTGAACTTGTCCAGATACTGCATTGTGCCACCTGCTTCCATGGAGCCACGCCGATTTTACGGACGCAGGAACCCTCTCGCCTCTGCCGTGCCTGTCAGGCAGAAAAAGCGAAAGGCGGTTGCAGTTTCCACGCCAAGGCAAAAGCGACAGGCTAAGGCCAATAAAGAAAACCTTCTGCTGACCCCAAAGGCTAAGGGTTTTCATAGACGTCCGCCTTATTATGTCAAGAAGATATACGGTGATGTACTCTCGACGCAAAACGATTGGCAGCCAACCCATCGAACCCGCAGACCACTTCCTCCCATACGCTTCGACGACACTGCCACCGCTGTCCCGGATATCTTCAGCCCGTCTTCTCCATCCCTCGTACTCGACGCTGTCGCCGCCCTCCCGGGAAACCCACAGACCATCTTCTCCGGTTCTATCCGTCGAAGCTGCCGCCTCTGAAATCCATGGGTCACTTTCTCCTTTGCTCTTAGACGACTCTGCTTCTCGCCCGGAAATCCGAAGGTCACTTTCTCCATCCCTCTTCGACGACGCTGCCGCTTCTCCTCTACCGGATATCCACAGGTCACCTCCTCCACCCTTCTTCGATGCCGCTGCCGCTCATCCTCCGTTGCACCCATCCACCCAGATGTCCACACGCCATGCACAAGAAGCAGCTCGTTAGACCGGATGCTGAATGGGATAAGTGTGCATCTCCCCGGGAACTCTATTGTGCTAGCAAAGATAGATCTGCTTGTGGAGACCATGTTAAATGTGGAGCAACGGATGCTACATATGGATCAACGGATGATACATATGGATCAACGCATGCTAGATATGGATCAACGGATGGATCGACGGATGGAGAAGATAGAGGCTGACATAGCGGGTATACATCGTTTGCTCGGTGTTAATGCCCCTCTATCCCCGACGCCGGAGCAGGGGGGTGACATGGATGTGATGAATGGGAGCATCGACCCCCTTCCATCACCAAGCGCACCCCTTCCACCAGAAGATGTAGTGTACATGTATGACGTTGAGGAGGCCATAACAACCCCGTCAAGACCACGACAGGAGACAACACGGCGACCAAGACCGGAGGAAAGCTTCCTCCCAGACAACCTACCATCGCCCGTCGCCTCAAGCACACCCGCTCACAGAAGACCTACATTCGCTCGCATCGATACGGTGCCCGACATCACCCTGCGCGATCTGACACCGGCGCTTAGGGAGAAGTATAGGGTGATGAGTGCAGGTGCATCCCACAAGTATGCCTTGTTACTTTTTAAGCACCGTGTTTCCTACTCGTTGTACTGCGACTGGGCCTTCAAAGTGAACTACGACGGAAATCGCGTAAAAAAGGCGCTTCCTGCCAATTTCAGAAAGAACATTCTGGATGAAATGCGGCGCTTTTATCCAATTACAGATCCTGTAATGAAAGGTGTTCGAGACTGAATTAATGGCGTTTTGCGCCATGCAAGGAATCGGCCATGGACGGACAATGTGGTGGACTTTCTGGATTAATCACGGGAACTGTAAGACCATACTGTTGTGCTGTACTGTACAGCAGGGGGGCGCAAACATTTTTCCCTGCGCCCCCCTGCCGGCTGTCCCCTCACTCCCGCGCCCCCCTCCCAACCCCAACTTACCCGTGCGCCGGCGTAATGACGTCACGTTGCCATAGCAACGTGACGTCACATGACCTCGCAGCGTCATTTTGACGCCGCGTTGCCATGGCGACACAGGGAGGAAGCCGCCGGAGCCACGGTAAGTTAGGTTTACAGAGGCCCTGCAGCTCCCCCGGCACTTAATTTAAGTGCCTTCGGGAAGCGCGCGGGGCCTCTGTAAACCCCGCGCCCCCCGTCGGCAGTGTCGCCCCCCCCTGGGGGTCGCGCCCCACAGTTTGCGCACCGCTGCTGTACAGTACATGACCTGCTGAACTTACTGTAAATAAAGGAGATGTTTTGACCTGCTGTACTGTATTTAACTTACTGTTTGAACTTGCTGTACACACACACAGGAAGGACCTTCACAATTCCAGTCCCTGAGGGCTGCAAACAGGCACGGTTTTCAAGGTTGTCCTGAAAACCGGGCCTGTCTGCTGCCCTCGAGGATTGTACTGGTGCAGACTGTTTTGCACACCATCCCACTGTATATGTTTTGACTTGCCGTTCTTTGATAAAGGAGATGTTGCGTTTTGTATATTTTATGAATAAAGAATTTGTTTTTAAAACATGTGACTGTAAATCATACTGACTGTAAATGTTTTTACTTTCTATACTTAAATGTTTTCACAACTGTAGCAGTAAACCATACACCTGTTGATGTTTTGAATTGCTGTGCACTTAAAATGTTAAAATGTTTCTACATTGTACAGTATTTGTAAATAATTGTTTTTGTACTTACTCCACCAATAAAAGAACATGTTGATTTGTTTATATTATTCCATTGTCTACTTTGCTACTGTGACAAAATACAGTGTTTCTAGAATGTACACTACTGTCCAGGCATACTGTACTGTATACTGTAGGCATGCTCAGTACAAGAGTATTAAAAAAAATAGAAGACACATACAGTACTGTACTGTATGTACTGGCACTGTATAGAAAACACATACTGTATGTACAGTACTGTAATACATGTAGAATAAATGCATAGTTTTTCTTTTTTTCGGGTTTATTACACAGTATACTGTTTATAAAAAAGCTGCAGGCTTCTGCGCATGTGTGATCCAAACCTAGGCTTGTGATCCCCGGAGCAGAGAAGTGTTCTCGTGTGTTAACGGAGGAAGGGAGCACCGCTGACTGAGAAGATCCTGCTGAGTGATTCATGGCATTATGTCAATGGAGTCTACACACTGAAGGTAAGCTGTGAAGATACTTCAGCAGCCATCTGCTAATCTGAGACTCTTTCATTGCTGGACATTTCTCCACCTTGGACATATTTGGCGCTGGTCTGTATTGTTTTATACTTGTCTCGTTTACCAACTGTTCCTGGAGTTGGTGTTACCTGGCAGCCTAAGTTTATCACTATTAATATATATATTTTTTGCATTGTCACATCACATCACTTTATTGTCACTTATTTGATTTTTAGCGCTATATACACCCATTTTTTGTTGTCAATGTGCAGGCATTGTTACACAAAGCGATATTATCCATCGAAATCCCTCCATTAGCCGTTTTCTTTTCTGAGGAAAAACAAAAAGAAAAGTTTTACTGTAATGGTCTAAAGAAGTTCCCAGCCAGTCCCACCAATAATTTTCTCGGGGGCGTCTCCTGTTCACATGCGCATGCGCCTACTGTCGATGTAATGACACGCATACTGTATGCGTTTCAAGAAGGTTCCAATGCGCATGCGCCTAGCGTTCCACCAATAGTTCCGTATCTGCAGTACAGTCGATATTGCTTACAGGAGAATCACTTGACTTTTGAATCGCACCGATATTGATACTGTATTGTCAAAATAAAAAAAACACAGAAAATAATATGGCAACAATACTCACCATAGAATTTCCCATTCAGCCGGCGCTGGTCCACTGCCAGTCCAGCGTTCTTGATCATCCACGTCGATAGTTTGCAAGCTTGATCGAAACTGCACGCGAAATCCGGCTCAGGCTCAGGGTTGTCACTGACGGCGGGACAGTCATTGGAAGCCTGTGCTGGTGCATTGCTTGGCAGCGACTGTCGTTTCTTAGTTGGTTTTAACACGACCCTTCGCCTTTGCCGTCTGCATGATCATAGATACAGGAAAAAGCCGGTGATACACACCAATACCCTCCACCAAATTGTGGCTCAATACGATAAAAACAGGGATCGCTACATAACCTTTTCCTTATTGCACGCTTCCACGTATGAGGAGCTGGCGAAAATTTGTAAAAGTCATAGTTTTCGATAAAATACTGATAAATTTGAGCAACTGTTGCCATCTTATCATCTGTTGCATTAATCGCAGCCCATATCAAATACGCGTAACTTCTGTCGGGTTTTTGGAAAACGGGCTGCACTTGAACACTCATTGTGGGCGGCGGGTCTCTGGAGAATACTGTAACCGAAACTGGTCTTTGTCTTTCTTTAATATGAAAAGCCTAAATTGATACATTTTTGCAACCTCTTCCTTCAGTCTCAAGGCCAAGTTACAATAGCACACTGTGGTATCTTTTTTAAACGAAACACCTGCAAGTCGACACATTACTGAAGCGCATGCACATTACAATTCAGGAATATCTGCCATCTGGCGGACACGCGAAGAATTGCAACCTATTAAATCCGAACCATTCTCAATAAACGCATCAACCGCGCGTCAACCGCACATGACCCGCGGCTTGGAACGCAAAATGCTCCAGGTGAAGTGCGTCGCATTCCAGGAAACAGCCAGGGAAAAACCGGCGATGTGTTAGACTCAGATGTGCCGCAGCAGTATATGTGCATTCGTCGTTAGGCGTTGCATACTCATTTGCATGTTAATTACGTGTAGCAATCCTGGCATTAAATTTAGCTCACACATCGCTTTGAAAAAATAAGAGTTATCACTGTACTATTTAAGCTTTAACCCTTTAGTAAATACGGCGGTAGAAATACTGTCAATAATGTTTTGGACCAAAAGCTTAGTAAATCTAGGCCTAGTCCTTGCTCCTGAAAGCTTATAACCTAATTGTAGGTGTCAGATGGACATAACATGACTTACCCAAGGTCACAAATAGAGCTGAAACATGGATTTGAACCAGGTTCAACTTGTTTAAATACAGTGATATTGCCACTATGCTACTTCTTCAGATATACAGTAGCACTTTTATTTTTATTTGTTTACCATGGGGGGATGTGAAAATGGAAACGGATCAGTACTCCCCTCGGCAGGCTCGTGGTGACTTTAGTATCATTGACACACACAATATCACATCATGGAATATGCATTCCGTATTGAAGGATCGATGAAAGCAGGCTGGACTGCGCTATAGAAACAAAAAATGATCGAGTGGACTACCGCTTGCTATGAAAAGAAGTTGGGGAACTCACCAGAATTGAAGGTTAAAAAAGTCTTTAATGAAAACTACATAAAATGACAAAACTCCTCCTCCCACATGTTTCACGCCCACTATGGCGCTTTATCAAGGAGTACGTACGTTCCAGGATATACCCGAGGTTCCCATCAGTGGAGGCTCAGGCCTCCTGTGAGCCTGACAGGTATTGCACCACACCTGGTGATACAGATACAGAGGCGGCACACTTTATTAGCACTTGGCTAGTGCCGCAAGCCAGGAGCCCGAGGGAGCCCTGGGTTGCTCCTAATGTGGGGGATACGGTGGGGGGCTCCGGCGGACCCGGAGAGGGGAGGGGGAAGCCTTGATCGGAGGACCGATCCTCCGAGGCTCCGGCGCGCGCCCGGGACACCTCGGCGCGCGCCAGGTATCTGTTGCGGCCGAGACCGGGTAAAGGTCATAATAAACTCGGCCGCAACAGTATATTCCCACACATGTCCCTATCTGCGATTGGGGGCGGGGGGAACATGTGTTACATACTTCTAGCAGATTTCTGATAAAAAGAAGACATATCTAATTACTTTCTGAACTGAAACAAAAAATGATCGAGTGGACTACCGCTTGCTATAAAAAGAAGTTGGGGAACTCGCCAGAATTGAAGGTTAAAAAAGTTTTTAATGATAACTACATAAAATGACAAAACTTCTCCTCCCACATGTTTCACGCCCACTATGGCGCTTTATCAAGGAGTACGTACGTTCCAGGATATACCCGAGGTTCCCATCAGTGGAGGCTCAGGCCTCCTGTGAGCCTGACAGGTATTGCACCACACCTGGTGATACAGATACAGAGGCGGCACACTTTATTAGCACTTGGCTAGTGCCGCAAGCCAGGAGCCCGAGGGAGCCCTGGGTTGCTCCTAATGTGGGGGATACGGTGGGGGGCTCCGGCGGACCCGGAGAGGGGAGGGGGAAGCCTTGATCGGAGGACCGATCCTCCGAGGCTCCGGCGCGCGCCCGGGACACCTCGGCGCGCGCCAGGTATCTGTTGCGGCCGAGACCGGGTAAAGGTCATAATAAACTCGGCCGCAACAGTATATTCCCACACATGTCCCTATCTGCGATTGGGGGCGGGGGGAACATGTGTTACATACTTCTAGCAGATTTCTGATAAAAAGAAGACATATCTAATTACTTTCTGAACTGAAACAAAAAATGATCGAGTGGACTACCGCTTGCTATAAAAAGAAGTTGGGGAACTCGCCAGAATTGAAGGTTAAAAAAGTTTTTAATGATAACTACATAAAATGACAAAACTTCTCCTCCCACATGTTTCACGCCCACTTTGTCCTTGACAAAGCGCCATAGTGGGCGTGAAACATGTGGGAGGAGGAGTTTTGTCATTTTATGTAGTTTTCATTAAAGACTTTTTTAACCTTCAATTCTGGTGAGTTCCCCAACTTCTTTTCATAGCAAGCGGTAGTCCACTCGATCATTTTTTGTTTCTGTTGCTGCCTGGATCGGAGGACACCACCGGTTTCACCATTGTTGCGGGAGGAATGGATTAGTATTGACACCTTGTGAGCATGCGGCTCTACACCACTTCATTTGGAAGGAGACGGGGTAAGGTGAAGCTTCTCAGGGGGTCACACAGCATGGTGGGAATCCAACCTCTCTGTAAGTACCCCGCATCTTATACCTTGCTTAACCCCTTGGATTTTCTCCCCTCTCCCTGCATCTATACTTATATGTACCGGACATTGCTATTATCAATTTAAAAGACTGTTATTTGATTTCACTTACCTTTTTGCTTCTGGAGCTGATATTCGTTTTTTGCTCTGGACTGCGCTATAATTGCATATGAAAACATGGCAGATGTCTGTGTTTGTGGGATTTTGCTACTTTAATGCAATGCCTATAATCAATTGAATTTGCATTAAGCAAGAGCAGAAGACGATGTGTTTTTCAGTACAAAATGTGTGTGATGCGTTAATGTTACCACTATAGGTGCATTGTACAAATTAACACAATTAAATTATGAAGTAGTTGCCACAGTGATCAAAGTTAAAGGCCCTCACTGGGTATGAATTGCTTAGTAGTCCCTTCTTAATGCGTGATGTATTATCGCCAAATTACATTAAATACAGTTTTGCCTACATAACCGTTTATAAAATGTGCGAAAAAAATGCATTCTTTAAAGACAAAAAACAATATCCTTCTGCTTAATATATTTCTGTACAAATTGTTTCTTTACCCAACCTCAAATATGAATAGATGTTTCTCAAAATAATTAATTTATGTAATTTATAAATGTAATTGGAAAATGTATTTCAACAGATGTTTTGTGTTATAAGAGTACCACAGGAGAGAACTTTGTTACTGTTGCCTACAGCGCATATCTGCTATGGTTTTTGCTTTAATGACAAGTAACATTATGTTTGCAGAACTGTAAAAATACTGTTGTGTTGCTCATATGCATTTTTTTAGACATGTTTACAGTAGCTTACAGCACATGCTTAATGCAGTATTTTAATGAGCAGTAAATATAGAAGAGAAATATAGCGTTGCACCTCAGACGCTGATAAAAACAGCACCTGGGTCGCAGCAAAGGCAGCCACGTTAGAGAGTCTACCCACAATGCTTCACCTTCACTGCTCCTGTCCACGAAGCCAGCGTGGAAAGGGTTACCATCATCAGGAAAAGACAGACACAACTTCAAAGACCTGGATATCGGCAGCACCTCCCCCTGCATCTTTGTTGTGGGGTCTGTTTGCTACTGTACTCTACAGCAGGGGTGCACAAACTTGGGGGGTGCGTCGGTTACAGAAGCCCGCGCTTCCCGAAGGCATTTAAGTTAAAAGCCGGGGGAGTTGCAAAGGCCTCTCTAACTTCACTTAACTTGGCTCAGGCGGCTTCTGGCGACGCGTCACCATAGCAACGCATTGTCAAATGACGCTGCGGGGTCACGTGATGTCAAATTGCCATGGCAACGTGTTGTTGTTACATCAGAATGCCGGAGCCATGGTAAGGGTGGGGGGCATGAGGGAGGGAGAGCCGGCAAGGGGGGCGAAAGGGAAAAAGATTGCGCACCCCTGCTCTACAGTATAGTAGCTGTGTTCACTTCACCTCAGATGCTCTTAGAAACAATAGCCGATTCACAGTAAAGGTGGCAGCCAAAGGGTATCAGCCAATCCCACTTACTTTTACTACTTACAGTTCTGCTTCTCTAACGCCAACGCCTTCAATTAGAAGCAGATCTCTGAAATACATCAACCTTCTCATTCCCATGTACCTTATGTTTCCACTCACCCTTCCTTATAGATTGTAAGCTCCTTGGGGCAGGGCTCTCCTTACCTACTGTAACAATGTACTGTATGTTAATGTTTGTTCTTTTACTGGTTTCATCCTCCAACACTATTGTACTGCGCTACGGAATATGTTGGCACGTTATAAATAAATGATAATAATAACAATAATATTTATGGGCATTTTTTTAACCACAATTAGAGATACTTTACCTCTGGAAATATCCCTCGCCTTTTTATGGCTTCAAAAATAATGATGCTGCATTATATAGCTATATATTTCTTGTAACTTCGAGATTTCATTGGCAAGAGTTTGTTTTGCCAGAGATCCCATATTTATTCCTGCTTGTCTACCCAGGCCTAACACCCTCCAAAGAGAATGCTCACGTACCTACTGTACTTATGTACAGACAATATTATTGTTCTCCGTAACCCCAATTTTGCTTTAAAAGCTGCTTGATGCAACAGGCTGAGGGGGTCATGCACTAAGCTCCGATAAGTCGTTTTATGAACGCAAAGTGCTCTGCGAACGTGATGTTGCGCTGAACGCGGTTCACAGAGACATGCAAACAGGCACTTTGAGTTCTGAAACTGACTTTTTTCAGGAAATTATTCTAAGTCTAACTTTGCACGTTCGTTAACCTGTTTGCGTTCAATTCTGCCCTTATGCGGGATGCACTAAGCTACGCAACCTTAGCGAACGCGAAAGTTGCGTTCAAGAAAACACGTCAGCTCAAGGTAGTCGCAAAAAAAGCTGGACTTAGAAAAATTTCTTTGCTTACATTTTTGCATGCGCAAAACCCATACAACAGGCCGGCAGGTGTCCCCGGCTGACCCCGCGGTGGGGGAGGCCGGGGGTCGCGCGGGTGTCCCTTGCTGACCCCGCGGGGGTCCGGAGGTCCCCGGCTCACCAAGCCCCTAAACAATATTTAAACAATATTTATAACTAAATACACCCCCCTAACACATACAATACAGTAATGGGCAAAATTACTATTATCCACATATGGATAATAATGCATTTGCCCATTTTAAATACATATAAATTACAATAAATACAGTAAATACATATTACACTTACCTTTTACAGGCACCCACGATGAAGGCCGTCTTCATCCTCATCTTCATCCTGCCCATGTCCCTCCGGTGCTGCAAAACATACACAACAATCAAAATAGCCAATGTAATGTCCCCTAACCCCTTAATCACCTTAGCGGTCATTAACCGCTTGTGATTAAGGGGTTAACCCACCCTCACCCACCACTCGGGAGGCCTAAATACCCTCCCCCACTACCCATCCCGTGAGGCCTAACTACCCTCACCCACTAACACAGACGGGAGGCCTACCCACATACCCTTGGGGACAATACCCCCTTCCCCCACCCCCAGTACCCACAAGAAAAACAATACACAGCCCCACAATAAACATCATTCTATTTATTCTATACATAACCCACCGCCTGTGCCTACCCATAAATACATGATTTATTATTTTACATACATGGTTAATACCCCAGGCCCACGGGAGTCCCTGGTGGGCCTGACGGGTAACCTCACAGTAGCCCTGCACCATGTTTCAAACAGGGTCTGGAGGCCTATGGGTGGTCCCCGCCAGGCGCCCTGGTCCACCAGGTGGTCTCCGCGGGTCACAATGGGGTCCCCACGGGTTAACTTTCTGGGGGGCCCCTTGTCAGACCCACTGGTGTCTGAGGGACCTCAGGTGGTTCCCACAGGGGTCTGAGGGCCCTCGGGTGGATCCCACGGGAATCTGGGGGCCCTCGGGTGGTCCCTACAGGTTCGCGGTGCCCCCACAAATGTGGGGCCACCGGTTCTTCCCCGCAGGTGTCCCCAGTGGACCCGGCAGTCGTTTACCCGTGAGAAGCCTGAGGAGATGGCAGGTGGTCTCCATCGGTCATCCGCAGACTAAAAGGAACCAACCCTGTATGTAAAAAAAATACACCTGACCTATACATTAAATATATTAATCGCCCCCCCCCCCCAACACATACAGTACAATAATGTGCAAAATAACTATTATCCAGATAGGGATAATAGATTATTTGCCCATTCTTAAACACATTAACTAGCATAATAAAATAAAGTTCTACTGACCTCATCAATAAGAAGCTCCCTCGACAGCAAATTCCGTGTCCTCAGTTGCCAACAAAATATGTACATAGCCAATACATTGCAATTACATTCTGATATCAATGAACCCCTTAATCACCTTATCGGATAATAACTGCAAAGGTAATTAAGGGGTTAAGCCACCCTGGTCTGATACCCCACCCTTCACACATTCATTTGTACAGTGGCTTCATCATGCCACTATATACTGCTGCGGCCGAGTTTATTCGAGCATTTGCCCGTTCTCGGCCGGAGGGTGCCGGGCGCGCGCCGAAGCAGCGGAGGAGCGCCCTCCGATTGGGGCGCTCTCCCTCCCGCTGCCGGGTCCGCCGGGTCCCCCGGAACCCCCTGCCGCCGTCCCCCACATCGCGGGACACCAGGGCTCCCTCGAGGAGCCCTGGACGCGCGTGCAGGGGGCGCAGGCACCCGATGACGCGTGACCGCGCATCAGTGATGCGCGGCACGCTGAGGGAGTGCGGCTAGCACGCCGGGGCATCCCCCGGCTTGCGGTGCTAGCCGTGCTCGAATAAAACGTGTCGGTAGTGTATATCTATATATATCTATATATCTATCTATATCTATCTATTTATCTATATCTATATATATATATAACATAGAAAAAGAACAAAAAGCACTCTGTAATAATAGTCACTGGTGTGGGTGCAGATCCTATAATGAATAATAAGCAATACGATACCGTTTGGAAACAAAATCAGCAGGCAGCACTCCAGAATTGAACAAACAAGTGTATTGAAAAAATAAACACAAAACCAACGTTTCGGTCCACGAATGGGACCTTTGTCAAGGTGGTGCGACTCAATTCTGGAGTGCTGCCTGCTGATTTTGTTTCCAAATGGTATCGTATTGCTTATATCTATATATATATATATATATATAGATATATATAGATATCTATATGTAGAGAGAAATGTTTTTTTTTAAATTGTACATGTTTTTTTAATTTTTACATGTGATATATTTTTTTTATTACAGATCATTTCTTGCCACTGTATGTATGTATGTATGTTACATATTAAGATAATTGATGAGCCTTCAACACCTGTACAGCTGCTCCAGAATTGAAGGTGCTGAGTTTGCCGTGCTGTCTTGCTGCCCGCTTCCTGTTTCGCTCAACCGGAAGTCGTCAGTCCCTGACCGGACGTGACGTCAGACGCCATCCATCGCGATCTGAATGGGGATACTCTGAAGTGAAGCTGCAAGCATACCATCTGTTCCGGCACCTCTACTGCCTCAAGTAAACCCTTATGTGAATATTACTTATGTACATATTGTAAGTACATTTCTTATACGTTTTAATCCTATAAATTTGCACTTTGGTCTACACTATGGTCTCTCCTTGTCTCCCATGAACATCAACCTGAGTGAGAGTCTTCCTGAATCATCATCCATCCTGTTCCCTGTCTTTGCTGTTTTCTCACTTACCTGTTGTAAGTAGGCAATTCAATAGAGACAAGATTTACCTTTACCAATATCGTGTAAACTTGCTGCACCATCATTATTTATCTTTTCTTTTGGGGTGTTCCTAAACCATCGCTCCCTTCCTACCCTGGATACCATATTGTCTATAAGGGAATCTGTACACATTCCCTGTGAAGGTTGAGAATCATTTCTATTTCACCTTACAATTCACTTATATATTTTTCACTATCACTGTTGTTCAACGCCGTTCTAAGTCACTTGGTTCCAGTATAACACAGTAAGGCACAATTTGCTCGAAACTTTCATTGGATTAAATGTTCCACAATTTTGGTAATGTACAGTACACTCAAAGTAAAGTATGGTAACGTACATTAAAAGATTTTAAAGAGGCAATCCAAGCGTGCAATTTTTGGGGAGATTTTTTTTTTTACACAGAATTGAAGCAGGGGGTCACCGGAGACGAATACCATTAATTTCAGCTCCGGGGGCCCGCTGCTTTCCGAGATGCTTACCTCCTTAGGGGTTTCTGGTAGCCGCTTCTCTCGGCTACCAGAGATCCCAAAATGGCAGAGTTTCACACCCTGCAGGCCAATAGGAAGCCAAGTTGTTGTCCGGTTCGGCTTCCTATTGGCCCACGTGACGCAGAAGTTTTAAACTTTTCTGAGATATCGGCACCTCCTTTGAAGGTCTGTATCTTGAGAAGCAGAGGGTCCCCGGAGCTGAAATTAATGGGGTGCAGCTCTGGGGAGCCCTATGCTTCAATTCCATGTTTAAAAAATGAGAAAATTAAAAATGGCTTGGCTTGCTCCTTTAAGACTTGCATCGGTCATGATCCTCCTGATATGTTTGCCCCATATTGGAGGCAATGATCTTGTACAACAGTGTCCGGCTATGTTTTGGTACACGGTAATATGCAGCTTTATGTTATGAGAATGTAGGTTACCAATATTTAGTTTCATAGTATGACCTATAGTGATTGTTAATGCTCATTACAAAACATTGATAGTGTTACGGGGGAAGATGAAACAAGGCCATGGATACAATGTTGGTGTCACGGGAGACTCCTGTGGCGGGTAGGATCTCGGTGGCCGGAACAGGAGGAGCGTAGTAGGTGTCACAAGCAGAGGTCCGAGGCAGGCGGCAGATAGCGTAGTTGGGTAACAAGCAGAGGTCGGCAACGAGGAGACTGGAACAGGACAGGGGAGCAGGAACAGGTCTGGGAGCAGGGTCTGAGACTGGGCAGCAGGGACTGAGACCAGGGATTAACAGGGACAAGCCAGATTACCAGCAAGGACCTTTACTATGAACAGAATCAAATATAGAGCTGATACAGGAACAGATCAGGATCAGAGACAGAAGCATGTGCGTAGGAGTCTGATTTAAAACAAAGGCAAGGAACCAAACAGGAAGCAGAACTATAAGACAGAGAGAGGAGCCAACTGTTTCTTCTCCTCTCCTAATTCATGGAGTTTCTTATCCTTCACTGACTTGGACATAGAGATTCTTGCACTCTTGGGTTACAGTTTCAAAACTGCTATTTAACCCTTCGAAAATCTCTCTCAATAGTTCTGTGTTGAAGTGGCAACTCTTCTCCTTAGAGGCTTCCAGCTCTGTAGTAAGCCTGTGAACCTCTATCTGAGATGCTTCCAGTGCTGCGCCAACTTGAGCCATGAAACTCTGGTACTGGGCATTATCAGCGTAGGCCTTCTCCAGCTTGCTTGACAAGATCACCCTGTCATTTTCCAACTGATACTTTTCTTTTTTCAAGTCACCCTCTGCTTTTTCCAATGCTAATTGCATCCTTGACTTTTCTTCTATCAATAGTCTCTTCTCCTCTTCTAATTCATAGAGTCTTTTATCTCCTTCACTGGCTTGGACAAAGAATTTCTTACTCATTTGGTTTATAGTTTCAAACCTACTATTTAACTCTTCGGAGGCATCTCTCATAGAACATATCTGTTTTAAAGTAGCAAATCTCCTCCTGGGAGACTTTAATCTCTGTATTAAGCCTGTGAACTTCCTTCTGAGAGGTTTCCAGTGCTGTGCAAACTTGATCAATGAAACTCTGGTTATAGGCAGAATCGGCATATGCCTTCTCCAGTTTACTTGAAAGGATCACCCTGTTCCTCTCCAACTGATCTTTTTCTTTCTCCTGGAGAACGTACTTAGCAATTGCTGAGCATAGACAGCTTTGTAGTGCAGCCTTGGCTTCTTGCTCTTTATCTAGACGTCCATAAAGACAGTCAATCTCTTTCCGTGCAGATTGAAGTGTCTGAGTTAGGACATCTTTTCCTTGATTAAATACATCTTTCTTTTCTTCCACTATTCTTGGGATAAGTCTGTGAGTTGCCTTAAGCTGCAGCATCTCTTTCATCAAATGTAGACTTTCCTGAGGTTAAAGGTCCATCCTTAATTCCTTCTGCAACTTCCACAGAAATATCTCGTCTCCTTTTCTTCTTCCTTGCTTTGAGAAGTTCTGAAGAATCAGTGGTACTGTGTTTACATTTATTGCTCAAGACTGTTTTCAGAGTGGGAGCCATAGCTTCGGACATAGGGAAACCAAATTTCCCAAGAAACCAGTAAAGAGGAAATGTGTCTTTAAAGCAGAAGCATTAACAACAGAAATATTAGACACAGAGAGAGACAAGATAGGAGAGCTGACCTTTTGAGACCTTAGCATAAGTCACAAAGATATCATAAATGCAAGGAAAAACATAGACAGAGAAACCTGTAGTTATATCTGAATACTTTAGACATCAGGTGCAGGGATATCATAGGTTGCAGAGAAACAAACTACAGGGGAACTTGCAGGTAAACATAAAACCTTCATAGGAAGAACTACAGATTGCAGGAAAATCACAGCATGCAGCAACAAAATAATGGGAGCACTTTTGTCTTTTGAAATGGGAACCCTGTGAACAGCAGTGGTCCAACCAGGGAAAGCAGTAAATCAAGGTAACCATCTTAAATAGAAATGTGTCTGAAAATCTGCAGTGGCCCACCCACAATGCAGAGACAATCCTTGTCCAGGTAATGAAAGTCTGAAAATGGTGGAAACAGGTACTGCAGGGAAGGCTTTTTTTTAAAGGGAATTCTTCTCAGGGAGAAAGTGGTACAAAAAATCCTGCAGAAACCTTTGCAGCAACAAAACCTTCAGGATCCCAACTGGGATAAAAAACAAAAAAAAGTACTTATCTTCCTCCAAGTGGATGGGGTCTGCTGAAGCAGGAAGGCAGGGAATCTGTTCCGGCGAGATCCAGAAGTGGCCTTTGTTTTCTGTCACGGGAGACTCTGGTGGCGGGTAGGATCTTGGTGGCCGGAACAGCAGGAGCGTAGTAGGGGTCACAAGCAGAGGTCCGAGGCAGGCGGCAGATAGCGTAGTCGGGTAACAAGCAGAGGTCCGAGGCAGGTGGCAGATAGCGTAGTCAGGTAACAAGCAGAGGTCGGAAACGAGGAGACTGGAACAGGACAGGGGAGCAGGAACAGGTCTGGGAGCAGGGACTGAGACCGGGGAGCAGGGACTGAGACCAGGGAACAAACAGGGACAAGCCAGATTACCAGCAAGGGCCTTTACTATGAACAGAATCAAATACAGGACTGGTACAGGAATGGATCAGAGACAGAAGCATGTGCGTAGGAGTCTGACTCAAAACAAAGGCAAGGAACCAAACAGGAAGCAGAACTATAAGACAGAGAGAGGAGCAACAAGAAGACACAGAGGAACCCCAGATCAGACAGAAAGCAGCAGCACACCCGGTGGACAAGGAAAGGAACTATGGCTAGGCAGGATGTCTAGGAGACCCTGACAGTTGGAGAATTGTGGGGGAAGGTGCCAACTTTAGTGGGGAAAAGTGTAGCCGGGTTGACCTGCCAGGCTGGAAGGACAATTATTTGAGAAGTTGAATTGTAACTGTTCTGAAATTTGGTGTGGAAACAAATGGGCTAATTTTGCATGATTCTCAAACTTGGACGCAAATTTCACACATTTCTAATTACAAAGTCTCAGTATAATGTGCCGTAGTAAAACTCAGTATACTGTAACAGTTAATATTAGTCAACTGTAAGAAGCCATACTAAACTATTCTACATTAATATTTATCTGAATGTGAAAACTGCTGGATGATTTGAAAATAAAATACTGTATTTGATAATGATGATAATGAGTAACTTTCAAGTTGACCATGAAAAGAATCTTCATTTTGTACCAACTGGAACTACGGCATTAGAAGCCACGCATATTCTTAAAGGTAGGAATCACTATTTTATTAATAACAGGGACATTTAACGTATTGATGTGTCTAGCAATATAGGATTATTTGCTTTCTTTCAATACATTAATTTCATGTCAAGCTATAGAAAGTACAGTAGCAAAAGAGACCAATGTAATACATTATTGTGACTTTTTTCAGGTAATGAAAGCATCGTCATTTACAGTGCAGTAGCCACCTCATCTGAAGATCAACTAAACCTATTCATTGTCCAGCATTTCACAAGATTATGCCTCAATAAAAAGAACTACCTGCCTTCTTTGTCATTAGCACATACAGATCTATTGAGCACAAATTCAGTCTCATTACATGTCCTTACACAAATTGAGCTATTAGCAGAAACTGACAGATGAGACCTAACCTGTTATGTCACTATGTTCCACTCATTGATCTAGCCTATAACTACATTTGTAATTCCCTAACGTCTTTTGTCACAGAGAGGACAGCAGTACAAACCAGTGACCCAAAAATAGGCGATGGGTCATGTTGTTACTCTGGTTGCTTAGCAAAAATGTAATTCTTCCTATTCTTTAAAGAAGCAAATATAATCGCTCTAGCAAATGCAGATGCAATCTGCACATACTTATATATGAGTGTGTATATTCTGTATCTACTGCTGCGGCAGAGTTTATTCGAGCATTTGCCCGTTCTCTGCCGCAGCAGTAGCCTGGCGCGCGCCCGAGAGTGACGGGCGCGCGCCGAAGCAGCGGAAGAGCGCCCTCCGATCGGGGCGCTCTCCCTACCGCTGCCGGGTCCGCCGGGTCCCCCGGAACCCCCTGCCGCTGTCCCGCGATCGCGGGACACCAGGGCTCCCTCGGGGAGCCCCTGGACGCGCGTGCAGGGGGTGCACGCTCCCGAAGACGCGTGACCGCGCGTCTATGACGCGCGGCACGCCGAGGGGCGGCCACTAGCAAGCCGGGAGATTTCCCGGCTTGCGGTACCGACCACACTCGAATAAAGTGTGTCGGTACTGTATATATATATATATATATATATATATATATATATATATATATACATATATATATATATATACATATACATATAAATCTTATGACATTTCATTCTGGATCATTAATTAAAACAGTATTCTAGCAGTTAAACTCTGCTTTACGTGTATGTAAGGGGTATCCCCCCCACCCAATCGCATATAGAGTGTATGTGCGGGGAACCTAATGTTACCAGGTGTGGTGCGTTACCTGATAGGCTCACAGAAGGCCTGATTCTCCGCCACTGGGAGCCTGGGGTTACCTGATCATTCGTACACAGAGCCTCCACCTGTAAGGGTTCCCACCTGAGTGGAATGGTCCTCTTACAGGAACCACAATAATAAAACACGCACACAGTGTATGCTAACAACTGTTTTACTATTACTACTGATAACTCGGTACCCTGTACCACACAGCAAGATGCATATAACACACACATGGAAGTGCACCGGGTGCACACATCAACATAGGTATTCCCCAAAGTACCTTATGTCCAATCCCACCCACGTGTGTTGGAGATAGCGCTATCCCTTGACGTGTTGGTACACTACTTATAGATACCTGCCCGGGGCTCCAGCCCGCGGGTGCCGCTATACAACTGAAGTGGATCCGCCTGATCCGACGAGACGTCCTCCTACGCGTGGGGTGAATTCCAGCGTGGATAATATCACCATGCACCGCACCGTCTCCACCTTGAGTGGATCCATCTGCAGCCGGCAGGCTGCAGTCTTTGCTTGGCGTGGCCTCCGCGAAGATAGTCTCTATATAACTCTGGGGGGGTCTGAGCCCAGACCCAGTAATAGGCCGCGCACCACGAAGTGCTTCTTAACTTAACCCAAACAGCTAAAGGGGCAGAACGACTCACATATGGCCTGTCCCTGAAGCAACCACGAAGTGGGGTTAAGGTAATCATTATCTGGGGCCTCTGGGGTTAACTAGGCCTGGGGTATAGGGCCTAGTGTAGGGGCTACTTGCCTCCCTAAACGCAGAGCTCCTCCTTCCTCCTCCCGGTCTTCTCTCTAATGTGACAGGTTCCTATCCTAGGGCCTGTCCCTGTGACCACCCACCCTCACTAGTGGGGAGTCAGGGCCTCAACTCTAGCCTGGGGATTTCTGGCCTAGGGCAGAAGCTCGCAGCTCTCTGCCCCCCTTCTTTCCCACTCTGTATCCTCAGTCTGACTGTCTCATGTGCTTCACAGTCTGCCTCCTCACTTTGCACACAACAATGTAACCAATTCCCTGCTGCAGATAATCTGCAAGTCTCAGTGGCTGGCTGGCTGCAGGTGACAGGGATCATAGGGCATTCCCCAGAGGCTGCTGGGAGATGTAGTCCACTCAGGACCTCTTTCCTATGGAGACCGCGTGCGCGATCTCTATTGCGCATGTGCGAAGCTGTAATGGCTGCCGCTATGCTTAACTGCGTCTGCGCAACCTCCCAGAGCTCCTGCACACTGGTAATGGCCACCGCTACCCTGGCCAACCTCTGCGCATTGCGCAAACCTCGCGCCACCCACAACATGGCCGCAGCGGCTATGTGCGCATGCGCAACCCTCCGTGCATGCGCGAGCATCAGGACCCCAACGGTGCTGGCCCAGATGGCGGCGCCCACCGGAAGAAGTCGCCGTCCCCTTCCCCCACTGCCACAGGGGTAAGGCAGGGCCCAAAGTAAAATCAGGGGAACCGGGAGTGACCCGCTTACATGTATGTTTCTTCATGTTTTATTTTTCACTTCAAATTATATTGATCTCATTATTTAAGCCAGATGCTTTGTTATTAAACGTGAATTGGTAATTGTTAATAGACCGTACAAATTTTTACCGAAACTGATTTTTTTCTGTGAGCTTTTCTACAAAGCTTCCCCTTACTAAAATGTAAGTTGACATTTTTATTTTTGAGCAGGCCAGTGAGCAAATAAAGTATTTATACCACTATTCATTAACTACAAAAGCCACATTGCTTATGCTATTGAAACTCAATTCAAACAATGTATTTAGACGTAAAGAGGTCCACATAGCATGTTGTTCTACTTTTCACTTTCCTAATGAAACTTTTGGGGCATGTATTATGTATAATATAAGGGATATCCAAGCCTTATATTTTGATGCTTCTATTACTGTATATACATTTAGTTGGCAAGATAACACTATACTTAGATATGAACTTTATTTTGTTTTTGGAAGCTGGACTTCACATTGGATAAAACATAACACTAAGTCAACAAACTCAACCGTATCAAATACAAAAATACCACAAACATCTGGCATAGTTTATTTTGCCCCTGTATTGCCCCACTTTTGCCTTGATATGTTTCCTCCAACATGATTATCAAACAACATATATAGTATAGTCAACATGTAATACAGTATACTGTAACAAACTTGGCCCATATTTACTAAGCAGTCATCTGCCATAAGATCACTTCCAGGTCTTAAAGACACATGTAGTGACGCTGTCATGCGCTTCCGTGTTAATGGACAGACGCACCCTCAGGGTGTCTCCAGACAATGTGGCTATGTGGGAGGGAGCTGTGCGTGGCCACTGAATTGACCTCTGCAGGGGGATGTCCTCTTACCTCTCCTGCACCGTTGGTCTGGGACCCGCTCTCCTCCCCAGCTACTGCGTGCCGCCGTCAGTGAAGTTCAGGAAGAAGAAGAGAAACGGCGCTACTGCGCATGTCTGAGGAAATGAAGCTCCCGGATGTTCTTCTGAAAAAAACTTTATTCAACACAGCACAAGGGCTACACCGCAATCTCCCCCTCTACGCGTTTCACCCTTACAGATAGGGCTTCGTCTTAAAGACACATTACTAGAAATGGACGAACCAGTCCAAATCCATTTCAAAGGCTTTCCATTCAAAATCCAGTCCGTGAGGTGCAATCCATTGTCAGATTGTTTCAACTTCAATCCGTATGGATTTGTTCAAATACCCCTATGTGGCTCGGTTACAGTATGTGGATTTTAAATGATACCCAAGCGGGTTTAGCCTAAATCCATTCCGCAGATTGTGTTTATTTCTAATCCATCATTAAACTGTAAGAAAATAATTAGTAATTTACCGTTGGCACTTTTTAAAACCCACCGGCGGATTAATCCGTTGTTAAAAATCCCAACCGGAGCTACAGCATGCCACGTGACCACGGCCACTTATCTGCACAACGATTTGAGAGAGGAGAGCATGAGCAATAAGACAAGAACCTGCCGTGAGAGGCTGAGAGTGACAGAGAGAAAGACACACACACACACAACACAGAAACGACACAAACACAGACACACACAGACAGACACACAGACAAACAGACAAATCTATTGTTAGAAAATATTATTTTCTATTAATATTTATTTTTTTCAACCAAAAATGTTTTTATTGAGAGCATGGTACATTCATAACAATGTCTGCCAACCCAATGTTATACATAAATGTAACCACGCGCCCTCTTTTGTTAAACTTGAATCAACACTGATGCACTGGGGAGACGCACTGACAAACAAGACCCTAGACAGGGATAAAAAACAGGGGGGAGAAGGGAGGGGGCAGCAGTCTTCAGATGTTTCCGTTCTCTGGCGAGTCGCAGGGTGAGCTCACTGTTGTTGACCCCAGGGATGAGGTTCAGAACTATGGTTCCCCGCCTTCATCTGCCCATAGCTCCATATTAGGCCTATCTACCCAATCTCCCTAACTGTCCGGCCTAGCGTCAAGGCCCGTCTGGTTAGTTTGTATACGTCCCTTAATTGTCTCTCCGCATCAGAGGAGAATGCGTCCGTTACTATTAAAGCAATATGTTAGCGGCACTGACCCCCGGGATATCTATTTGGGCTAGCCAAGGCGCCCAAACTTTTAGAAAATTTGTGCCGGTGTCGTTAACCAGACTTGTTAACTGCTCCATCCGGCAGACATACCAGATTCTATTCCTGATTTGTGGGATATTGGGTAACTCTGGTTGCTTCCACAATGCTGCGATTTCGCACCTCAGGGCAGTTGCAAAATGTGCAATAAATTTGTGCGTCGATCTGTTTAGCCCCGGGGTGCGTCTGGCCAGCAGAAACACCCAGGGGTCCAAAGGAATCGTGCAACCGAGAATTCTCTGGAGCCAATTCCTGATGTCATCCCAGATTGGGAGTATCTTGGGGCAACCCCACAGCATGTGCAGCAAGTCTGCCTGTTCCCCACATTGTTTGGGACACAATGGGGGGTAATTCCTGACAAACATAGATAATCGTAGCGGGGTCAGGTACCATCTCATCAGGACTTTATATGCATTCTCCTTTAATGTGGTGCATATGGAGCTCTTGGATGCTGCTGTAACAATAAAGTCCCAGTCCTCGTCCTCTAATGTCTCCCCTAAATCTCTCTCCCAACTGGTCCTATAGCTTAGTGTAACGTCCTCGTCTGTCGCTGGGCAGACCACCTCTCTATATATACCAGAGATAAGTCCCCTTGTATCTGTTCCCCTGGAACAAAGCTGTTCGAAATTAGTTCGCCTGGGGCGGTTCGGGGATTTAAGATAGAATGCTCTTAACTGGAGGTACCTAAAGAATTCTGAATTTGGTACTGCTTTTTCAGATTTAATTTGCTCAAAAGATTTTATTGAGATTCGTCCCTCCAGGTGTAGTAGCCGAGTGTAGCCTTTTTGTCTCCAGATTGTGAAGTCTTTGATTTGCAAACCCTGAGCGAAATCAGGGTTTCCCAAAATGGGGGCCATCAAGGAGTGTTGCTGTGTAAGGGCAAATCTATATCTGCTCTTATCCATACTGCTAATGAGCTGCTGATTGCGGAGTGCGGGGTACTTATGGTTTTATGCACCATTTTTGGTAGCCATATTAAGTCCTGTAGTGCCAAAGGGGCACAGCAGTCGGACTCTAGCTCCACCCAGCGCTTTAGCCTCGGTTGGGTGTGCCACTGAGTAATTTGGGATAATTGGGCCGCTCTGAAATATGATAACAAAAAAGGTACCGCTAACCCTCCTCGTGATGTGGGCGAATAAGTGTGCTAGTTTTAATGCGGGGCGTTTTATTACCCCAGACGAATTTCACCATTGCAGACTGCAGCCGGAGGATGTCTTCCTTAATTATAGGTATCGGTAGGGTCTGAAAAAGGTACAGAATCCTGGGGAGGAGATTAATTTTAAGCGTCTGGATTTTGCCGATCCAGGATATTCTGTACTCTGCCTACCTCCTGAGATCCTCCTTCAGAGTCTGTATCAGTCTGGGATAATTTGCTTTATAAAGGGTGCCAAATTGTTTTGTGATATTTACCGCTAGATATTTAATGGAGGAGGTTTGCCATTTGAAATTAAAGTTGACCATAATC
Source organism: Ascaphus truei (assembly GCF_040206685.1). NCBI lineage: Eukaryota > Metazoa > Chordata > Amphibia > Anura > Ascaphidae > Ascaphus > Ascaphus truei. The sequence goes on along the minus strand of NC_134486.1, from coordinate 41,726,706 downwards.
AGTTTTTCCGTGACTTTTGGTAGGTTTATGGCTAGGGCTTCTGATTTTGTTTGGTTGATTTTGAAGCCTGATATCGCATTGAATTCCCCTAGTATACTAAAGACGTTTGGCAGAGAGGTGAGGGGCTGTGATATTGTTAATATTACGTCATCAGCATACAGGGCCTCCTTATGTGGCTGATCTCCTATTTGGATTCCTGTTATATTTGGTCTGCGGCGAATATGTGCCGCAAGGGGCTCAATGCAGAGTGCAAAAAGAAGAGGCGATAGAGGGCATCCCTGCCTGGTGCCGCTCTTTATCAGGAATTCCCCCGATGGGAAGCCCTGGTGCCTGACCTTCGCCGTCAGTCCTTGGTACAGAGCAAGAACTGCCTCTAGTATTCTCCCTTCCAGGCCAAACACCCCAAGCGTCTCCCTCAAGTAGGGCCAATCGATTCTATCAAATGCTTTCTCTACGTCAAGACTAAGCACCATGGATGGGATCTGTTTCTTATGGGCCAAATCGATTAAATCTATGATCCGTCTCATGTTATCTGATGCCTGTCTCCCGCAAATGAACCCCACTTGATCGTCGGGGTGGACCAACCTAGGAAACACCTGGTTAAGGCGGTTAGCCAGTAATTTGGAAAAAAAATTGGTATCTGAATTAATCAGTGAGATGGGTCTATAGCTTTTACAGTCCGCTGGGTCTTTTCCCGGTTTGAGGATCACTGAAATAGACGCCTGGAGCATCGAGCCGGGGATGGGGGCACCGTCCATAAATGAATAACATAACTTTAGGAGGTGAGGAGCCAAAATATTACGGAAAATTTTTATAATATAGATTGGAAAAGCCATCCGGGCCTGGGGCCTTGGATGCTTTCAGTGACTTCATTACCTCCAGAAGCTCCTCTATAGTGAAATCTGCCTGTAGTGCGTCCCTCTCCTCTCTGGTCAATTTAGGTAGCTGGGCCTCTTTTAAAAATGTCTTTAGACGTGCTTGCGTGGTTGCATTGTGGACCACTTTCGCTCCATCGTACAAGGTCTCATAATATGATTTCAATTCTTCTACTATCAATTTGGGGTCAGAGGTGAGATTCTCCTGTGCCGTCCGAATTGCCTGAATTTGGGAGACTTGGGTTCTGTCTCTAAGCTTATTGGCAAGTAGGGTATCTGGCTTGTTCGCCTTTTCGTAAAATTTCCGCTTGGACCAAGACAGCTCCTTCTCAGCCCAGGAGGATAGCAGTAAATTTAGTTTAGTTTTGGTGTCCAGCAACTCCTTAAGGGTCGTTGCACTTTTGTTATCTTTATGAAGGGAGGATAGGACCGACAGCTCTGATTTTAATTGGGTAATTTTTTTGTCCTTTTCCCTCTTCCGCTTACTCGCAATCCCTATGCGCTCTCCTCTCAGAGTAGCCTTATGGGCTTCCCATAGGGTGGACTGTGAAACCACACTTCCCATGTTCTCCTGAAAATATACCCTGATTCTGTCCCCCACTTTTTGTGAGATTTCGGGGATTCTTAACAATACCTCATTAAGATTCCCGAGTGGGAGATCTGCGAAACCATTCTGCTAGATACAAAGAGGTAGTCAATCCTACTGTATCTGTCGTGTGGGTGGGAATAAAATGTGAAACCCTTTTCGTCATAATGTTGCTCACGCCAAACATCCAAGAGATTATTGGTTCTCAGTCCTCTGTTCCACGCTGTCCTGACTTTTAACCGGCTGTGGCCCCCAGGGGTACATCTATCCAGCAGCGGATCAAGAGTCTGATTAAAGGCCCCCAAGGACAACACACCCCTGTGCCAATTTGCTGAGTACGGAGAAGAATTTCTCTAGAAAAGCCTCTGCATTGTCACTCGGGGCATATATATTTGCAACAGTGATAGGTTGACCCTGTATTTCCCCTAGGATGATCAAGTACCGGCCGTTTTTGTCTGTTTTGACTGTTTGAACCGTTAGTGGGAATCTATCATGAAATAATATAGGTACTCCTCTTTTTGTCTTTCTAGCAGAGGCCGAGAACCATTTTTTATATTTATAATCAATGTATTTCGGGGAGCTATTTTTAGAAAAATGTGTCTCTTGTATCATTAAGATGTCCGGGTCAGTCTTTTTATAGTCCGTCATGGCCAGTTTTCTCATCCCTGGGCTATTAAAGCCTTTCACATTATGTGAAAGGATCACAATTTCTCTCTGTCTTGTTATGTTGTATATTACATCTGTAAAACTCAATAAAAATTTAAGTTATAAAAAAAAAAAAAAATACATTCATGCTGCTTCGTTACCATGCACATAGCCGCAAAGGTAAGGAATGATTGTTTATTGATATGGGTGTTTTATTCATACTGTAGATGTGCAGGGTGTCTCCGGAGCTGAACCGCATTGGTTTCAGGTCCGGGGACCCCCTGCTTCCCGAGATACAGGCCCCTGCATTTAAAGGTCCCGATCACGTGACCGTGGAATGTATTGGATGGGTCTTTTGCCACATTAAAGTGCCCTTTTAATCATTTTTTTGTCCTGGTTTCTTCCTGCTCCGTTTGTGCTGGTGCGCTTTTTGGTCTCCCTTTTCCCTGCTTTGCTGTGGCTAAAAAGATGGCAGTCCACTCCTCATCCTCAAGGGTCTCTCCGAGATCCTTTTCCCATTGGGATCTGAAGGAGGGTGTTTGTTGTCCCTGTACAGCAGAACAGACCACCTCCCCGTATAACTGTGAGATAAGTCCCTTAGTGTCTGTTTCTGCCAGACAGAGCTTTTCGAAGGAAGTCAATGGGGGATAAGGAGCTGATTTATTGTAAAACGCTCTAACCTGGAGATATCTAAAAAAAAATCGGAATGGGGCATATCTTTTTCTTCTCTGATGTGATCGAACGTTTTGACCATCCGGTCATAACCCTCCAGGTCTATAATTCGTTTATAACCTTTTTGCTTCCAAATTGAGACATTACTACCTATTAGGCCCGGAGCGAACTGAGGATTGTTCCATAAGGGGGTCATCATGGTATGTTTTGATGTGAGGGAATGCCTCGTCTTATTTGCCTCCCAAACTGTCAGTGAGTTGGTCATCGAGGAAAGCGGCATGGTAGCGAATTTGCGCGCTGTTTTGGGCATCCAAATCAAGTTGCGGAGTTCCAATGGGGTACATGCCGCGCTTTCTAGCTCCACCCAGCGTTTCGAATTTGGGTTGGATTGCCATTGGACAATTTGGCTTAATTGTGCCGCTTTGTAGTATGATAACAGACAGGGCACTGCTAGGCCGCCCGCCAGAACAGGTCTTTTCATATTCAATTTGTTTACTCTCGTTTTTTTCCCTCCCCATATGAAATTAGATATCTCAGATTGAAGTGAGAGTAGATCCTTCAGTTTGAGAGGTATAGGCAGTGTTTGGAATAGGTACAGGATACGGGGGAGTAAGTTCATTTTAACGCTATGTATCCTGCCTATCCAGGAAATTCTCTGGGAGGTCCATCTACTTAGATCAGATTTTAGAGTCCGAATCAGATTGGGATAATTTGCTTTATAAATGCTAGTAATATCTTTAGTGATGTGGACTCCCAGGTATTTGATACTCTTCTTTTGCCAATTGAATTTGAAATTCAGTTGAAGTAATTTCTCAGTATATCTAGGGAGGTTGATACTCAGCGCTTCAGATTTGGACTGATTAATTTTGAACCCTGAGATCCTCGAGAATCTGTCTAACAGGTCAAAAAGATTTGGCAGGGAGGTGAGGAGTTCTGTAATAATCAAGAGGATGTCATCTGCGTACAGGGCCGCTTTGTGAGATTGTGCATAAGCGCTCAACCCTGAGATGTCTGGGTTGCCTCTGATCTGTGCTGCCAGTGGTTCAATGCATAGGGCGAATAAGAGGGGCGAGAGTGGGCAACCCTGTCTCTTGCCACTCTTTATTTGGAATGGCAGAGAGGGGTATCCCTGATGTATGACCCTGGCGGTAGGGCCTGAGTAGAGCACCAAAATTGCCTCACTCATCTGATCTCCAAAGCCGAATGCCGCAAGCGTCTCTTTCAGATAAGGCCAGTCTATCCTATCAAAAGCTTTTTCAGCATCCAGACTTAGTAACATACTTTGGGTGTTTGTTTTATTAGCCAATTCTATCAGATCAATAAATCGTCGGGTGTTATCCGCTGCCTGCCTGTCTTTAATAAATCGACTTGATCTGGGTGTACAAGTCTGGGTAGGATAGGGCAAATTCTGTTGGCCAGTAATTTGGCGTACAGTTTGATGTCTGTGTTAATTAGTGAAATTGGCCTGTAGCTTTTACAATCCAGCGGATCCTTACCAGGCTTATAGATTAGAGATATGGATGCCTGCAGCATTTCCCTGGGGATGGGAGCTCCCGCTAAAATTGCGTTAAACACCTGGAGCAGCCTTGGGGCGAGCAGTTTGACAATTTTTTTGTAATATAACCCCGAATAGCCATCAAGCCCAGGAGCCTTTGATGGTTTCAGCTCTTTGATAGCCTGTGAGAGCTCCTCGATAGAGAAATCTGCCCCGAGGGCCTCTCTGTCCGTAGCTGTCAATCTCCTTAGATTTGAGCTGGCCAGGAAATCTCGCAAGGCCCCACTCGTTTTAGGATTATGGGCCACCTTCTCCCCATTATATAAGGATTCATAGAATGAACCGAACTCTTCAACTATTTTCATCGGGTTGGCTGAGGTGGACCCGGATTTTAGGCGTATGGCAGGGATGTTATATTTCGACTGCCTGTCCTTGAGCATACGCGCCAGCATTGTGTCCGGTCTGTTGGCCTTTTCATAAAATTTCCTCTTTGACCAACTCAATGAATTCTCAGCTCTTGAGGTCAAAAGGAGGTTTAATTCAATTTTGGCGTCTTTGATTTCTTGGAGGGATTGGGGGTCTGGACTATTTTTGTGTTTTAAGGAGAGGGAGTGTAATTTAGATTGGAGTGTGACAATTTTGGCATCTCTTTCCCGTTTTATTTTGGCCGTAAGATTAATTAGTGTGCCTCGTAGAGTTGCTTTATGAGCTTCCCACAACGTGAGGGGGGCGTTGACTGTTCCTAGATTAAGATGGAAAAATTGTTTGATTTCATTACCAATGGCCTCACACATCGAGGGGATTTTTAGTATAGATTCATTGAGTTTCCAATTCGCTCCTGGTCTAATGGCTTGAATATTATTGCACCTTACTGCTGCGACACACTTTATTCGAGCAAATACCCAGTATGTACCTGGCAGATACCTGGAATGCGCCGCTCCTCACCTCAGACAAGCCCCGTTGCGTTTGCCTTCCCAGCCATGGTTCATGCCTGGCTGACGGGCGGCTGATCTGTTAAATGATAATGATTAGGATTTAATAGGCTGCAATGCTTCGCGTGTCTACCAGATGGCATAAATTCATGAATTGTAATGCAGTATATATATATATACTGTGCAGTATTGCAGCCAGCGGGAATAAAATGCTTCAATCCCTGCCTGGAAAATAACGCAATGCACTCGGGCAGAAAACAGTCACAAACCTCAATACACCCGAGTATACCCGAATTCGTGGGACTAGCCGAGCTCGAATAAAGTGTGTCGCCAGTGTAGCTCGATCGGCGCATGGTCCGACCACGAAATATCGTGAATCCCAGCTAGGGAGACCATAGGAACCATTTGGCAGGATACAAAAAAGTAATCTATTCTGCTATATGAGCCATGGGGATGGGAGTAAAACGTGTAGTCTCTGTCCGTCGGGTGCAACTCTCTCCAAATGTCAGTTAATTGATTAGCTTTGAGGCCCCGACGGAGAGAGAGCCCCGCTCTTCTGTTATCTGCACCCGTCCCTCCTGATCTGTCTATATGCGGTTGCATGACCATATTGAAGTCGCCCGCGAGCATGACGGTCCCCTTAGCTGTGTGATCTAGGATCTTAAAGAAATGATCGAAGAAGGATGCGTCCTGCTCGCAAGGGGCATAGACCGATGCCAATGTGACAAATTTGCCTCGGATTGTGCCAGTGATAATTACGTAACGGCCGTCCGTGTCTCTTTTGGTGGACTGTAGGATGAACGGGGTCGTATTTCTTATCAAAATGGCTACTCCCCTTTTTTTGATGGAGGCTGAAGATAGGTAAACCTGGGAGAACTCTCTATCTAGGAATTTGGGTGTATTGTGCCTACTAAAATGTGTCTCCTGTAGTAGTAGGATATCTGCTTGTTTTCGTTTATAATCCGAGAATGCTAGCTTCCTTTTTGTGGGATTGTTGAAACCCTTAACATTGTGGGATATCAATATTAAAGCCATAACTGAGAGTTTGTGTGTAGTTACAACTTACTATTCGACCACTCACCCAATGAGTCTTCATTTGGACTGCGCATGACCGTGATTGGACCCAGTACCAGGGCTAGAGCCTCCTGCTCGCATCTCAGTTGGTCCCTCCAGCCGTGTGCAGAGGGTGGGTGGCGGGGGTAGGGAGGCAAGACAGAACACAGGAAAGTACAAAAGGAAAAAAACTTATATTAAACCACAGAAACAGAACACGTATAAAAGCACAAAAAATAAAATGAGAGCCCGACTCGGGGGCCCCCGAGTGCGGCTCTTCTGCCCATGAGAGAATGAAGCTGCCCGACGATCTTATTCTGCCGGGGGCTGTCCTCCCTGGGACTTGAAAGCGATCCCTTCTCTTCAGGGACCGACAAGAGAAACACGTGTGCCGAAATGGGGAATCCCACCGGCGCCTGTTTGTATATCTGTGCAGCAGCGATCTTTCTGCTCGGCTAGAGGTTGGGAACTACAACGAGGAGCAGAACAAAAGCAACGTTAGTGAACTTCCCCCTCAAGCTTGAACGCAACTCTTGGGGGTAACGTTTTAAACCGTGTAAACTATCTAAACGATTAATCGATGTATTGAGAACAACCTGTACCCTGGCTGGGAATTTGCAGTGTCCCGCCCCTATGCTTAATGTCCCCCTCCCTTACATCAATTGCCCTATGGGTGCTGCTGGCAAGGTTCTATAGTAGGTGATTTAATCCTTGCTATCATAATCCTCTTTTTGTCTTCCTTCCCTTATCCAGCTCTTCCCTTCCTTGCCCCCGGCTCTTCACCTCCTTGCCCCCCGCTCATCCCCTCCTTGCCCCTCCCCTCCTTGCCCCCCGCTCCTTCCCTCCTTGCCCCTCGTTCCTTCCCTCCTTGCCCCTCGTTCCTCCCCTCCTTGCCCCCCGCTCCTCCCCTCCTTGCCCTCCACTCTTCACTTCCTCCTCTTCCCCTGTACCCTCCTTCCTCCCTCTGAATCCTCCATGTCCTTCCCCCCTCTTCATCCTCTCTGACCTCCCCCTCCTTTCATCCCCCCTCCCCCTCCTTTCGTCCCCCCTCCCCCTCCTTTCGTCCCCCCTCCCCCTCCTTTCGTCCCCCCTCTCCCCCTCCTTTCGTCCCCCCTCCCCCTCCTTTCGTCCCCCCTCCCCCTCCTTTCGTCCCCCCTCCCCCTCCTTTCGTCCTCCCTCCCCCTCCTTTCGTCCCCCCTCCCCCTCCTTTCATTCCCCCTCCCCCTCCTTTCATTCCCCTCCCCCTTCTTTCATCCCCCCCTCCCCCTCCTTTCACCCCCCCTCCCCTTCTTCATCCCCTCTCCCCCTCTTCATCCCCTTTCCTCCACCTTCCTCCCCCTCCTCCTTGTCTGGAGGTCATCCACCCTCCACACTCCTCCTTGTCTGGAGGTCATCCCCCCTCCACACTCCACCTTGTCTGGAGGTCATCCCCTCTCCACACTCCTCCTTGTCTGGAGGTCATCATCCATCCCCCCCCCCCGGGCCAGCATCCACCCCCCCCCCCCCGGGCCAGCATCCATCCATCACCCCCCCCCCCCGGGCCAGCATCTATCTATCCCCCCCCGGGCCAGCTGGTATTTCTGCCTCCAGCTGCCGCAGGGTTGCCTCAGTCTTCCCTCGGCCGCGCCACCTCCAGTGGTGCACGGTTCGCTCCCTGGTCTCCTCTGCCTGGTGTCTTCCGGCGCCGTGACGTCAGCCGTGAGCGCCGCTGGTCCTGGGACTTGAGTCAAACTCTCGCGAGGAGACTGGGCCTCTCGCTGACGTCATCGGGGAAGCCCGCGAAGGGCAGAGGCTGTCCCCGCGCTCCGCGAGGAAGGAGAAAGGAGGAAGACAAGATGGCCGCCGCTCCGGATTTGCGAGCACGTCGTGGAGGGGGTCACCCAGGTATTTGACCGTTGCCAGGGCTCAAGGGGGGAGATTTATTTTGGTCAGGCAGTTCCCATCACCGCATTTTAGGGGGTATAGTCCAGGTCTTTGAGGTAGTGGTGCCCAATACAAGCCTTTAAAGGGGGAGCTGGCAGCTGACGTTGTAGCTCGAACCTCTGTGTGAGCGGTGCTAGCTCCATTCCACGTGGGGGCTGGGAGGCCATCTCTAGCTGCTGTTAGCCTAGGGGGGCTCAGGGAGGGCTCCGAGGCACCCACCCGCTTGAGGAATTCTGCCCCGCTGTCCGTGTTCTTAAGGGTGTGCGCTACCCCCTCCTTTCATCATGATGTTGTGATCCTCTGGTTCAGGCTCCTCGTCCGCAGCCTCCATCTCTGGGTCTGAGCAAGGTGGCGGGGCCTGGATCCCTGCTTTGCCTGTCTTTGCTGGATCTTTACTTTTAAAGTAAGTGGTGACAGGTTGGGTTTTTTTCCTGAGAGTTTTGCCCGTTGCCATCTCTGTATATTTAGGAACACACTCGTGGGGAAATAAGCAGTGATCGCCTGCTGCTGCTGCTATATTTTGAGCTAAAGGCACCGGTGGGGAAGGAGCTCTGCCACTAAGCTCCCATTCACCTCCCCGACACCATGTGATCTCCATGTATTTTTAATAATATTGTACAGTGAGAAGGGGGTTCCCTGAGCCACAAATCAATGCTGTTCAGCTCAGGGGACCCCCTGCTCCTGCACAATATTATTAAAATACAGAAATGCTGCTTCGTTACCATAGCTGATAGCCGCTAAGGCAATGAAGGGGTTAACCCACCGTGCCCGCTTTTTTGTGGGTAGCAGGGGGTGGGTGAAGGGGGTATTTGGCCCTTGGTGTGAGTTTTTTAGGACTTGGGGGGGGGGGGGGGGTTGCGGGTGCACTTAACCCCTTCACGACCGTAGCAGTTAATACCGCTACGGTTATGAAGGGGTTAACCCCTCCTGCTACCCCCCGCAAGCCCTAAACAACCACCGTTGGGGCTAATACCCCCTTCACCCACCCCCGCTACCCACAATAAAAAAAAATTCACACACAGCCGCCCCACAATAAATAAATCTATATAAATACATGAATATAAATATATATATATATATATATATATATATATATATATATATATATATAACAACAACCCCTATAACACCTAACATACACATACTGTATATGCACATCTGCACATCTACAGTATGAATAAAACACCCATATCAATAAACAATCATTCCTTACCTTTGCGGCTATGTGCTATGGTAACGAAGCAGCATGAATGTATTTTTAATAATATTGTACAGTGAGCAAGGGGTTCCCTGAGCCACAAATCAAAGCTCAGGGGACCCCTGCTCCTGCACAATATTATTTAAATACAGAAATGCTGCTTCATTACCATAGCTGATAGCCGCTAAGGCAATGAAGGGTTAAGGCAGAATAGCATGTTTATTGGGGACATTTGCCCCCAATAAACATTGCAATAAACAACATACACCCCCTATGTATTTAAAATACATAAACAATAAATACATTAAATACATATTTTTAACATAACTGTTCCCTTTTGGTTATAACCTCACCTCCTTGACTGTAATCTGTGTAAGGCCCCCTCCCCCTAATTTGTCTGTTAAATCTCCCTGCCTGTGTTCCTGTGAGTGATAGTTTATGTAAATGTGGGGAGGGGGATCCCGATGTACATATAATGCAGTGCCTCACTGCCAATGGCCCACCCCTTGAGGCCTAACCACCCTCACCCACTACCCACAAGGGAGGCCTACCCACATACCGTTGCCCCTCCCCACCCCCCCATCCTGGCCATGGCCCCTCCGCTGCTGCAAAACAGACACAAAAATGAAAACATCCAAAGTAATGTCCCCTAACCCCTTAAGCACCATAGCGGTTATTAACCGCTACAGTCATTAAGGGGTTAACCCACCCTCACCCACCACTCGGGACGCCTACATACCCTCCCACACTAACCCCCCACCCCGTGAGGCCTAACCACCCTCACCCACTACCCACAAGGGAGGCCTACCCACATACCGTTGAGGAACACCCCCCCCCCAGTACCCACAATAAAAACAATACAGTGACCCACAATAAACATCATTATATTTATTAAATACATTACCCACCCCCTGTGCCCCCCCATAAATACAAGATTTATCCTTTTACAAACAGGGTTCATAACGCAGCCCCACGCGAGTCCCCGGTGGGCTGGCGGGGCACCTGACAGACCTACAGGGTACCAGCAGCCCTTTTCAAACAGGTTCTGGAGGCCTGCTGGTGGGTCCCGCCAAGCGCCATGGCCCCCAGGTAGTCTCCTTGGGTCACCGTGGGCCACAATTGGGTCCCCACGGTAGGCCCAAGGATGTCTGGGAGCCCCGGGTCAGACCCACAGGTGTTTTCGGGGCCTTGGGTGGTTCCCACGGGGGTCTGGGGAACTCACGAGTGCTCACTATGGGTCCGCGGTGCCCCCACAGAAGTGGGACCACAGCTTCATACCCGCACCTATGGGTCGGCGGTGCCCCCACAGATGTGAGGCCACCGCTTCATCCCCGCAGACTACGGGTCCGCGGTGCCCCCACAGATGTGAGGCCACCGCTTCATCCCCGCATGTGTCACCCGTGGAACCACCGGCCTGATACCCGAGGAGACACGCAGGTGGTCTCCAGAGGTCCCACGCAGAACCATGGAACAAACCCTGAATGTAAAAAAAATAAACCTGGCCTATACATTCAATACATACACCCCCCCCCCCCCCCTCAACACCTACAGTACAATAATGTGCAAAATAACTATTATCCAGATATGGATAATAGATTAATTGCCCATTATTAAAAACATTAACTAGCATATTCAAATAAATAAAGTACTACTGACCTCATCAATAAGAAGTCTCCGTCGCCAGCAACATCCTTGTCTTGCCCACAAAATACATAGCCAATACAAAGCCAATACATTGCAAGTACATTCAGATATCAATTAACCCCTTAAACACCTTATCGGATAATAACCGCAAAGGGGTTAAGCCACACTGGCCCGATACCCACCCTTCACCCATGAATTTGTACAGTGGCTTCATCATGCAACTATATATATATATATATATATACAGTGTTCGACAAACCTATACATTTGCTCGCCCCGGGCGAGTGGATTTAACCCCCGGGCGAGTAAATATTGGCCCAAGCAGCACACGTTTGGTACTAGGTGGCGAGTAGATATTTTGGTGATTTGTCAACCACTGTATATATATATATATATACAGATATATATATATATATATATATATATATATATATATATACAGATATATATATATATATAAATATATATATATATATATCTGTATATATATATATATATATATATATATATATACAGATATATATATATATATATATATATATATATATATATATATATATATATATATACAGAGATATATATATATATATATTTATATATACACACACACACATGATGAACCAATATACAAATAAATGTAGAAGAGTTATCAAAACCATACTGTACTACAAATAACACTTCTCCATACAGACACACTACATTAAAATGAATTTCCTTTAATAATCCTAACTGATCTTACAATCTAAATCATCAAATGCCAATGAAAAACCTCACATTCCAATCAATACATTGCATTTACATTGTATATATGATGCATAAAATCTATGCACCATATACATTCTGCAAATGAATGTTAACAATATCATTGCAAGCAAAATACAAATACCTCCAAACAAGTAAATTATTTTAACCAATCAAGTAAACAAAAATCAATTAGCATTCATTATTTACATCCCTAAACAATTGAGAGTCCATCCCGATCAATTAAACAATTAACTAATTCAAGCCTGAACAGAACAATTTACCATGTGAAAAAATATAAGTACCAACCAGAATACAAAATTTAAAACCAAGGCTAACCCTGACCACAAGCACACAATACAATACCAAGGATTAAATCTATCTAATTTTTAAAAAACATTATACACACATTGAAGCATAGACAAATTAATTTAAAACATCAAATCAAGCTTTTAAAATAACAACATTTCTTACCCTGTTTGTTTATATCTCTCTAGACATATATACATACATACATACAGTGGCAAGAAATGATATACCACAAAAAAAAATACACATGTTAAAAAAGCTTTTAAAAAAATTAACAAGTTAAATAAAATACATTTCGTTAGTTCACTTACCATTACTTGACCCCACCGACTCCCGTTGAACAGCTTACTCACGAACCAATCCACCAGGCACAGGAACCCATAAAATAATAAACCATAAAAAAATAAACATTAAACTAAAAATCCAAATCAATCCACGGGTCTTCTAATTGTAATCCATCTTCATCTGTATTCTTCTTTCTGCTATCTTCTTCCGGGGTCTTCTTCCCGTCTTCGGCCACGCCCTGGTCTTCTTTCTTCTCCGGAGGTCCTTCCTCCTCGGCGTCTGGCTTCAAAATGAGACGACACATTATTGTACTGTAGGTGTTGGGGGGAGGGGTGTATGTATTGAATGTATAGGCAAGGTTTCTTTTTTTTACATTCAGGGCTTGTTCCGTGGTTCTGCGTGGGACCTCTGGAGACCACCTGTGGGTCTCCTCGGGTATCTCACGGGTATCAGGCTGGTGGTTCCACGGGTGACACATGCGGGGATGAAGCGGTGGTCTCACATCTGTGGGGGCACCGCCGACCCATAGGTGCGGGGATGAAGCTGTGGTCCCACTTCTGTGGGGGCACCGCGGACCCGTAGTGAGCACTCGTGAGTTCCTCAGACCCCCGTGGGATCCACCTGAGGCCCCGCAGACACCTGTGGGTCTGACCCGGGGCTCCCAGACATCCTTGGGCCTACCGTGGGGACCCAATTGTGGCCCACGGTGACCCAAGGAGACCACCTGGGGACCATGGTGCTTGGCGGGACCCACCAGCAGGCCTCCAGAACCTGTTTGAAAAGGGCTGCTGGTTCCCTGTAGGTCTGTCAGGTGCCCCGCCAGCCCACCAGGGACTCGCGTGGGGCTGCGTTATGAACCCTGTTTATAAAAGGATAAATCTTGTATTTATGGGGGGGGCACAGGGGGTGGGTAATGTATTTAATAAATATAATGATGTTTATTGAGGGTCACTGTATTGTTTTTATTGTGGGTACTGGGGGTGGAGGGGGGGGGGGTTCCCCAACGGTATGTGGGTAGGCCTCCCTTGTGGGTAGTGGGTGAGGGTGGTTAGGCCTCACGGGGTGGGGGGTTAGTGTGAGAGGGTATGTAGGCGTCCCGAGTGGTGGTGAGGGTGGGTTAACCCCTTAATGACTGTAGCGGTTAATAACCGCTATGGTGATTAAGGGGTTAGGGGACATTACTTTGGATGTTTTCATTTTTGTGTCTGTTTTGCAGCAGCGGAGGGGGCATGAACAGGATGGGGGGGTGGGGGGCGGGGCAACGGTATGTGGGTAGGCCTCCCTTGTGGGTAGTGGGTGAGGGTGGTAAGGCTTCACGGGGTGAGCCATTGGCAGTGAGGCGCTGCATTATATGCACATCGGGATCCCCCTCCCCACATTTACATAAACTGCACTCACAGGAACACAGGCAGGGAGATTTAACAGACAAATTAGGGGGAGGGGGCCTTACACAGATTACAGTCAAGGAGGTGAGGTTATAACCAAAAGGGAACAGTTATGTTAAAAATATGTATTTAATGTATTTATTGTTGTTTATGTATTTTAAATACACAGGGGGTGTATGTTGTTTATTGCAATGTTTATTGGGGGCAAATGTCCCCAATAAACATGCTATTCTGCCTTAACCCTTCATTGCCGTAGCGGCTATCAGCTATGGTAATGAAGCAGCATTTCTGTATTTTAATAATATTGCGCAGGAGCAGGGGGTCCCCTGAGCTTTGATTTGTGGCTCAGGGAACCCCCTGCTCACTGTACAATATTATTAAAAATACATTCATGCTGCTTCGTTACCATAGCACATAGCCGCAAAGGTAAGGAATGATTGTTTATTGATATGGGTGTTTTATTCATACTGTAGATGTGCAGAGGGTCTCCGGAGAGGAACTGCTTTGGTTTTAGGTCCGGGGACCCCCTGCTTCCCAAGATACAGGCCCCTTTAGGGGGTGCCGGTATCCCTCTGCTTTGTTTACATTCCGCGGTCACGTGATCGGGACCTTTAAATGCAGAGGGATACCGGCACCTCATAAAGGGGCCTGTATCTCGGGAAGCAGGGGGTCCCCGGACCTGAAACCAATGCGGTTCAGCTCTGGAAACCCCCTGCACATCTACACTATGAATTAAAATGTATTTTAAATAATTTTTAATGTGCCGATGTTTGCAGCAGAAAGAGCAACGGATCTCTCTCTGCTGCAAACACATCTCGCCAGGGGACGGCTTCTCGACTTCAAAGACAACAGCTAGAAAACGCCCCCATGAGTTTTTACACGGCATTGCAGTATTGCAGACAGCGAGAATAAAATTCTTAAATCACAGCCGCGAAAATATCGCAATTCACCCCGGGCGAAAACGACACAAAACCGCACATAACCGGGATAATCTGAAATTCGCGGAGCTACCCGTGTTAGAATAAAGGATGCCGCCACTGTACCGTCTGCTCCTGTGCCTGTTTCAGGGGAACAGGTTGTTGTTGAAAGCAGTCCTGTTTAAGAGGAAGCCGGTAGTAGCGTTGATTTGGGATGTTTTGGATTTCTTTGTTTGAAACTCAGATGTCAGTGTCATTTTTGTCCCCCACTATTTCCTCATTATCATCATTGACTTCACCTGATTCCTTCCTGACAGTGACAGAGATGGTTGAGGCTTCCAGCACACAGGACCACATGTTGCTTGAACAGTTGCATGAGGAGCAGATTGATTCGGACGTGTTGTGTGTGCTTGTAGGTCAGGCTGGTGTCAGAGTTGCCGGAGCAGAATCTAATGTCTAATGTGATGAGGACTACCATAACAGGTTTAGACACTGTGACCCTGGACCTTGTTTCATCTGTAGAAGTGGATAGAGTAGCAGGAGGTCGTGATTGCTGTAAGTCTGTCTGGTCCAGCTCACAGGAATAACTGGTGCAGTCACCTGCCCACAGGATCCACGAGCATGGTGTGGAAACACTTTCATTTTCCCCGCCATGGCCCGTTGAACTTCTCTGAGGGGAACTCCTCATAATTTGTCATGAAATAGTGTATCAAGGGGGCTTCGGGTGCCGGGTTGAAATCCCAGTGGCCCGAATAGCGAAGTGGAAGTGAAGGCGTAAGCGGGGTCACAAGCAGGGGTCCCAGGGAGGCAGCCGAAGTGGTCCTCAAGCAAGGGTCCAATATTTACATAGCAACAAGTAGCAGAAACTAGGCATAGGAGCAGGACTCAGGAAGCAGGGACTGGGACAAAAGGGGCAAGCCAGAATATAGACAAGGACCTAGTTTATTACTAACCATCAAGATACAAACAAGCATGAGCAAAAGCAAACATCAAGAACAAGCATGGGTCTCAGGAACAATTAAGCGTCAGTAAACAAAGGAAAAGATAGAGAGGAATAGAAGACTTAAATAGGACAGAAATGAGAGAGGAAAAGGTACAGAGAAGTTTTCCTGGCAACATGAAGAAGGAGGAGCAGCAGTCCCAGTGAATGAGTGGGAATCTGCAGGCTTGGAGCATGGTTGACCAAAGTCTGTCAGGGAGGTCCCTGACATGGTGCATAGGGGCAGGTGTGGGGAACACTTTGGGACGGACACTTGGGGACAAGTGGTTTTCTGCAATATTTGCATAACTAGCGCCTTCACATTTTGGAGAGGCTGCGTCAGCGACAATCTGCATCATGTCTCTTCAGACGTGATAATCCACATTCAAATCAATGTGAAAGAACTACCACCTCCCACCAAAGGAGGTGTCAGTCAACCACTTCTTCTCCTTCACCATGACACACCAGGCCCAGGCAGGATACATGGTCCACCCATGCTGTGAGAATTGACTCTTTTGCTTCTCATCCAGCTCCCCACTTCTGGAACATTCTCCTTCTCACCCACATTCATCACCACACTCCAGAGACAAAAGAGGCAGGGAGTGACAGATAGATAAAGTAGCCTTCAGAGTGGGACAGTGTCCGGTGCCAAAGAACAGATATATCACCACTTTGCGGGGCATTCTGTGAAGATGGTATGTCTGTACTGTGGGCACGCAGGAAAGATACATAGATGATATTATTTTTATTTGGAAGGGCTCGAGAGAAGATCTAGAAAAATTTCCTTAAATACATTAACACTAATACAGTTAACCTTAGGTTCACGTCAACTATCAGTGAATCTGAAATTAACTTTTTAGATCTAACAGTATACATCGAAAATGAAAAGATCAAGACAAAGACATACTTCAAAGATGTCGACAGTCTAGCTGCCACCACAAAATATATATATGTATATAATGTATACCTTGTTAATTTATGTAACTGTACTTGTAACCATGTATTATTTGTTTTACTCTGTGCCCAGGACATACTTGAAAACGAGAGGTAACTCTCAATGTATTACTTCCTGGTAAAATATTTTATAAATAAATAAATAAAAAAAAGCTTAAAAACATCCCTTTTATCCACTATAGAAGATAAAAAGAAATTGCACCGATAATAAAAAAAAATTGTAACATGCAAAGATTTTGAATAAAAAATTTAGAGACAGAAATTATGATATTTCAAATACAGTATGGATACAGCTTTAAATAAAACTATCTCTCTAGAAAGAAAATCGATGCTAAGTTCCAAAAAGAAAGACCCTATCTCTAAAAAGCTGGACACTCCCTTCATAACACAGTATATATCCAAGATGCAGGCAGGGAAAATCCAAAAAATCCTCAATAGGCATTGGCACATATTAAAAAATGATCCAATCCTAGCAGAGCACCAAACATTAAAAATAAAGTTGCACCTAATGCACTTAGGAATAAAAAAACTATTTCCAACTGGTTAGAACTCCCAAAAGGTTTCTTTAATTGTAAAAATTGTACTGCCTGTAACTTTAGTTATCAGTCAGGAGACTGCTTCAAGTCAAACAGCACGGACAGAACCTTTAAAATTATTCAACATATAAACTGTAGGTCAAAATGTATTGTTTGCCTCCTAGGGTGCCCGTGTGGGCTTCAATATGTAGGCAAGAACATCCACCCCCTAAGTGTTCGTATCTTAGAACACATAGGGAATATTAAGAGAAAACTAATTACCCATAGTGTTTCTAAACACTTTGCACAAGTCCATAATGCGGACCCAAAGGGTCTAAAATGTAAGGGTATAGAATTGGTTACACAGCACAGAGGTCTGGACCTGATAAAGAGAGAAACTTATTGGAATCACCAATTGGTTGCATGACACCATATGGGTTAAATGTTGAGTTTGATCTCAGTGCCTTTCTCTGATAGTGTCCAGATCTCTTTTGTCACCCTTTGATCTTTATGCCATTTAAATTTAATTTAATATTAATATTTGTCCTTTCTCCTTCATTTCCTCTTTTTTTGCAGCGTATTATCATCATATTTAAATGTTTTATATATTTTATTTAGTTAGTGTATCTCTGATTTGATATGATTTTTATATTTATCATATTACATTTTTATAAGTGTTATTGAATAGGTTTTTGGACCTCTAATGCATGTGTTGCATAGAGGGTTAAATAGTTTGCATTTTAATATATTTGTATAAAATTATGCACTCTTTGTTTTACCATTCTGAGTTACTTTGTAGTCATTTACTATAGGATACAGAGTAATCAGGGTCTTATTAGATACAGACAAGCTCAGCTCGTCTTCACCAAATGAAAGTAGAAGACAGGGTATATAATAGCAGCTGAGAGGCATCATCACCACTCCTGAGGAAACCGGTAGTTCCGGTGAAACGCGTAGAGTGGCATTTTGTTTCAATGTTGTAGGAAGTAGAACGTTGCGTGACCTACACACCTGCCTGAAATTCAGCCGGGAAATCTTATCCGGAAGTGTGGGACGGGAGTGAGCAACGCGGACCGAGCAGAGGGAGGCAGAAAGAACGCCCAGAGATCCTGACCAGTCGCAGCTCCATTCATTGTTCTTAAATGCATTTTTTACATTGAAACCATGCGAGTGTATTTCTACCTTGCTTTATAGATACATTTATACAAATACACACTATATTGGGCTTTTGTATTCTATCAAGGAAGGTGACCAGACTCCAGTGGTTAAAGACATTCTGAGACAGAAGATATAAAGACATCAGATTGCCAAAATATTATTTGGACACGCTTTTAAAGAACTAGGAATTCATGAGTACCCACTTCACAGAACCCAAGATTCACTTCACATAATTGTCTTTAACATACTGCACTATATTTTGTATGTTTCTCTTATTTTGCATACACCTGCGCTCCCCAATCATTTGAACTACTGTGGGCACCCTGTAAGTAGTGGTGAGGTACTTGAATAAACGTCATCAACGTGTATTTGATGCTAGACCACCCCTGGCAATTCCCCTATGTGGATCAATCGTGGTCAGCCTCAGAGCGTGCAAATGATCCAGTCCATTTGGTGGCACCTTCTGATGTATGTGGCAATTAAGATCCTTTGTCTTCTCCATCCTCATCCTGAACACAATTGGCTCAGTACCAATTTAGAGTTGAAAAATACATTCCTCTGCTTACTTTATCTTCTGGTCACTCATTGTCCTCGTCATTTTCTGTCGGGACTCTGTCACTACAGAACAGTAGTTGGGAAATAATCAAAAATGACTTGAATACGCTTTATGGTACCTTTTTGCAGAAGACCGTTTAGGAAATACTGCTCTTTGTCTTTGCACATTATATTTATTGTACATTTTATTAGTATTAATTAATGTATATAGATATCTAGATGGGGATTTTGTAAAAAGAAACTTCCATCACCAACTAACACTATGGGATAGAAACTTGAGCACTCAATGTCAAGCAGAAACACTACTTATTGTTTTCTTTATAAGTAATAATGTGGCTCTAATGATTTGCGATACTTTCGACAGATTCATTTCATAAGATTAACTGGAGGATGCAAGCACATTAAGCAATTTCCATATTTAATTGCAGTTACCATCACTCAGCACTTTAGGAACTGCCCACTGCCTAGGCACAAGATCATGTATCACAAAACATATGTGGTACAAAAAAAGGAAATCTTGGCTTTAATTATTAACCAATTTGATTTACTTGTAGAAGATTAGGTTGCAGCTTTGTAGCAGTTTTGGCAGTAAAACTATCTCCATCCGGGACTGGGACCATCACAGAAGCTCAATTACTTGTGTCATTAATTCATAATTTAAGCTCATTTAAGCTCTAAGGTCAATGCCCTTATTCAATATGCCGTTAAAGTGCTTCCGAGTGCTAGAAAACAATTCAGCATAATTCAAATGAATGGGACTAATGCATCTCACAGTATGGGGGAACATGGCATTACAGCATATTCAATAAGGGCTGAAAAGAAAAGTACTAAAATTGCATTCTCAAACAAATCCATGTGGACCTATAGCTCTTATTGGATCTAAGCTCTCTCTATGTGATATGTATGTAACCAATTTATATAATTTCCCAGTAGTGCAATTTTGCCCCTTTATCTTTCGCTTTTTATTTTATACAAATTTCTAGCCCCACTGTGATTTTCTACTATACCATTTTGTACTACTGTACTATAGTAAAAGTGTTTGCAGCAGAGTGTAGGGTGCAAAGTAATCTGTTCTTAACAAGCCGTTAAATACAAAAAGGAATGCTAAATGTGTCATTATGTTCTCCAAATATAGTTTTATGATACAATGTCAACACACAGTCCTGCCCAAACCAGAATCACATCAATACAACAAAATTAGGCTTAATTGGTTTCCTAAGAGGAAACACTAGTAGCAACGGCATGTACAGTATATCCAACAATATTTTCCACAACTGTATACCATTCTTAAACGCATGTGTATAAAAGGATTGTTATTTCTTTCTAGTAAATAGATATGATATAAATAGTCTGTTCTTATGATAAAGAAGTTAATAAAACATCAAAGAAGTGCATCGTGTGGAATATAAAGTGCTGTAATATTTGTAAATTATGGTGTGAATCCTTTATCAATGATCATAGGCATCATATTTTTGCTTATAAGACTGGATCCAGATTTACAAAAGGGCTAAGTTAAAGACCCTAAAACTGACACAATGAGATGTTTAAGAATAAGACAAATGTGTTTGTGTACTTAAGGTAGTGTGTAAAAGATGCATATTTTTGCAAGAAGAATTGTAAAAAAAGTGGATTTGTATTTTACAGTATTTATATTACTTTTTCTTCTTTTTTTTATGAAATTTGGATTTTATTTTGGATAATACAGTAGTAGAAGGGATTAAGAAACTTTGATCACTCGGCCTTCTAAACATTAATGGCCATATTCTGAAATATTCCAAATCATAATACAGTCCCCATTGATTTTATAATAATAATAATAATGCAATCCAGCATCAGTCCATCTAACACTTCTTTCACATCACTTTATTCAGAAGGTTTGAATGCGGCCGGTCACACCACAATTACTGAAAACTCCCATTGACTTGATGTGAGGGAGTGAAGGAGTTACAGTAACTCACTCCCTCTGCAAGAACATGGAAACCACCCACTGGTGTCAGGGTTTCTGCCTGAGATACTGCAAATTAACTCCTGATTCAGCAGAGTTAAAAACTGCTTATCAGTGTCCCCTGCTCTTGCAAGAGAGGAGGGTCACAGAGGAATGCCTGTGACCCTGCTAGGATTCACACCCAGCACCAATCAAGCTCCATCCTGTAGGGACCAGACTTCTTGTGAGGGATTTGCCTGGCAACCCTAAACCCCCGCACCACAGAGAAGCCTGCACAGAAACAGGGCAGGAGTGAACCTAAGAAACTTCCTGAGAGCATCAGGACTGCAACAGCTGCATCTGACATTTTGCCTGGAGCAACTGGAGATGCCAGACCATCACAGCCAGATAAGGGCTTTTTATATTGTTCCCAGATATTGTTTTGTATGAGTTGTACTCGTAACTGGGCTAGCTATCCAGTCCGATAGCTAGGGCCTGTCCTGTGTAGTAAGTCTTCCAAGGTGGAGAGGTACTGATTCTGGAAGCAAAGAGAGGGAGACGACTACAGATGGTGACCCACGAGAGGTACTGATTCTGGGAGTAAAGTCTGCACCACCGAGTGTGTTAAAAAAAAAAATACACAGCAGTGAAACGAATACCGATGGTGACCTACGTAAGGTACTGATTCTGGAAGTAAAGTCTGCCACACCACCAATACCAGCTGTGATTGTAGTACTGTATATGCAGAAATAGTGTGAACGTATTGATGTAAAAGTACACAAAACTATCCATTTAATAGCGCCTCCCGTGGTCAGTGTAGAGCAGCGGTGCGCAAACTGTGGGGCGCGACCCCCAGGGGGGGCGCGACCCTGCCGACGGGGGGCGCGGGGTTTACAGAGGCCCCGCGCGCTTCCTGAAGGCACTTAAATTAAGTGCCGGGGGAGCTGCAGGGCCTCTGTAAACCTTACTTACCGTGGCTCCGGCGGCTTCCTCCCTGCGGCGCCATGGCAACGCGGCGTCAAAATGACGCTGCGAGGTCATGTGACGTCACGTTGCTATGGCAACGTGACGTCATTACGCCGGAGCGCGGGTAAATTGGGGTTGGGGGGGGCGCGGGAGCGAGGGGACAGCCGTCAGGGGGGCGCAGGGAAAAAAGTTTGCGCCCCCCTGGTGTAGAGGATACACCTGAAAATTCACCAGAAAAAAATCTGGAAAAGTTTTTTACTGGTAATTTTCTGAAGTCCAGGTTGCACAGCGGCAGCGAGATGCAATAGCGAAATACCCATAGTATGTGAGGAGTGATAGGACCCTAGGCACTCGGAAGAGTCATGTGCTTACGTTCTCGAGTTAGAAGAGTCACTACGAGAGGCGTACCACCAGTACGATTAATATTATCTCCAACAACTGCAACAACAAGTATTGCGTTGTGAGCGAGGAGAAAATGCAGAAATGTCATGCAATGAATGTGAGCTCATTACCTCTCAAGCCTCAGCCTACCAAAAAATGAAAAGAAAGAAGAAAAAGAAAAGAGGTTTGTAACTTACAGCGGAAGTTACAGATATTTTTAATGATGAGCCTGTGAAGTCAGGAAATCACAATTCCGAAAGGAGCCGAGAAGTTCTGCAGCCTATAGAGACTGGCGGAATACTCCTGGGAATGTATAAGGCATGTATCCAAAAATCCAAGATGGATGAGGACAGGATATGACCTCACACCTTCACTGATACTACAGTGGCCATTTTGCTTCAAACTCAGCGCCAGTCAGTGTCTTTACTCACTGAGCCACTCCTGTACAGTATAATATAGTATAGTATAGTAACCTTCCAAATAATGTATAATTTGCTAAATTGCTGCTGAGCTGTCCATAGGATTAATTTGCAACAACTGCGAGGAAAAAACAGAGCCATATTACCTTTTATAAGGACTTTTCTGAATGATTCCTAAGACTTGCACCCTACAGTTGCTCCATGTAGGAAGAGACGGGCCAAAAAAAAAAATCTTGGCAGAGTGACAGCACGGGCAGCCAATCAGGAGAGGGGGAGGTTTTTTTTTTTTTAAAACCTTTCTTGCAAGCTTGCTTCCCAGGGGCCAGACCAAATGATTTCGCGGGCCTTACACGGCCCGTGAACCGGACTTTACCCGCCCCTGGTCTAGAGTGACAAGTAGTGAGTTAGTTAGGTAAGCAGCCTATGAGTAGAGCTGATAGAAGGTAGTGAGGTGGACCAAATACCTCTTACCCTGCATAGGGGGTAAGGGAAGAGCTAGCCCCACTCTGGATGGCCCTGAGTCCAGAGTGGAGGCAGGGACCATCATAAAGGAGAACAGCTAGTGGACAATATATATCAACTGTACCTGTCTGCTGCTGCAGGAGACTGAATAAAGGAGCCTGCTGTTAAAAGGATCATTGTGTGAGACTGGAATCTCTCATCCCTGGGAGGGGGATTTCTGTGGTAGGGATTCCACCCCGTATTCCTGGGGCTTACTACAGATGGGGGCGCTGCACCATTGAAGAAGAATGAAGGCATCCACCCCAGTAACCTGTCCTGTTGTTCCCCCATGGCACCGTGGGAGACTCAGGCCCTCCTGTTGCCAGCAGGTATGCACCACACTAAGTCATGTAGCCAGACCACAGAACACCTTAAGGGGCCCTGTGACGGGAGCTTTGTGACAGGCTATAATAATACACACCAAAAATACCTGGGTTGAACTGGACTTAGATATGATCAAATATAATCTATTCCTTGAAAAAGGTGAACACAACAAGATAGTACAAATAACAACAAAATATAGCACTTACTTCAGATGGAATGATGAAACAGTCATAATTCTTGACTGGCTGTTCATACAGCAATCTTCAAAAATCACCAAGACACGAAAAACAATTGAGTAAGGGGTGACTCTGACTTATATACCATTTCAACCCTTTACTCTTAACCCTAAGAGTTGGCTAGAAAAATCTCTTTGAAGTAGATTTTGGCTTCCCTTGTAAGTGTGAAGTATCACACTTAAAAACACTCAGTTCCTTTGTTCCTGCCCTCAGTATAAACAATTAAGGCAGTTAACTTTTGATCACAGGTCTATACTAAATTGTCAGGATGTCCTTCCTGCCCTATTAGCATAGCATATGGAGCCTGCATTTTTCAGAGCAGATCCAAAATCCCATATACACTTTAATATTTTCACATATTAATACGTTCCGTTCTGGTGGGTCCAGTGGGTCGAAATCTTCCAGTTATTAATGCCTACAGTGATCCTACATTTTGGCCAAATTTCAACTCTCTACGACCTCCAGAACGGAAGATACAGAAATGCACTTTAACACATTTTTAAAATACAGGATTCATCTCTTTACAAATTAATCTCTGCTTTTCACTCTTTAAATACATTCATAACTTCAGTTCAGTAGTACTTACTGGCACGCGAGACATATTAATACATTCCGTCATGCATGACGCTCCAAATGAGACTAAATATTACTGGGTAATACTAAATTTAAGAGAGATATTAATATCTGTCACTTAGGACCTGCTAGACATCATGTGTCTGTAATAGTTATTTGCGGTTCGGTCCCCTGATTACACATATGTAATTTTTAGCACGTTCAGCCGAGGACATCTCATAATATTCTTATATTTAATAAGGTCACTCATTTCTGTAGCCCCACTCCTAAATCAGGTGCGTCGGCCAGTCTACCAAAAGGGGTATCTGGCAGGATACTCTTGGTTTGTAAGTGTGAGTTATAACACTAACAACAACAACGAAAATACTAGTGTATATAGCGCTAAAAAATGTGTAAGTGAGGTGATAACAGTGATACTACACTACCAAAAATACATATAACATAGGCTGCCAGGTGACACTAACCCCAAGAAACAGTTAGTAAAAGAACCAAACATATACAATACAGACCGGCGCCGTAATAGTCCAAAAGGTGAAGCAAAGTCCATTGATGACAATGTCTCTTTAACTTCTATCTGCAGAAGTACTGGGATGCTCCAAATTTCTTAAAGATGTTACTCCACATGTACATCAGGGAGAAAAACAAAGAAAACACATCATAGTGCAACACAGCTGATACTATCAGTTAGAGTATACCGACAGACCACACAAACAAGACAAACACTACATATAACAAGTAAGGCTGACTGAAATAAAAAAGAGAATTTATTAACACATATATAAATGTGGCAGATGCGGGATCCGGTGTGTAAAAACCAGAATCCTACTTACAGGACTGCCACAGATCATACGCAGAGGTTAAGGGTATATCTTGTCTTTGCTGCTGCTCCGTCGGAACACGTGACCTCCCAGGGGTTCCTTTCTTTGGCAACCGGAACTGCGTCACTCTCCGCGACACCGGGGCTTCCGGGGGCTCGAGCCCTCTCTTTCTCGGCAATTACCTCCGAATTCGCCTTTCTGGGAGCATCAAACAAGCACCCAAATCTTCCTCTGCTAGTAGAGTCTGTGTCCCACGTCCTGCCAAGTCTCTGCCACACTGCACAATAAAATCTACCAAACGGCCCAACGCGTTTCGTGCGCATGCGCACTTCTTCAGGGGATACGTCACTACTGGCTTGATAACCTTATATACCGACGGAATGAAGTCTATTGGTTATAGTAAACTCACATCAGCCTATACAGTTGATCTATCAATCAAGCCTAATGAACAAACAGCCTTACTAAACAACACTAAACATACAAATACACTTAGACTAATTACCTAACTACAATGTTATATACAAAAAACTGAAATGTTAAATGCTCTATCAATAATACATTAACCTCGAACTCATATTCATAAGATATGGCAATATCTGACCCTCACTCAAATTCATACTAATAAAGTGACCAAGTGCTGACATAAAAATTTTTTTATGGTTAAAACATATATTGATGTTATAAAATTAATAAATACTTATTATTTTAAAATATTAAAAATTTATTTTAAAAAGACTCCCAATTCAAAATCGATATTTAAACCATTTGGAGAGAGGGTCTTCAGCTCATAGATCCAATAAGCTTCACGCCTACTGATCTGTTTGTGCTGATCACCCCCTCTCCAATTGGCCTGCACTGTCTCAATGGCTTGACATTTTAATCCAACTGGATTCTGGTTATGATGGACCAGAAAATGATGTGATACACTATGTGTTATGAGACCTCTTTTAATGTTGTAAATGTGCTCATAAATTCTTCTCTGATAGCGTCTCCCTGTACAGCCCACATATTGGAGCCCACAGGGGCACTGAAGTAAGTATATCACAAACTCCGTGTGACAATTAATAAATGAATTTATGTTATAAATCCTTGAAGTCACATTTGATTTAAATGTTTTTGTAGTTTGACTCAATGAACAAGCAGTGCATTTATTACATTTAAAAAAGCCCTTGCTTACATTTTTGGACCCTGGTTTGGGTTGTCCCAATGGACAACTGGGTGCCAGACGTGACTTTATGTTCACCGCTTTTGTAAAAATAATATTTGGTTTAGCTGGAAGACAATGTGCTAAAGTGTTGTCACACAACAGAATCGGCCAATGTTTATTCAGCACCTGGCGTATTTTTGGGGCCATTTCATTATACTGCGTAATGAATGCCAGATCACCATTATTTCCCTTATCTTTTGCATGTTTTTTATATTCCAAAATGGTTGCTCTGTCTATTTGATCTACTTGGTTAGCAGCTTCTGCAAGTAATCTCTCTGGATATTTCCTAGCCTTAAATTTATCTTTCAGCTCATTCGCCTGAATTGCAAACTCCTCCTGATTGGAGCAAATGCGCTTCAGGCGAATGAGTTGTCCCTTTGGGATATTACGTATCCAGGACGGGTTATGCTGGCTATCTGCCCTTAAATAGTTGTTGGCCTGTACTGATTTAAAGAATGTTCTAGTCTGAATTTTATTATTGGTATCTACAGATATATTCAGATCCAAAAATTCTATGTGTTGACTGTTACAATTAAATGTGAAGGACAAATCCCTATTATTATTATTTAAATAGATAAAAAAGAGATCTAATTGTTCCTGGCTGCCTGACCACACAAAAAGGATATCGTCTATGAAACGGCGCCAGAGTACCAGGTGAGCCCCAGATGGACAGTTGTTCCAGGCATAGTCTTCTTCCCAACTGTCCATAAATAAGTTTGCATAACTAGGGGCAAACCTGGTACCCATTGCCGTTCCACAGATCTGTAAAAAGAATTGTGAATTAAATTGAAAATAATTATGGGTTAAAATAAACTTAATACTGTCTAATAAAAATGTTTTACGTGCTAATGGAATGGTGGAATCCAGTTCCAAACTGCGTGACACAGCTTGACAGCCCTTTCCATGGTCAATAGTTGTGTAAAGAGATGTTACATCCGCAGTTACCCATATGTACTCAGGCTGCCACTCCAGGTCCCTCAGGATCTGAAGAACATGAGTTGTGTCACGCAGGTAGGACCTGACCTGTTGGACCATGGGTTGCAGGTGGTGATCTATAAATTGGGACAAATTAGAAGTGAGGGATGATATTCCTGAAATGATAGGCCTGCCAGGTGGACATCTAATATCTTTATGGATTTTAGGGATAAAATAAAATATAGGTGTACGTGCAAAAGGTGAAAATAAAAACTCTGACTCATCATCATTTATAGCTCCTCCTTCTAGGCCCCTACTTAACAGTACCTTGAATTCTGTCTCGTATTGGCCCAGGGGGTCGCTTGCAAGGGGGAGGTAGGTGGTGTTGTCACCAAGCAATCTCATTGCTTCTTTAATATAATATTCGGTGTCCATCACCACTATACCCCCCCCCCCTTGTCAGCAGGTTTTATTACAATTAATTTATTGTCTTCTAGTTGGCGTAAAGCAATCTTTTCTTGTTGATCTAGGTTATCTCTTTGTATCTTATACGTCCTGCTTGAATTTTCTAATTCCTTAGTTACCATGTCCACAAATGTATTTACCAAATGGCCCTGAGCAAACTTAGGGTAAAAAGTGGATTTCTTTTTAAAAAATTTTGTTTGTTCTGAATTGGTTTCTGCCTCACTTGGCCTTGAATTCATTTGACTAGTAATGGGATCCTTCAAGAAATACTTCTTTAGTGCTAGTTTACGCGCAAACTTATGTACGTCTATATGTAGATTGAAGCTGTTTGGTCCGCAAATGGGTGCAAAGGTGAGACCTTTGCCTAACACTTTCTTTTCAATACTGGTAAGTTGATGTTGACTAATATTGAAAATGTTTTGATATGAACTTCCAGTTTTTAGTTTATGTCTATTAACACCTCCCCTTCTTCCTCTGGTGCATTTTTTCTTTTTTTGTAATTCACCAGAGGCTGGAGGTTTGTGTGAGTTTTTATCTCCACCTGTTGGAATATGTGTTCCCTTTCTTTTCTCCACTCTAAAAAAGAAAAGCTCGTTTTGGCTCCTTGAGTTGGTAGTGGGGTGAAAGAAACACTATCTGGCTCACTTTCAGACTCAATTTCAGAAAGGACATGGTATTTGTTACTAGCCAAAACTGCTTGACTTTTCGCCACCAATTGTGCATCGTACAGTTCTTTTGCATGTTTCTGTTTTAAATACTGGCTAGTGTCATGTTGTGGTAACACTCTTTGAGGTGGCGGAATAGGGATGGGAATAGGCAAAAGGGGTAAGTGGGGTGGTTTTTTTGACCCATTTACTCTTACGTTTTTATTCTTATCATAAGGAGTTCGGAAATTTTTCTCTGTCTGATTACGCTGTGTTCTCTGATGATAGTCACGTTTCTTATTTGTAACTTCTGTATTTTGAACACCATGTTCTTTACTTTTTTTATTCCAGGTCCTTTGGTGACCTGTGTCGTAATCAGACTTATCTCTAAAGAACTTACTCTCTTTAGTACCCACTATTTCCAGTTCTACTTGGTCTAGTCTCTTTTTTATGGTGGGTTCAATCTGTTGTAGTTCTACATTATTTAGAAAGGGATCAAGCTTGCTTTTCAAATTATCAATCTCATCATCAAGTTGAGTGAGTGTTTTTTTACGTTGATGTATTAATAATTTCATAAGTGAGAAGGAACAATTATCTAAAATATTGTTCGATTCCTGCATGAATGGAACATTTTGAGTATCTACTGTAGGTACTTTTTGGACTCTAAGTCCACGTGGAATACGATGATTTTCTAGGTATTTACTCAGAGTGGTAACTTCCCACCATTGTTTACTTTCTGCAATTAATGATTTTTCCAATTGGACTAAAATTGGGTGGAAGTCAGCCCCTTTGGGCTCAACTATTGGCACCGATTCTGGGTCTTGGAAAATAAGATCCACATTAATGTTCCTACGTGCTCTAGAGAAAAATAAAGTGCTCATATTAACGTGTGTTTAAAGCCGCTACACCTAAACTGGAAAAACAAGAACAACGAAAATACTGGTGTATATAGCGCTAAAAAAGGCGAATTCGGAGGTAATTGCCGAGAAAGAGAGGGCTCGAGCCCCCGGAAGCCCCGGTGTCGCGGAGAGTGACGCAGTTCTGGTCGCCAAAGAAAGGAACCCCTGGGAGGTCACGTGTTCCGACGGAGCAGCAGCAAAGACAAGATATACCCTTAACCTCTGCGTATGATCTGTGGCAGTCCTGTAAGTAGGATTCTGGTTTTTACACACCAGCCGGCCAATCCCCGGAGGAGGGTGTGAGGGCACTGCTCCAATGAGTGAGTACAAGGCTGGAGCTGCAGTAAATAGCTTGCACAGCTGCTGCAGATACCAGGGGGAGTGTTCCAGGACTGCACAGGTCTGTAAGGCAAGGTAAGCAGTAAACTGAGGTGTGGATTCCTTACAGTCACTTCCTATTTAGTGTGTGCCTGACAGTGTGTCTAGAGTGACAAGTAGTGAGTTAGTTAGGTAAGCAGCCTATGAGTAGAGCTGATAGAAGGTAGTGAGGTGGACCAAATACCTCTTACCCTGCATAGGGGGTAAGGGAAGAGCTAGCCCCACTCTGGACGGCCCTGAGTCCAGAGTGGAGGCAGGGACCATCACAAAGGGGAACAGCTCGTGGACAATATATATCAACTGTACCTGTCTGCTGCTGTGGGAGACTGAATAAAGGAGTCTGCTATTAAAAGGATCATTGTGTGAGACTGGAATCTCTCATCCCTGGGAGGGGGATTTCTGTGGTAGGGATTCCACCCCGTATTCCTGGAGCTTACTACAAATGGAGGCACTGCACCATTGAAGAAGAACGAAGGCATCCACCCCAGTAACCTGTCCTATTGTTCCCCCATGACACAGCGGGAGACTCAGGTCCTCCTGTTGCCAGCAGGTATTCACCACACTAAGTCATGTAGCCAGACCACAGAACACCTTAGGGGGCCCGATTTGCGATTGGGTGGGGGTCCATGGGTTACATCAGTTACTGGATATGAGATGTACTAGATAGGAATTGTATTATATTGCATTAGTCACCATTTAAAATTGTGTAACACTCATTGTGAATCATTCTACTCTTTTTTTAGGTCTGTCTCAGCGTCTCCCCTGCTGAAATCCCTCTCCTGGCTTCCTATCAATCCTGTATCGCACACTCAATTCTCCTCCTCACTTTTAAAGCTTTACACTCTTCTGCCCCTCATTACATCTCAGCCCTAATTTCTCGCTATACACTACCCCGACTCTTGCGTTCTGCTCAAGGATGTCTTCTCTCTACCTCTTTTGAATCTAAAGCCCTCTCCCGCCTTAAACCATTCTCACCGACTGCCACCCAATATTGTGGAATGCCCTTCCCCTCAATATCAGACTAGTACCCTCTCTATCCACCTTTAAGACCCAACTCAAAACACACTTGCTTAAGTAAGTACATGAGTAGCTCTATGAGTGATGGCTTTACAACGCATACATAAACCTTGGCCCCTTGCAGACACGCTTACCAGAACACCCTCCTACTGTCTCTGTGCATCCTTCCTACCAACCAATTAGATTGTAAGCTCTTCGGAGCAGGGATTCCTTTTCCTAAATGTTACTTTTATGTCTGAAGCACTTCTCTCCTTTATGTGTTATTTATATTATTTGTTATCTATATGTTTGTCACGTGTATAACTGCTTTGAAGCGCTATGTACATTAATGGCGCTATATAAATAAAGACATACATACATATTACAGGGACTCAATGGGGTTTATACACTGCGATCGTGCCATGTGGGCTCTCTCGCATGGAATCAATTGAAGTAAATATGAGTGTGATAGTTTCCCCCAATCTGCAGTTTAATGAATAACCACCAGTGAGTTCCTCAACATAACATTAAAAAATAAACTTTTAGCATCCCAGTTTAAATACAGTATGTCATTTTCAAACTAGAGTAAGTAGCTGAGCAATAAAATGAAGTACAGGTAAAGAGACCGAAACAAAAATATGTTTATTCAGAAAGAAAGTCGATAAGAAAAAGGAGCGAGACGTGGTACAGGAGAGAGAAAGAAAGAAGGGAGCTAGGAATGGAAAAGAGAGAATATTTATACCCGGAAGTTTGCATAAAGTTGTAGTCTATGATCATTAGATTACGTGTTTTCTAAAGAAAATAAACCTATTTTGTTTGCTGAATACATTTAGATTGTATTGTAATTCAACTTCCCGTTTCCTTAAATCTTTCTCTCATCAGCAGGACATCTGAGAGACTGGTATCAAATTGACTGAAAATTGCAAATATTTGTTTCTTCAATGTTTCAAAATAAATTGAAGATGTTCTGCTTGTGACATTTCAATAGATGTTTTTTTACACTGGACGCACAAGTTAAGTCATTACTGTTAAAATGTGGACATAATGTTACCAAGCAAGTAAACAACAATGTAATTTTGTCTATAATAGTTCTGTCAGACTTTTGGAAATACGTTACTTTTATATGACATACTGTACAGTTTACAAAGGAACAAAAATGGCTATTAAATAGGGTCTTGTTGTATTTTTCTCCCACTTTCTCTATGTCCACAGTGGTTTTCAAAGTTTTCTTTTGAGATTGCTGGCTACAGCAGGTTTTAGGTATAACCAATGGACTTACTGGTCAATCTACCTAATATGCATATAAATAGTGTGTTGGCTGGTGGAATGGGACCTTTCACCATAGCCACGCCATCGTTCAGCCACTGAGAATAATCAGCTACCAGCCGTTTTCCCAATAAGGCAAGTGATTAGAGTTAGAATTAGGGATTATCTTTAGGGGTTTCAGGGTAAGGGGTTAAGCTTTTTAGGTTAAGGGGTCCGATAAGAGGGTTAGGGGATTTAGGGTTAAGTTTTTTAGGGTAAAGATTAGCATTAGGGGTTAGGTGTTTTAGGATAAGAATTAACGGGTTAGGGTAAGGAGTTAAAGTTAGGGTTATTTAGAGTAAGAGGTAAGGTTAGGGGGTTACCTTAGTGGTAAAATAGCCGGCAGCTAAATGTCCCGGTAATTAAATAGTGGCAGTTTAGGGCCTGTGGCATAATGGCAACGACTAAATGTCCTAGACTGGTTCAATGGTTCCCTCAGAACCTTAGTTTGGCTCAGGACCCTGAGGAAAGGTTTGAGAACCACTGCTCTATGACTAAAAGTCCCCCAATCCAATAGAGTTCCAGGGAAAATCACCACAACACTGTTTATTTTCCAAATGTTTCTGACAGGATCTATCATATTTTGGTCAGTAAGACATGCATGTTTTTATATTAGGTTTGTAGTGTGTGACAAAGCACAGCCAAACGACGCTCAAACTTGGTAGAAAATGCCAATGCACCGTGGTGCGTTCATGTAGTCCTACTGCTGTTGAAGCCTGCAATAAACTGATCTGTTAATTTAGAGTTTGCCCTGGATTTTTTCATTTTCTACCAAGTTTGAGCGTTGTTTGGCTATGCTCTGTCACACACTACAAACCTTGGATTTCTACAACCTGCAGACTGCACGCCATGCATGCCACAAAGGATGTTCCTAGAAGATAGCAGGTAATGGGCCACAGTGCCCTGAAATATATCCTGTCTTTAACTGGTAGTGGCTGTGTACATTGTTTTATGATTGGGTGTTAATTTATGTGTCAATATTTGTGATCATCAAGTGGACACCACAAGGCACATACACCCCTCTCAGACCTTTTCAGCACCTATTACAAGATTGGACATCCTATTAGCATCTGGACACTGATAGATTCTATTAACAAGTTGACCATAGAGCAATATCTGATTGTTTGAGCACCACAATACTCACTACACAAATATTTTTATATTAAGAGGAAGGAGTTATTCAGCACTACAAGGTGGCATTACTTGATCTTTTATGATAATGTAATGTATCTAGAATAGCATAGTTTTGTGCTTTTGTATCTCTGTTAAGAAAAATATGAGCCAGGGTCTGCTTATCTGGCAAATAATCTTGTGTAAAATGTAAGGTATCTGCTGATCAATGGTCTTACATCCTTATTGGATGAGTGAGCGTAGGGAGCGAAGTGAAGACATCTACTAGATTTTTTTTTTACCCCTTTGGTTGTGTTTGTGGTTTTGCTCATTTGTTTTCTCTCCACAAACACCTTAACCGATTCTGATGACATTTTGTGGGTACCTTTCTCCCATCCTAACTTAGATCTGCCAGAAGTTTCAACCAAATCAGTGCAGCCTCAAACTTGGAATTAATTTTTTATTTTATTAAGTGATAAAAAAATAAATCATTGACTGTATTATTGAGACAAAACATTGCATTTATTATTTTGCAATTCATACTACATTTTTAGCCAATTTCTCAAATCATTTCAGAGAAATTAAATATAAAAAATGTAAATAAATGTGTTAACCACAGTATCAAACAACACTGCACATTGTAATATGTGTAGGTACATCAGTGTAGTTGTACATGCATGATCAGACTCCATGAGTTGTTTTGTGGATTTGTATATACTAGTACATTTTCCACTTTGGCCATTTTAAATTCCCCTTTTTTATTATTGTTACCACTACGCTTTAAAAAAAATAATATATATATATATTTCTGTAATGTCTGCAAACAAGTGAGTATGCGCAGATCCCAAGACCAGGAAATTGGTTCTGTAAACAACAGTCATTCTTGCTGCTCTAAATTATCACTCGATCAACAGGGCAAACTAGATACAACAAAAACATAAAAACAGTGCACACAGACTGGATCAATAAAATTTCATTTATAAAGACAAACAGACAAATTAAAAAGACTTACATGGACATATGTAAAATACCACGGTAACTGAAGTCATAACATCAATCTGAGGGAAACAGCGGAGCTGATTGCAGATATATGGTAACCGGGTGGAAAAGGTACCACAACACTCCATGAAGGAGAGAGAGTCCGGGATAGAACCTGACCAGCGGGTAAAATCGCAGTTAACAACATTGTGGGAACGGCAAGTGTCTGACGTCACAGTGTGATAACTCGATGTGTTTCACAGAAACATACACTTCATTAGGGGATTGTCTAAGGATCTCACGTGGGCCGTATAAATACAATCATAGCAATAGTATGCCTCTAAAGTATGATCCAATCAGTGTAATTTATCCCTCTCATACATAGGACTAATACAACAAATATCTGCAGACAATAACATATCACAATGCGGTACAAATACATCGAAATGATGAAAAAAACAATATAATACACAATACAAAACTATACAAAACATAAAAATTGAATTACTCAGGAATACAATAAATTAAACATAAACACTAAATATGAAATATAAACATACAAAAATGATGCGGTGCACCTACAGTAAGTGGAAAATTATCTCAAAGGGTAAATTCTAATGACAAAAAATGGGGATGGGAGAAGGGTTGGAGTCCAAAGGAGGGGTGGAGGAGAGGGAAATCACCTAGATGTAAGTAGGTGAAATGAATGATAGAAGCTAATATTTAATACCAAGAGTGGAAATTGGATATACTGTAGTTATTTGAGAAAGGGATTGAGTTCAACCCTCTCATTGAGACCTAATGGCGCCTAACAATCTAGAGTTAATATCCAAAATTGTTCTCTCTGCTGCAACTTAAGGTCTATATCACCCCTTCTTGGGTCTCTTGTGATCACTTCTAATCCTCTAAATTGCAGACCTTCATGTTTGCCTGCATGCTTGTCTACAAAATGTTGGACCAAATTATGGAATTTTTTTCCCAGCATTAATTCGACGATTTTTTAGCATTTTTATGCTATTGATGTGCTCTCGAATCTGTATTGTCAATGGTCTAATGGATTTCCCAGTATATTGGGTAAAACTCTACGCGTTTCGCTATACAGCTTCCTCAAGAGTCCTATATAGCTGTATAGCGAAACGCGTAGAGTCGGTGTAGTAGGCGTGACTGAATCCCCAAAATAAGCGCTGGCCATCCTCCTGCATGATCCCGAAGGCACCGGAAGTGACGCGACCCGCCACCGGATGTGACGTGGCGCTTACCAGGAGCCCGGCGAACAGAACAGAGACACACAGACCGGAGCAGGAGAGAAACTGATTAAGCCACTCAACTATAATTATTACATGCCTAATACTACTGTGACTTACAGTAGCGGCCGACCTGAGTCTAAAACGGCTAGATCCGCGGCTCTCAGATAATCCTGGTTAGGTGCGTTTTTTGTTTTTTTTTGCCCGGAGTGAATTGCGTTATTTTAGCGCTCGTGATATTAGCATTTTATTCTCGCTGTCTGCAATACTGCAATGCCGTGTAAAAACTCGGGGGCGTTTGCGAGCTGTTGTCTTGGAAGTCTAATACCTTCGCGGTTCAACCTACATCAGTACACAGTCTGTGTGTGCGCGCGCAGTAATTGTAAATTTGCATATTTAAAGTATACTGTACATGCATTTGCAGTGCTGTACTGTACAGTATGTCTCATTTGGAAATTGTTGAAACGCATAGGCGTGTACAGTACTGTAACAGTGTCACATTTCGGCATATACAGCGCTCTCCCCTTGCTCAGGATAATTTACTGCACTGCAGGGTATTTCAGCTTCTTATCTTCTCTACAAAGCAGTACATCTCTCCCACACCATTCCTTTTAACGTGTGTCTGGTTTCAATCACATTCCTGCTTGACAGCAGGTGATGACTGCGCATGCGCCTGTAACTTCGCCCACCACTGCTTGCTTGATTGAGTGACCAAAAAAAACAAAACATTTTTTTATTCTAATTTTATTATTTTGATTTTCTCCACAAGCCTACAAAAACCATCTTGATATTACGATATTCAATCTGTGCTGTAGCTTTTGACTGCGACCCTGTGCGTTTGACTGCACATGGTTGATTTGTGTGCTTTTTACATACTGTATTTGGGGGTGTAGGGATCATATTATTATGATGAACTGCCTTTTGAAATTAAAGTACAGGGATAAAATGGTGAAACAAAGCGCACAAGCAGAAACGGAGCAGGAAGGACCCAGAATCAAAAATAGAATAAAAGAGCACTTTAATGTGACAAAAGACCCATCCAACGCGTTTCAAACGTCACAGCGTTCTTTTTCTTTTTTTAAATAACTGTACTCTACTCTATGTCATTTCTTTGAACTGCTGAACAGCTAATCCTTCATGCAACCCCCTCCCCCATGCACACACAAACTCTTATCGACAGACACCTCCACAGAGTCATTAATTTTCTGAAGTTAGTCATTGTGTTTTTAATCCGTCCCTAGCCGAGCGTCAATCACCTCACTGCGCCTGCATGTAATCCTCTTTGAGATGGGAGCTAGCTGATTACTGCGCATGAATCACCCAACCCCCCCCCCCCCAACCCTTTGAGGCTTTCTTTACGGTAACACTATGGAAAGTCCCTTCTCGAATTTGAAATGTAAATCTGATTTGCACAGCATTGTGAGAATTGAGAGTAAAAAAAACATTAACTGATTCATGTTGTTTTGTCATTCATTCTTTTTCTTTGGTGTAATGTAGGTGTGCGGGGGCGGGGGTTGTTGTCAATGATTATGATTAGCAGGAATGTAAATAAATATTTATTTTATTTTATCAGGAACCAAAAAATACAAATATAAATAATCATGAATAATACATAATGCAGTCTTTATTAAGTTCTTCTGGCAGATTGAAATTGGATAAACATTTATAAAATATTTCTAAAACATGGATAAACATGAATAATGCACATTTATAATAATATTATTTAATAATATATAATTTATAATATATATATATATATAGAGTATAGTAATATAATTGTGTCCGTCTTTATCTTCTTCCTCATTCTGTGTACAGTACAGTAGTTCATTGAGAGAGGAGAGGTTTTGTGTACATCATTACTGCTGTTTATATACAGTACTGTACACTTGACTGTACAAACAGATTAGAATGCACACAACACCCCCCTTCCCCCCAAGGCCATCCCTTTTTCCTGAAAAGACAAGAAAACAAAAAATGAGTGCAGTTATGTGCGTACTGTATTATGGCATTGGGTGATGTGTAGTACTAGATGTCTGGTGCTACTTTCTCTGGAAAGAAAAAAAATGAGCAGTTAGGTGCATACTGTATTATGGCACTGTGTACTGTATAGCTACTCCACATTGGACTATAGTAGGCAGTTACTGTAGTACTGTCAAACTAGTCTATATTGAAACTACTGTATACTCTGACTACTGTTAAATACTATGTAACCAGATGGCTGGTGCTGCTCTCTGGAAAGAAAAAAAATTGAGCAGTTACTGTACTGTAGGTGCATACTGTATTATGGCATTATGGCAATGTGTATGCAGTTAGTACTGTCAAACTAGTCTATACTGTAACTACTGTATACTCTGACTATTAGGAAAGAAAAGATCTGTGCCATACTTACTGTACCTGTATCATACTGTACTTACAATACTACAGTACAGTACTACTTTCCTGATGCTTGCCCAATACGCGCGATCACAATGGGCAACACAGTGGCAATATGGTCTATATATTTATTGCAGCGTTCCACGGCGAGTACATCGTTCCAAAAACTCATTATGCCTTTCGCCAACTCATCCTTTTTGGAGGGTTTCACCACTTTCCGGATATGGTCCTTCAGCTGATACCAGACCATTTCGATCGGATTGAAGTCTGGCGATTTGTCATTGGAAAAAAAGGACAATTAGTTTAAGAGATACAGTACATAGTAAAAACAGTGGGGGAAAAATGAGACACGATTACCGCACTTACTCCGCTGACGTCTTCACCCAGTTGATACCGCGCTCAAGGATATGCGCTGTTGACACGGTGTGCTTCGGATCGTTGTCCTGGTAGAAACGGTGACCATCCTGGAACTTGCGTGTGATGTATTCCACTATCTCAGGCACAATTTTATCTTGGAAGAAAGCTTTATTCATGATTCCTATAACAAGAAAAGAAAAGTGCTCAAAAAAATTCACAATAGTACAGTACAGTGCATACAGTAAGGCTACACTAGTACAGTACAGTACAGTGCATAAGGCTACATTATATTTGATATATTTTACCTTCAAAGATGACAATGCATCCTGGTCCACGCCTAGAGATGGCACCCCACACAAGCAGCTTGATGGGGTGTTTTGGCTGCGGCTTCATAGATATGCGACCATTTTTGTGGAATGCAAAGTTTGCAAATCTCTCCAGTGACACAGTTGACTCGTCAGTGAAGATACAATCCTGGAAAGTTTCCCCACTGTCGATCCATGCCTGGGCCTGGACCACTCTTTTGATTTTGTTTGCGTCCCTTATCATGGGGTACGCTCTGTAATGACAAGGAATAAATAATTTTAGCGGTACAGTACAGTTTCCTAAACAACACTTACCTCCTGTACTGTCCAGAACTAACCTCACACGTCCATATTTCCATCCAATGCTGCGTCTCATCTTCTTTATGCTGGTCTCGGATACAGTGAGATTGTGATTTTCCTGCAGAGTGTGTTTGACCCTTAATGCACTCTTCTCATCATTCTCCTCACTTATTTTGTCCACCAGAAGATTTGTCTCCCTACAATGTAAAGAAAAACAATCCGGTAAGGCCACAAGCACAGCATTACAGTTCTACAGTTCTACAGTATCAATATGCAGCAATATAAAAAATATATACTGTATACAGTACTGTTGTAATATAAATATAAATTGAAATAACCAAAATATTGGAGACAGTAGATCAACAGTAAACAATATATTGTTCTATTAATATGCAGCAATATAAAAAATATAAATACTGTTGTAATATAAATATAAAAAATATATATACTGTTGTAATATAAAAATAAATATACAAAATATATATACTGTTGTAATATAAATATAAATCTAAAAAATATATATACTGTTGTAATATAAATCTAAAAAATATATATACTGTTGTAATATAAATATAAAAAATATATACTGTTGTAATATAAATATAAATATACAAAATATATATACTGTTGTAATATAAATATAAATCTAAAAAATATATATACTGTTGTAATATAAATATAAAAAATATATATACTGTTGTAATATAAATATAAATATAAAAAATATATATACTGTTGTAATATAAATCTACCGAAATAACAAAAATATTAGATACAGTACTGTAGATCTACAGTACAATATTTTATATTAAAAATTTTTTTAAGTTGTATAAATATACTTACGTGTTAGTTACCCATGGTGCCCTTTTGCGTTCTCTGTTTTTTCCGTGTGCATGATAGCACACGGTGGTTGCTGGCACAACGAGGCCAGAAGTAGCTAACCAGCGTTGGATAGCAGCAATTCGGTGTCCGCTCGTGTACATCTCCTTAATTCGCATGCTGAGATCCTTTGAAATCTTTTTAACAGGCATTGCTGCGAGTAGAAAGAAATACAAACACAAGAATGTATATTCGATGTATAGTCGATGTGTATTCAATGTGCAGTGAATCCACAAAATGGATGGTGTATTTATACGGTAATGACTCACATTAGAGTACGCCCACTTTCAACACTTGTACCTCGCCGCCATGCATAAAAGGTTACACACTTTGCATAGCCCATCACTCGATGATCTTTATCTGAACTTGCCCTTGTCCAGATACTGCATTGTGCCATCTGCTTCCATGGATCAACCCCGATTCTACGGACGCAGGAACCCACTCGCCTCTGCCGTGCCTGTCATGCAGAAAAAGCGAAAGGCGGTTGCCGTTTCCACGCCAAGGCCAAAGCGACAGGCTAAGGCCAATAAAGAAAACCTTCTGCTGACCCCAAAGGCTAAGGGTTTTAATAGACGTCAGCCTTATTATGTCAAGAAGAAATACGGTGATGTACTCTCAACGCAAAACAAATGGCAGCCAACCCATCGAATTTGCAGACCACTTCCTCCCATACGCTTCTACGACTCTGCCGCCGCTGTCCCGGAAATCTTCAGCCCGTCTTCTCCACTCTTCGTCCTCGATGCTGCCGCCGCCCTGCCAGAAAGCCACAGGTCATCTTCTCCAGTTGAATTCGACGACGCTGCCGCTGGTGCCTCTAAAATCCACGGGTCACTTTTTCCTTTGCGCTTAGATGACTCTGCTTCTCGCCCGGAAATCCAGAGGTCACTTTCTCCATCTCTCTTCGACGACGCTGCCGCTTCTCCTTTACCGGATATCCACAGGTCACCTCCTCCACACTTCTTCGACGACGCTGCCGCTCCTCTCCATGGAACCCCCATCTCATCCTCCGTAGCACCCAGATGTCCACACGCCATGCACAAGAAGCAGCTCGTTAGACCGGATGCTGAATGGGATAAGTGTGGATATCCCCGTGGACTCCATTATGCTGACAAATATAGATCTGCTTCTGGAGACCATGCTAAATATGGATCAACGGATGCTAGATATGGATCAACGGATGGATCGACGGATGGAGAAGATAGAGGCTGACATAGCGGGGATACATCATTTGCTCGGTGTTCATGCCCCTATTTCCCCGACGCAGGAGCAGGAGGGTGGCATGGATGTGATGAATGGGAGCATCGACACCCTTCCATCACCAAGCGCACCCCCTCAA
Source organism: Ascaphus truei (assembly GCF_040206685.1). Taxonomy (NCBI): domain Eukaryota; kingdom Metazoa; phylum Chordata; class Amphibia; order Anura; family Ascaphidae; genus Ascaphus; species Ascaphus truei. Next base: position 41,686,052 of record NC_134486.1, on the reverse strand, counting down.
CCAGAAGATTTAGTGTACATGTATGCCGTTGAGGAGGACATAACAACCCCATCAAGACCACGCCAGGAGACAACACGGCGACCAAGACCGGAGGAAAGCTTCCTCCCAGACAACCTACCATCACCCACCGCCACAAGCACACCCGCTCACAGAAGACCTACATTCGCTAGCATCGATACGGTGCCCAACATCACCCTGCGCGATCTGCCACCGGCACTCAGGGAGAAGTATAGGGTGATGAGTGCTGGTGCACCCCACAAGTATGCCTTGTTAATTTTTAAGCACAATGTGCCCTACTCATTGTACTGCGACTGGGCCTTCAAAGTGAACTACGAAGGAAATCGCGTAAAAAAAGGCGCTTCCTGACAATTTAAGAAAGACCATTCTGGAGGAATTGCGGCGCTTTTATTCAATTACAGATCCTGTAATGAAAGGCGTTCGAGACTGTATTAATGGCGTTTTGCGCCATGCAAGGCATCGGCCATGGAAGGGCAATCTGGTGGGGTACGCATTTGAGTGAGTGTTCAACTGTTGAAAATGTTTGGTAAATGTTTTTTTCCAGTCCCCCAGGCCCGCCAACAGGCCCGGTTTTCAAGGTTGTCCTGAAAACCGGGCCTGTTTGCGGCCCTCGTGGACTGTAGTGGTGCAGGCCTGACTGACTGTTCTGCACACCATCCCACTGCAAATGTTTTGACTTGCCGTTCTTTAATAAAGGTGATGTTGCGTTTTGTATATTTTATGAATAAAGAATTTTTTTAAAAACAGGTAAGACCATACTGTTGTGTTGTACTGTACTGTACATGTTTTTTTTTTTTTAACTTTCTTTTATTGGTTTTTCAAGGGTATTACATACAATTATCACATTAATACCATTGAATACTTTGTTGGACAAACAACAACTAGACAGACGTGGGAGGGGTAGACAAGACAGGGTTGGGATAGTGGGGAGGGGGAAGGACCGGGAGGGGGGGGGGGGGGAGGGGATGCAGAGGAGGAAACTTTATCCTTGTTCTTTGCTGGGCTCGCCTTGGCGCTGTGGGATCCAATCTGACTATGGTTCCGTTGCACCTGACTTTTCGTTAGGGGGGAGGGGGCGTGTAGATGGCTTTAACTTGTACTTTTAGGCCTAGTTTTGAGGTCCTATCTCCTATGTTTTTAGTCCGTCCTTGAAGGAGAACCCATTTTTTCCTATTAAAGCCAGACGGCAGCATTGCTCATCCCCGGGATATCTGTCTGTGCCAACCAAAGCGACCAGACTTTTTGAAAATTTGAGCCAGTGTCGTTAACCAGACTTGTCAACTTTTCCATCTGGCAAGCAAACCAAATTCTGTTTCGAATTTTATCTATTGATGGAATTGCATTCTGATTCCACAGTGCTGCGGTCTCGCACCTCATCGCTGTGGCAAAATGTGCAATTAGTTTGTTGCCTGATTTGGAGACCTCATTAGTGGGCTTACCTAAGAGGAACACCCATGGGTCTAGTTGAATTTTGAGGCCTAGAAATATCCTCTGTAGCCAATCTCTAATTTGTGTCCAGATAGGTATGAGTCGTGGACAGGACCACAGCATGTGTACCAGATCTCCCTGTTCCCCGCACTGTCTGGGACAGAGCGGGGAAGCTCCCGCGATAAATTTTGCCAATCTAACTGGGGTGAGATACCACCTTAGTAATACCTTATATGAGTTCTCCTTCAATGTCGTACAAATCGAGCTACTGGCCGCAGCCTTAAAGATTGCCGTCCAGTCGTCCTCTTCTAATGGTCCCGTCAGGTCGTTCTCCCAGTGCGTCATGAACTTGGTTTTGTGTGAGCTGTCAATGTCTGCTCTCACCACCTCTCTGTAAAGAGCAGATATGAGTCCCCGTGTATCGGTTCCCCGATCACAGAGCTTCTCGAAGTTGGTTAGCGGCGGCCTTTTCGGGTGTTTAGTATAGAATGCCCTGACCTGGAGGTATCTAAGAAATTCTGTGTTGGGTATATCCGTTTCCGACTGAATTAGATCGAATGATTTAATCGTGTCGCGCCCCTCCAGGTCTTTTAGTCTTCGCAACCCCAGTCTCTGCCATCGTGTGAAGTTCTTATCAATCAGCCCTGGAGCAAAGTCTGGATTTCCATATAGGGGAGTCATCAGGGTATGTTTTGAGGTTAATGCGTGGTTATTTTTAGCCATATCCCAGACAGAGAGTGAGTTAAGCATCGAGGTCAGCGGAGCTCTAATGTCTTTTAATCTAGATTTAGGATACCAGATTAGGTCTCTAAGCTCTAGCAGGGCACACACCTCCCTCTCCAGTGCTACCCACCGCCTTTGCTCCAGATCCCCGTGCCACTGCGTAATTTGGCATAATTGTGCCGCTTTATAGTACGCCATCAAGTTCGGTACCGCCAAGCCTCCAGTTTCCCTAGGTCTTTGCATAATTGACATTTTTACCCGCGGTGTTTTGTTTTTCCAAATAAATCTTGTAACTGAATTTTGCAGTTCTTTAATGTCTGATCGCACTACGGGTATCGGAAGAGTTTGGAACAGGTATAGTATCCTAGGGAGGAGGTTCATTTTCACACAATAGATTCTGCCAATCCATGATATTCCATATGTGGACCAGTCCTTTAGCTCCTTTGTGAGGGCTCTTAGTAATCTCGGGTAGTTCTCTTGATAGAGACTGGAGCTGCGTTTGGTGAGATAGATCCCTAGATATTTTATAGCTTTGGACTGCCATTTAAACTGGAAATTAATTTCCAATAATTTCTCTACTTCCTTTGGGATATTTAGGCTTAGTGCCTCTGATTTAGATTGGTTTATTTTAAAACCGGATATTCTACAAAAATTTTCCATTAGGGCAAATAGATTGGGCAGCGAGGTAAGCGGTTTTGTCAGAGACAGTATAATGTCATCTGCATATAGAGCGATTTTATGCTCTTGAGAGTGAATTTGAATTCCCGCAATATCGGGACTGCGACGAATGTGTGCCGCTAGTGGTTCCACGCATAGGGCGAACAACAGGGGCGAGAGCGGGCAGCCCTGTCTGGTCCCACTTTTGATTTTAAACAACTCCGATGGAAAACCCTGGTGGATCACCCTGGCCGTCGGAGTTGTATACAATGCTTTTATTGCCCCAAGAATTTTACCTCCGAATCCAAATGCTCCAAGCGTGGACTCCATGTATGGCCAGTCAATCCTGTCAAAGGCCTTCTCCGCATCTAAACTTAGTACTAAACCTCGGACCTTGTTGGCATCAATATAGTTAATGATATCTATTATCCTTCTGGTGTTGTCGGCCGCTTGTCTATCTCTAATAAAGCCAACTTGGTCTGGGTGGATAAGCCTTGGCAGGATCCCGCTCAATCTGTTGGCCAGTAATTTGGAATATATCTTAACATCCGAATTGATTAAGGATATCGGCCTGTAGCTTTGACAATTTGTAGGATCTTTGTCCTTCTTATGTATTATAGATATCGACGCCTGGAGCATCCGCTCCGAGAAGGGTTCCCCCGCCAAAACTCCGTTAAATAACTTAAGCATGGGCGCTGCCAGAACCCCGACAAATTTTTTATAGTATAAATTGGAAAACCCGTCAGGTCCCGGGGCCTTAGAGGGTTTTAGATTTTTGATGACCGCGGTCAGTTCCTCCAGAGTGAAATCAGTCTGGATTGCCTCGCTCTCTAGTCTGCCCAGCCTAGGTAGGGCTGCCTCTTTTAAGAAGGTTTGTAATAATTTATTTGTTTTCGGGTTGTGTGCTACCTTCTCCCCATTATAAAGCTGTTCATAAAAAAGCCTAAATTCTTCCACTATGCGTTTAGGGTTGGAGGACATTTCCCCTGTTTTAGTTTTAATGGCCTGTATATTATAACTTGGTTGCCTATTTCTGATCCTGTTAGCTAGCATGGTGTCCGGCTTGTTGGCTTTCTCAAAGAATTGCCTCTTAGTCCAACTCAAGTCTCTCTCAGCCTGGGATGTGAGGAGGAGGTTAAGTTCTATCCTTACATCCTTCAACTCCTTAAGGATGTCCCCTCTACCTGATCGGCTATGTAGTATAGAGAGCTCATGTAACCTCTTATATAGTTGTGTCAATTTTGTTTCTCTCTGTTTTTTCCGTCTTGCTGCGATACTAATCAGCACTCCTCGCATCGTGGCCTTGTGAGCCTCCCACAATGTTATGTGTGACTCCACTGTGCCTGTATTCGTGATAAAGAATTGCCTAATCTCGTCCTTAACTGTCTTGGCTAATTCGGGGATCTTAATCAGGGACTCGTTTAATTTCCAATTTGCTCCCGGGCTGGTCGGTCTAATTTGAGTGCATCGTAGCTCGATTGATGCGTGGTCCGACCATGAGATGTCATGGATCAGGGTGTCAGTGATTTGTGGGACCAATCTGCTCGATACAAAGAAGTGGTCCAGTCTGCTATAGCTGTCGTGTGGGTGTGAATAAAATGTATAGGTCCGCTCTCCCGGGTGTTGCTCCCACCAGATGTCTACAAGACATCCTCGTCTCAGTCCCTCTATAAGAGCTGATGCTCCAATTTGTCTCGCTTTGTCCTGTCTCGGTGATCTATCTATTCGCTGGTCAAGTACCTTATTAAAGTCTCCCGCTAATATTATGTTGCCCACTGCCCATCGTTGGAGTTTAAGAAAAAATTCCTCAAAGAATAGGGGGTCCTTTTCACACGGGGCGTATACACACGCCAGTGTTACTCTGCATTGCTGTAGCAGGCCCACTAGTATCAAATATCTACCTCCTGGGTCGCGCTTTATTTTTTCTAGCTCAAACGGAACTTTGTTATGAAGTAATATGGCAACCCCTTTTTTCTTCTCTTTGGCTGAGGCAAGGTAGAACCTCCTGAAATTTTTATCTATATACGTTGGGTTTTTGTTGGAACAGTAATGCGTCTCTTGAAGAAAGAGAATATCGGTTTTTCTACGTTTGAATTCTGCGAAGGCGATTTTGCGTTTTTGAGGGGAGTTGAAACCTTTAACATTTTGTGATAAGAACTTCAGGGCCATATTTTTATGTGTAGTGAGTCTCTGTGGGTGCAGTGTTTTTGGTTCCTACCCGTGCCTTGGATTTTCTGTGGGTGCCAGTTGTGGTGTTGCTGGTCTCTCGTTGACTTGAAACCTCCTTTTGGGGAACCTGGAGAAGGGGTGGGAAAACACAAAAGGAAATGACAGGGAACATAAAGCCTTGTGACAAGGACAAAGAAAACCATTGTGGCCCTAACTGACCTATGGTTTAGTGCCTGGGAAAGCCGCCTATACTCTGGAAGCACCCATTTTACAGTCCATGGTTGCTGAATATCCTCCAGTTCACGGATTCCCAGGTCTTTGACTGGGCTGTGGCTTAAGGCCCCAGTCCAGCCCCAGGGGCACATGCCAACAGGTGGGGACAAGGGCAATCACCTGGCCCCACCCGCCGGCAGTGTTAACAGTATCCTATTATAGCTATACTTATAGACATCTACTACGTAAACTCAACTTTAATGCATGGTAACTAGAGGCTATCTCCCCAATTCTGGAGCCACTGCTGTTGATCTTCTGGGGTCTGTATCCTATTGGCTACGATGTATGTTATAGGGGGCATATACCCCAACCCCTCCTATTCCCTCCCGTTTGCTCCCCAGCGGGGGAATGCGCGCACCCCCCTGAGGAGACACCACCTCCCCCCCCCCCGGCGGGTCTTTCCGCTGCCTCCGCCACCCCTCCGTCTCCGACGCCGGTCTCTTTCTTTCTATGTGGGCGCCGCCACTGACGTCATTTCCCGTGCGACGGAGCGCTGTGGAGGACCGCCCCCTGACATCCGCCGAGACCATTGCGCATAACTGCCTGCGCGTAGCCGGAGAAGGAGGTGCGTCCCAGGGGTGGAGCCGAGTGGAGCTCCCAGGTTTCGCGCTCGAACTGCGTCCGCCATCCTTGTTTGGCGCTTCTTCTTCGTCTCGTCCCGCGGATCTTGCTGAGAGGCCATTTTGGTAGGTACTTTCCCTTATTCCTTTTTTTCCTCGGGTTTCTCTCCGTTTTCTGCAGGGACTGCACCGCTTGGACCCGAATCATCGGGAGGGGGATGGGAGGTTGCGTAGGGGCTGGCCTTAATCATGCAACTTTCAGTGAGGGTGATAGTCTCTGTATTTTATTTTTTAATTCAACTGTAAAAAGAACAGAAACTGCAGGTTCAACTGGGACTGGTAAGCCGGCATGAGATGCAATCCTCAGGCAGGTCTTGAGGGTCTAGGTTTGTTCTGGCGTTGGCCTGCTGGAGAGCTCACTCTTTCCCATTCTGGTTGTCTTTGAAGGCGTTCTCCGGGGGCTTCCAGCTGCAGTGTATTTGGTACGTCCAGTCTGTTTAGAAACTCCGGACCATCTGCCAGGTTCTTGAGGGTATGAGACCGGCCATGCTGTACCACGATCAGGGCAAAGGGAAAGGCCCATCGATATCTTATGTTTTTATCTCGTAAGATTCTGGTGACCGGTTGGAGGGCCTGGCGTCTGGATAAAGTGATCGGGGAAATGTCCTGAAAGATGGCCATCTCCACATCCTCAAATTTCACCGTAGGGGTGGCCCTAGTGATTTTGCATATCTCTGCTTTCGTGGTAAAATGATGTAAACGCAAGATTACATCCCGGGGTGGGTTGTTAGGTAGTGGACGGGCCCGCAGTGCCCGGTGGCACCGGTCCATTACCAGTTCTGCCTCTGTCTTTCCCGGCAGTATGGATGTCATCCATCTGTTCAGCAGTGCTTCAGGGTCTTGTATTTCCTCAGGGATCCCCCTAATCCTGAGATTGTTCCGCCTGTCGCGGTTTTCACTGTCTTCATGGCGTTCTTCTAATTCAGCCACTTTTCTTTCAAGGGTAGTGACCCTGGAGTCTGTCTCGTTATGGCATCTAGTGGACTCCTCCATTTTTTCCTCCAAGTCATTTGTGCGGGTTCCAATGTTTAGCATGTCTTTGCGCAAGTGTTCCACTTCTCCTCTAAAGAAGGTTTTTAGGTCAGACAGGAGCTGTGCTATCTCCCGCTTCATAGCGCCTGTCGGGTCGCCCGTCACTGCTTCTAGCTCCGGCACGGAGTCTGAATCCGATGCCGCCATGCTGTCGGTCTCCCTAGGCTTTTTAGCCCCCGCAAAGTACGTGCGGACATCTACCTTCTGCTTTGGCTTTTTTCTTGTAGTCGCCATGTACTTTTATGCTGTGGTTGTTGGCGAATTTAGTGCTGCTATTTGGCTGTTGCTAGGTTGAGTTTTGCAAACAATATTTATTTAATTACTGCCGGCGGGTTAAGGAGCTCTCAGTTCAGACCTCCATCTCCTTCCCCGTCGCGCATGCGCCTCGTACTGTACATGTTTTGACCTGCTGTACTTAAATAAAGGAGATGTTGTTTTGTGTTTTAACTTGTATCTATACAGAAATGTTTTAACTTGCTGTACACACACACATGACATGCACAGTTCCAGTCCCCAAGGCCCGCAAACAGGCCCGGTTTTCAAGGTTGTCCTGAAAACTGGGCCTGTTTGCGGCCTTCGAGGACTGTAGTGGTGCAGGCCTGACTGACTGTTCTGCACACCATCCCACTGTAAATGTTTTGACTTGCCGTTCTCGTGTAAAGGAGATGTTGCGTTTTGTATATTTTATGAATAAAGATTTTTTTTATAACATGTGACTGTAAACCATACGGACTGACTGTAAATGTTTTTACTTTCTGTAAATAAATGTTTTCACTAGCAGTAAACCATACACCTGTTGATGTTTTGAATTGCTGTGCACTTAATGTTTTTACATTGTACAGTATTTGTAAATAAATGTTTTTGTACTTACTCCACCAATAAAAGAACATGTTGATTTGTTTTAAATTGTTCCATTGGCTCTTTTGATACTGAAACAAATTACAGTGTTTCTAGAATGTACACTACTGTCCAGGCATACTGTACTGTATACTGTAGGCATGCTCAGTAAAAGAGTATTTAAAAAAATAGAAAACACATACTGTACTGTACTGTATGTACTGGCACTGTATAGAAGACACATACTGTATGTACAGTACTGTAATACATGTAGAATAAATGCAAACTTTTTATTTTTTCGGGTTTATTACACAGTATACTGTATATAAAAAAGTATTGTATACTGTATGGTCGGAAAACATCAGCATACTGTTTCAGGTACAGTATTCTATCCTAATCAATAACAACGGCCACTAAACTGTAGATTCCGGTACGTGTTTTTTTAAATCCGATTCAGCAATGTGCAGGCATTGTTACACAAAGCGATATTATCCATCGAAATCCCTCCATTAGCTGTTTTCTTTTCTGAGGAAAAACAAAAAGAAAAGTTTTACTGTAATGGTCAGTCCCCTAAAGAAGTTCCCAGCCAGTCCCACCAATAATTTTCTCGGGGGGCGTCTCCTGTTCACATGCGCATGCGCCTACTGTCGATGTGATGACACGCATATGCGTTTCAAGAAGGTTTCAATGCGCATGCGCCTAGCGTTCCACCAATTGTTCAGTATCTGCAGTACTGTAGAAGCCGCTCAGCCAATGATATTGCTTACAGGAGAATCGCTTGACTTTTGAATCGCACTGATATTGATATTTTCAAAATAAAAAAATAAATAAAAATAAATACGGCTACATTACTCACCATAGAATTTCCCATTCAGCTGGCGCCGGCACCGGGCCACTGCCACTCCAGTATTCTTGATCATACACGTTGATAGTTGGCAGCGGGACTACTACACCAGTCAGCTGATAAGGCTGGAAATCGCTTAGGTACATGCAAGCTTGATCGAAACTGCACGCGAAATCCGGCTCGGGCTTGCTGGACAGACTGCAAGGGTTGTCACTGACGGTGGGACCGTTATTGGAAGCCGGTGCTGGTGCATTGCTTGGCAGCGACTGTCTTTTCTTAGTTGGTTTTAACACAACCTTTCGCCTTTTGCCGTCTGCATGATCATAGATACAGGAAAAAGCCGGTGATACACACCAATACACTCCAATAAATTGTGGATCAATACGATAAAAACATGGATCGCTACATAACCTTTTCCTTATTGCACGCTTCCACACATGAGGAGCTGGCGAAAATTTGAAAAAGTCATATTTTTCGATAAAATACTGATAAATTTGAACAACTGTTGCCATTTTATCATCTGTTGCATTAATCGCGGCCCATATCAAATACGTGTAAGTTCTGTCGGGTTTTTGGAAAACGGGCTGCACTTGAACACTCATGGCGGCGGGTCTCTGGAGAATAACAGAAACTGGTCTTTGTCTTTCTTTAATATGAAAAGCCTAAATTGATACATTATTGTAACCTCTTCCTTCAGTCCCAAGGCCAATTTACAATAGCACACTGGTATCTTTTTAAAACGAAACACCTGCAAGTCGACACATTACTGAAGCGCATGCGCATTACAATTCATGAATATCTGCCATCTGGCGGACACGCGAAAAATTGCAACCTATTACATCCGAACCATTCTCAATAAAGCGCATGACCCGTGACTGAGAACGCAAAATGAATGCGGCATGCTCCCGGTGAAGTGCGTCGCATTCGAGAAAAAAGTCAGGAAAAAAGCGGCGATGTATTAGAATAAAATGAGCCACAGCAGTATGTACATGTGACATTGTATTCAATATAGATGTGAATCTTACAGAGTTACACTATTTGTGCTATTTGTTCTCACCGAGGATACATCACATTGTGACCATCAATACTAAAGACCCTTGCTAGAGAAGCTTATAACTGCATTTCGTGAACCACATATTGAGTGGGAAAGGCTGTTTTACATCTACTGTAGAAAAGTGTGAGTTTCCATTTGTCAGAAATCCTAGATTCCAATTGTGGGAAGCTGATTACACTATGTAGTTTCTTATTCTTTATTTTTCATGGTGATATCTGCGCTCCCCAAAGCTTCAAACTAAACATAAAGAAGAAGAAAATTTGTTTTTTCACTTGCACGTTTTTATATTATTTATACATTTATCGTACACTTGTTTATGTACCATAATCACTCATTTAAGCACAAATCACCACCTTATATAGGAGCGGCATAATACCACTTTTTGATACAAGCATCCAGACTAGGCCAGATTAACCCTTTAGGTCCAAGATACCTAATCAGATTGTGGCTGCTACAGGGAACCCCCTAGCTGAGGGCATTTCCCCTGTAGCTGTATACAGTTAGTGTATAGTGCCATTTGAAGACGCTGCACAGCGATTTTCGGACTGTGGTCTGGGGCAGGACCACGACTGCACTATCATAGACTATCAAAAGTGAGACCCTCCTACCGGAGTCCACCCCACGCAGAGGCGGAGGCTTCGCTGACATCGACGTCACTGGATCAGTGGATCCCTTTTACTTTTCCACCGTACCCGAGTGCTGGAGCACCTGGGCTGGTACCTCACAACGTGCACCAACGATAACACTTTTAGTTACTGTGGGCAGCACTGTCTCTTGTGGACACCAGGGAGGTTAGGTGCCCAGTGTCCCCCCAGTACTTTGGGAGATCCCATCAGGGGTGGACACTACGGTTGGAGGGCACGGTGGGAGCTACGGCCGTGTGAGGAGTATATTGTATGTGGGTTAATGATATATCTAGTGGTACCTGTGTTCAGTAAACTGTTATTAAATACAAGTGTGTGATATGATTGCATTGGGTACTATGAAGGGATTATCCCGCGCTGTCAGGATCCCTCACAGGTGGAGGCGCTGTCACCAGAGGGATCAGGTACACCCCGGGCTCACAGCAGCGGAGGTTCAGGCCTCCTGTGAGCCACAGGTAAAGCACCACACACTCAGTAGCCGCCACATTTTCCATAGGTGGAGGAAACAGCGCTACATATTGTATATAATAATATATGTATTGCATACATACAACATGAGTACGTTGCTCAAAATACGATATCTGTCATTTGATTATACAGAACTAATTACCATAGAATGTAGTGAGATAACAGCCTATGTCAGATGACGTGCCAACAGCATGCCGTAAGATCCGATCAGAGCAGGATGCAGAGAGGAGTGAAAGGAAGAACATACTGTCGCTGGAATAGGATACAGGGTGAGTATAAAGCAAAAGTTATATACTGTACAGGCAAGAGTACTGTATCTGTTATTCTGCAAGTTGGCATATGGCAGTAAGTGATGCAGGCCTGTGAGCAAAGCAGAAGAGAGTACAGGAGAAGGAGCAGTCCAGAGTGCTGCTTAGAGCCATGCAGAGGCACTGGGACCTTTTAATTAAATGTAATATTGCTAAGGCCGTGCTTATAGTGCGAGCGACGGCGACAGCGACGCGACAGGTGATGTCACCTGTTGCCGCTAGCGAAAGTTGTATTTCGCTTTCCAGCGATGTCGCGGGCGACCAGGTTTTTGATTGGTTCAGAGGCTGGCACATGTGGCGACACCCTCTGAAAAATCAAATTTGACCGGCTTCAGAAATTCGCGCCGCCAGCGTTGCTCCGTCGCATCGCACTTACTATAAGTGCACGCAACAGCGGCAATTCATTTGTTTTGCCGCGACGTCGCGTCGCAAAAAGCGCAGCCTAAATCCAACAGAATACAATTTGACGCAATAAAATCTGGAGTCTCTCTCAAGTCAACGACCATTCATTGGGGGATGTAACTACTGGGGATGTTAAGGTCATTCAAACGGTTAAAATGCTATAAAGTAAGAATGTTATATAATCAATATATTAATAGAAACATAATAACAATTATTAGCGTCAATATACAGGTATTTTGAGGAAGCCCTAGTGTTGCATTCTCTAAGCCAATCAAGGAATTAAAAGGTGGCTTAAAAAATATGTCAAAACTAGGTAGAGCTCTTGATCTTGAGATGTTGAAACCCACCGATTAACACAACAAGTGTAAGTGTATTGCTAAAAACTACCATCACAGATCAAAGTGAGTAAATTCCCCAGAGATCTAATTTATTTCATTTAGAGAATGCATTTGTCTTACCTATGTAGTTGTTTGTCCACTACTCCAAAGTGTAGATCTCTACATGGGTATACACCCTTTATCAATACCTGAAATAATCTTAATGCGAGCACTAGTACTGACTGCTTCAGGGTCTAACAATCAAAGGAGTTAAGTGTAGTAACAAGCCATACAGAATGCAGCAGAATAATTGATACGTGCATTCCTGATATAATCAAATATGTTATTTCACATTCGTTGAATCAATACAGTATGTTGAACATTTGAAAGCTCAGGTCTGTCGCACACTTCCATTGCATTATTAAAACACAAAGTCTGATGATCAGTAAAATACTTACACATGTTATTATGATTGTAAAATCTAATAGATAGCCAGAAAGTGTATTTGCTGCATTGATAATAAGTCCTTGATGAATTGCCCATAATAATGTAGTGCTGTTGTATCTTCCTAAACAAGGTAGGAAACTACCTAAGAAACAGTCCGTATTCATTGGACTAAACAAAATCAATGATAACCTTAAAGCTAGAGATGGGCGAATCCGCCCAAATCTGTTTCTCGGATATTCTAGCATTTTCAACACAAAATCCATTTTGCAGTGTAAAATCCGCAAACGGATTTGGTCGGTTTTAATCCGTGCAGATTCATTGTATTGGTAATAGTAATAACAAATTAGCAAAATCGCCCATTTTGAGATTGATCTGCTAAAATCCTTAAACCAAAGGAACTGACCAATCCATTGCGGATCCAAATTCCCCCCAAAAAATGCATCCATGTCTACTTAACGCTATACTGGAAACGATATATGTTTTCAATGTTTTAATTAGAATTCCTAATTCTTACTAGAATAAACCTTTTCTGCACTAAGTATGCAATACTTTTGCATATTTTATCTTTCAACACTTCTGAAACATCGCCACATATACACCCTAGGGCTATTACAAAAGTAATTGTGTTGCGAAGCTGGAGTCAAGTCCTAAACACCTTATTTCCTGCACATCACTTGGTGGCAGTGCAAGAATAAGCTAGAGCAGAGGTCCCCAAATCCAGTCCTCATGGACCGCTAACTTTAAGGATATCCTCTCATTAGCACAGGTGGCCCAATCATTTTGACTGAACCACCTATGCTCTAGCAGGGGTATCCGTAAAACCTGCACTGTTAGTGGTACTTGAGGACTAAGTGCCTCATGCAGTACGCGCCGATAAACTGTTTATCGACATTTTTTCGGCAAATGTTCCCTCCCGAATCAGTAAGCGCCGATAAGTGGGAATTATCGGCAAGTTTTGTTGCCGATAAAAACTTATCGGCAGCCGGGTGCCGATAAGCCACTTATCGGCACTTTTTGAACTCGGCTGAATTCAGGTAGCCCCGATCAGCTTTTCGCTGCTGATCGGCACTCCAGAATGGAGAGTTTTTTGGCAATCCAGCCCGCCAACTAAAGTTGGCAAGTTGGTGGAGGAGAAGCATCGGCAAGGGCGACACTTAGAAAAAATCAGGCCTTTTTCCTGTCTGTGATTGATGCCGGGGGTCTCCGGAGCTGATACCCATTAATACCAGCACCGGAGCCCCCCCGGCATGCATGTACAGCCCACTTCATTACCTTAGCGGCTAACCGCTAAGGCAATGAAGGGGTTAACCCACCGTGCCAGCTTTATTGTGGGTAGCGGGGGTGGGTGAAGGGGGTATTTGGCCCTTGTTGTTTGTTTAGGGCTTGCGGGGGGGTTGCGGGTGCACTTAACCCCTTCACAACCGTAGCAGTTAATACCGCTACGATCATGAAGGGGTTAAGGCCTCCCGCTACCCACCCGCAAGCCCTAAACAACCACCATTGGGGCTAATACCCCCTTCACCCACACCCGCTACCCACAATAAAAAATAATCACACACAGCAGCCCCACACTAAATATATAAATAAATATATCTAAATAAATAAATGAATATAAATATATATATATATATATATATATATATATATATATATATATATATATATATATAACCCCAACAACCCCTATCATACACATATATGCACTTCAATGATACTATAGGCCGGCGGGGGCCCTCAGGTGTTACCTGCAGGCCTGCAGTACCAATTATGTGCCCCCCCCAAATTAATGTCAAAACACATACATACTTATAAAGAAATACACCCCCCCCTAACACATACAGTATGGTAATGGCCACAAATACTATTATCCACAAATGGATAATAGTGAATGTGCCCATTTAAATACATAAACACCAATCAAGAACATTAAATACATATAGTACTCACCCATGTCTGGCTGCCACGATGAAGGCCATCCTCCTCTTCATCCTGCCCATGCCCCCTTCGCTGCTGCAAAACAGACACAAGAACGAAAACATCCAATGTAATGTCCCCTAACCCCTTAATCACCATAGCGGTTATTAACCACTACAGTCATTAAGGGGTTAACACACCCTCACCCACCACTCGGGACTCCTACATACCCTCCCACACTAACCCCCCCACCCCGTGAGGCCTAACCACCCTCACCCACTACCCATAAGGGAGGCCTACCCACATACCGTTGGGGAAAATACTAGAGCCAATCAGAGTTGGGATGGTGTTCCCACGCTCTGATTGGCTACTGTACCATGTGAGGATGGCCATGTTTCTTTTCATGACGTCATCTTAAAGGCAATTGAAGCAAAGCCATTCTGATTGGCTGTGCTTTCATTGCCTTTAAGTGACGTCATCATTTATTTTTTTCTCGGCCAAAACACATGATTTTCACGGCCCAATCAGGGCCGTGGGAACCATAATGAAAATGTGCCTTTAAAAGCCTATGTCGTCTCATTTTGAAGCAAGACTCCGAAGAGGAAGGACCTCCTACAGAAGAAGAAGGCCAGGGCGTGGCCGGAAACAGGAAGAAGACCCCGGAAGAGAGCCGCAGATAGAAGAAAGAAGAATACAGATGAAGATGGATTACAAATAGAAGACCCGTGGATTGTGTTGGATTTTTAGTTTAATGTTTATTATTTTATGGTTTGTTATTTTATGGGTTCCTGTGCGTGGATTGGTTCGCGAGTAAGCTGTTCAACGGGAGTCGGTGGGGTCAAGTAATGGTAAGTGAACTAAAGAAATGTATTTTATTTAACTTGATTTTTTTTTTAAAGCTTTTTTAACATGTGTATTTCTTTATTTTTGGTATATCATTTCTTGCCACTGTATGTATGTATGTCTAGATCGATATATACATACAGGGTAAGAAATGTTGTTGTTTTAAAAGCTTGCTTTGCTGTGTTTTAAATTAATTTGGCTATGTTGCTATGCATAAATGTGTGTATAGTGTATTTTAAAATTAGATAGATGTAATTGTTGCTATTGTATGGTGTACTTTAGGTCAGGGTCAGGCTTGCTTTTCTATATTGTATTATTGTTGGTACTTATATTTTTTCACAGGATAAATTGTTCTGTTCAACGCTTGAATTAGTAAATTGTTTAATTGTTAGGGATGGAATGTAAATTGTTTAGGGATGTCATTAATGAATGCTAATTGATTTATGTTTACTTGATTGGTTTAAATAGTATACTTGTTTGGAGGTATTAGTATTTTGTTTTGAATGTTATTGTTAACATTCATTTGCAGAATGTATATGGTGCATAGATTGTATGCATCATATATACAATGTAAATGCAATGTTTTGATTGTCATTTGAGGTTTTTGATTGGCATTTGAGGATTTTGATTGTAAGATCAGATAGGATTATTAAAGGAAATTGATTTTATTGTTGTGTGTCTATATGGAGAAGTGTTATTTGTAGTACAGCATGTTTTTGATTATCCTTCTACATTTATTTGTATATTGGTTCATCATGTGTGTGTGTATATATATATATATATATATATATATATATATATATATATATATATATATATATATAGTTGCATGATGAAGCCACTGTACAAATGCGTGGGTGATGGGTGGGTATCAGGCCAGTGTGGCTTAACCCCTTAATTACCTTTGCGGTTATTATCCGATAAGGTGTTTAAGGGGTTAATTGATATCTGAATGTAATTGCAATGTATTGGCTTTGTATTGGCTATGTATTTTGTGGGCAACGAAAGACCAGGATGTTGCTGGGGACGGGGGCTTCTTATTGATGAGGTCAGTAGTACTTTATTTATTTGAATATGCTAGTTAATGTGTTTAATAATGGGCAAATAATCTATTATCCCTATCTGGATAATAGTTATTTTGCACATTATTGTACTGTAGGTGTTGGGGGGGGGGGTGTATGTATTGAATGTATAGGCCAGGTTTATTTTTTTTACATTCAGGGTTTGTTCCTTGGTTCTGCGTGAGACCTCTGGAGACCACCTGCGGTCTCCTCGGGTATCTCACGGGTATCAGGCTGGTGGTTCCACGGGTGACACCTGCAGGGATGAAGCCGTGGCCTCACATCTGTGGGGGCACCGCGGACCCGTAGTCTGCGGGGATGAAGCGGTGATCCCACATCTGTGGGGGCACCGCGGACCCATAGTTGCGGGGATGAAGCGGTGGTCCAACATCTGTGGGGGCACCGCGGACCCGTAGTGAGCACTCGTGAGTTCCCCAGACCCCCGTGGGAACCACCTGAGGCCACGCAGACACCTGTTGGTCTGACCCGGGGCTCCCAGACATCCGCGGGCCTACCGTGGGGACACAATTGTGGCCCACGGTGACCCAAGGAGATCACCTGGGGGCCATGGCACTTGGCGGGACCCACCAACTGGCCTCCAGAACATGTTTGAAACGAGCTGCTGGTACCCTGTAGGTCTGTCAGGTGCCCCGCCAGCCCGCCGGGGACTCGCGTGGGGCTGTGTTATGAACCCTGTTTGTAAAAGGATAAACCATGTATTTATGGGGGGGGACAGGGGGTGGGTAATGTATTTAATAAATAGAATGATGTTTAATGTGGGGCTGTGTATTGTTTTTATTGTGGGTACTGGGTGTGGGGGTATTTTCCCCAACGGTATGTGGGTAGGCCTCCCTTGTGGGTAGTGGATGAGGGTGGTTAGGCCTCACAGGGTGGGGGGGTTAGTGTGGGAGGGTATGTAGGAGTCCTGAGTGGTGGGTGTGAGTTGGTTAACCCCTTAATGACTGTAGCGGTTAATAACCGCTATGGTGATTAAGGGGTTAGGGGACATTACATTGGATGTTTTCATTCTTGTGTCTGTTTTGCAGCAGCGGAGGGGGCATGGCCAGGATGAAGATGAGGATGGCCTTCATCGTGGCAGCCGGAAATGGGTGAGTGCTATATGTATTTAATGTATTTATTGTTGTTTATGTATTTTAAATACACAGGGGGTGTATGTTGTTTATTGCTATGTTTATTGGGGGCAAATGTCCCCAATAAACATGCTATTCTGCCTTAACCCCTTCATTGCCTTAGCGGCTATCAGCTATGGTAATGAAGCAGCATTTATGTATTTTAATAATATTGTGCCGAAGCATGGGGTCCCCTGAGCTGAACCGCATTGATTTGTGGCTCAGAGACCCCCTGCTTCCCGAGTTACAGGCCCCGGTTTGGGGCATCGTTTACAGTGTCTCCGCCATATTTATAGCGAACACGGCGCGAATGGGGTGCTATAAAGATAGCGGCGACACTGCCACCCGATGACACATACCGGGGCCTGTAACTCGGGAAGCAGGGGGTCCCTGGTCCACAAAGCAACGCGGTTCAGCTCAGGGGACCCCCTGCTCACAGTACACTATTATTAAAAATACATTCATGCTGCTTCGTTACCGTAGCACATAGCCGCAAAGGTAAGGAATGATTGTTTATTTATATATGTGTTTTACTCATAGTGTAGATGTGCAGAGGGTCTCTGGAGCTGAACTGCTTTGGTTTTAGGTCCGGGGACCCCCTGCTTCCCAAGATACAGGCCCCTTTAGGGGGTGCCGGTATCCCTCTGCTTTTTTTACATTCCGCGGTCACGTGATCGGGACCTTTAAATGCAGAGGGATACCGGCACCTCATAAAGGGGCCTGTATCTCGGGAAGCAGGGGGTCCCCGGACCTGAAACCAATGCGGTTCAGCTCCGGAGACCCCCTGCACATGTACACTATGAATAAAAGTTGTTTATAAATACTTTATATTTTGCCGATGTTTGCGCTGAGAGAGCGGCTGGTCTCTCTCTGCTGCAAACACCTATCGGCAGAAAAGGCCTATCGGCAGGTTATCGGGAGCCAGGCTGTTTCAGCACAGGCTCATCGGCAGTTTTGCTTTCGCAGTGATTCGGCAGGGATCGGCATGGATTCTGCCCTTACTGAATACTGCGAGGGCAAACCGCCACAATCATGCCGATAGGGAACACTTGCCGAATGCACTTTTTCGGCACTTACTGCATAGAGCCCTAAGTTGGGAATCCCTGAGCTAAAGCTTGTAGCCAAAATACATTTAGTGAGGGGACACTTAGGTTTATGAAACCAAGGCCAGCTTGTCATCATAAGACTTTTGTCTGATCCCCGTGCATTATATTTTATATATAATAAATCTGTATCTCCGTGGATAATTGAAACTTGGGAGACTGGACTCAAGTATGATGAGGATACAGTACAGTATGTAAGTTGGCAGTATTGAATCATTTCCCTTTTTTATGGTTTGCTTTAATTTCCCTAAGGAATTCTTTACCATGGCACCCTTTTTGAGATTATGCAATAACTTGTTCTAAATTGTTGCAGCTTCTGCAGTGTATTTCTCCAAACAAAAAACAACTCTGGACAAATGAAATGACTGTCAGGAGAAGAGAGATCCCAGATTGTGTTTGAAGCAGAGCTAAATTGATCTTTTGTGACTGAAAGAGAATAATTCAGGAGAACGAGTCCTGAAACTCATATGGGCTGAGTTCTAACGCAATGAAGTTGGCCGCACTAGCAGTGCAAGCTTTATAATTATTATGTTTGTCCAGAAGCCCATTACATTTGAATAATGTTAAAAAAAAGAGGAGAACAAAGTATCTTGTATCTGATTCTCAGATGCTCAAATACTAATTGAGAATTCTCAGATAAGTCAATAATACATTAGTAATATTGTAAGCTGGAATAGGATATTCAGCGCTCGTGCTGCAGATGTAATAGTTGGAATAATCCCTGTGCTGCACGTGCATGGAGCGTCTCCCCAGAGGCTCCCACTTCAGAGGTGATCCCCCCTCAAGAGGGGGGAGGGCACCCTGAGAAGAAATAGAAAGAAAATAGCACAGAAGCGCACAAGGGATGGAGTTAATAACAGTATTTTAATAAAACAAACACATAAATGACTGAGAGGATCCAACCCCTTCTCAGCTCAAAAGATGAAGGTAAAAGTAAATTGCCCAGAAATTAATGCCATACATATGGTCTCTATAACATAAAATATCTAGGAAAAATACATCACATACAACAAATAACATTCAATGTAAAAATGAACATAGAAAGTACTGACAGCCCAAGGGGATTTGGGTAAAAACCACCATAAAGGACTAAATACCCGCTGACAGGGGGAGACGGACACTTACACTAGGGCAAAGGTGGGGGTCCACAGCTGACCGCACAAGATCCGGATCGCGGCACCTGGGAAGATGGAACAGCCACCACTAGAGCCTCAGGCAGGCTCCGTCTCAGCCTCTCAGCAAACACGCGCAGGATGACCTGTCGTGACCTCTACGCGTTTCGCACCACGTGACGGGCCAATAATATTGTATTGGCACTCTTATTCATGCTGCATTCCTGCTGCCCCTCCCACCAAGGGCATCCGTTTCTGTGGTATGTAAATAGAAACAAGCCGTCCGTGAGGCGCTCTGACAGGAATCTGCAGTGTTATGTACAAATTGCCCGCCCACTTCAAATCACGTCTCGCGAGACTCGCGAGCGCAACTTCAACTCACACGGATTACATTTGTAGCCAAATGCAAGAACATTTGTCAGGAATGGCGAAATTAGCACTCGCCAGTACTTCACATGGATACTTTATAGCCATTTTTCCCTTTCTGCATAAGCTGTCATAAAAACGCCACAATTTTGCTATTTTAACACAATGGAGATTTTTTTGCCCGTTCCTCTCTGCATAGGCCCCCATATGTATGGCATTAATTTCTGGGCAATTTACTTTTACCTTCATCTTTTGAGCTGAGAAGGGGTTGGATCCTCTCAGTCATTTATGTGTTTGTTTTATTAAAATACTGTTATTAACTCCATCCCTTGTGCGCTTCTGTGCTATTTTCTTTCTATTAGTAATATTGTGTAGCTTCTGTGTCAAGGAATACAATAATAGGCATGACCAAAGGTCTATATGGCCCCTCTTTCAGCATAATAGAGTATGTTCAATTCAATTCCAGACATGGAGATCTTTACATTTGCTTCACATCAACAATCAACTAAAGGAAAAAGACCAATTTCATGCCCAAATACTGGCATCTAAATAAACAACACAGTACATCTGTATGTGCTCACTGCTTGGAATACTGCCCTTGAGTTTGTTCTTATCATTAATAAAACACCACGAAGCATTACAACCTCACAGTGTTTTGTATTTATAGAGCTTTCAAATCTGTGTGCCATGGTTTCTGTAATAAATAATTTAAGATGAGACATTTGACAAAAAAAAAAAAAAAACTTTTTTCAAATTGGGAAGTGAAAATCGTGGGGAAATACCACAAACCTCTAAATGGTTATTGGATAAAAAGTAAAAACAGAATAATTATGTCTCATTATCTGACTAAAGGGTTTAATTCAATATATTTATTTATTTATAAAATATTTTACCAGGAAGTAATACATTCAGAGTTACCTCTCGTTTTCAAGTATGTCCTGGGCACAGAGTAAAACAAATAATACATGCTTACAAGTACAGTTACATAAATGAACAGAGTATACGTTATATACAAGACATTGCGTGCACAGTTAAAGAAAATATATATTATGAGCGTATGAAACAGTTACAGACCAGGTTAAAATGTGAGACAGCCTTAGATTTGAAAGAACTTAAACTGGTGGTGGATGTGAGAGTCTCTGGTAGGTTGTTCCAGTTTTGGGGTGCACGGTAGGAGAAGGAGGAACGTCCGGATACTTTGTTGAGCCTTGGGACCATGAACAGTCTTTTGGAGTCTGATCTCAGGTGATAAGTGCTGCAAGTGGTAGGGGTGAGGAGCTTGTTCAGGTAGCTGGGTAGCTTGCCCATGAAGAATTTAAAGGCAAGACAGGAAAGGTGAACTTTGCGCCTAGACTCTAGTGTTGACCAATCTAGTTCTTTGAGCATTTCGCAGTGATGTGTGTTGTAGTTGCATTGGAGAACAAAACGACACATTGAATTGTAGAGGGTGTCAAGTTTGCTAAGGTGGGTTTGAGGTGCCGAGCCATATACTATGTCTCCATAGTCAATAATTGGCATTAGCATCTGCTGTGCGATACGCTTTCTGACCAGGAGACTTAGGGAGGATTTGTTCCTGTAAAGTATCCCTAGTTTGGCGTAGGTCTTGGTTGTCAAAGTATCAATGTGCATCCCGAATGTTAAGTGGGAGTCAAACCATAAGCCCAGGTATTTAAAACTAGTGACAGGTGTTAGGGTGGTGTTAGCGTTGGTTCTAATCAGGAGCTCAGTCACTGGAAGCTTTACAAATTTAGTCTTGGTCCCAAATACCATTGTTACAGTCTTGTCAGTGTTTAAAAACAGTTTGTTTTGGGAAATCCAGTTTTCGAGTCTCAAAAAGTCAGACTGAAGTATGTGTTGAAGGTCAGAGAGGCTATGGCTGTGTGCATATAGGATTGTGTCATCTGCATACATGTGTATTGAGGCTTCCTTACAAGCTGTGGGAAGATCATTAATGAACACTGAGAAGAATTGGGGCCCCAGAACAGAGCCTTGCGGGACACCACAGGTGATATCCAGGGGGTTGGAGTTAGAGCCTGAGATGGACACATGTTGGGATCTTCCTGATAGGTAGGACTGAAACCAGTTTAAAGCATGCTTCCCTATTCCAGAGCTCTGGAGTTTGTTAAGCAGGATAGCATGATCAACTGTGTCAAAAGCCTTTGCAAAATCTAGGAATACTGCACCAGTGAGTTGTCCCCGTTCCATTCCACACTGAATTTCATTGCAAACTTTTAGCAGGGTAGTTACGGTGGAGTGTTTGGGATGAAATCCAGATTGGAATTGGCTAGGGAAATTTGTTTTGGTATAGAAATTGCTTAGTTGGGATTGGACACATTTTTCCATGACTTTGGATAGAATTGGGAGAAGTGAGATTGGCCTGTAGTTTGAGAGAGTGTTTTTGTCCCCACTTTTGAAGATTGGGACAACTCTGGCAGTTTTCCAGGTCTTAGGGATATGACCTGCAGACAGGATAGAGTTGACTATGGACGCAATTGGTTTGGCAATGGCTGGGGCACCAAGTCGTAGGAACCTAGATTGTAGTAAGTCGGGTCCACATTGGCTGCTTAGTTTTAGTTTGAGGAGCGCTTGTATAATCTCCTCTTCAGATACTGGGCCAAATTGAAAATTGTGGTCAGTGTTGGGAGGGGGTGGGACTATAGGGGTACTCCCAGGATGAGATTCAGGTTTGTGGTTTGGGCTGCGTTTCGCTAATAAGTTAATGGCACACCCCACAAAGTAATCATTGAATGCATTTGCAATGTCAGTGGGGTTTGTCAGAGTAATATCCCCCTTAGTGATATTACTTGGTTGTTGATGGTTAGGAGGCTGGAATATATTGTTGATAACCTTCCAGAAGTTAGCTGGGTTTGATGTATTTTGGTGGAGATTGTCAGAGTAATATTGTGCTTTTGCATGCCTTGTTTGCCTTGTGCACATGTTCCTCATGCATCTGTAGTGATTGAGATCCTTGGTAGTGCCAGTTACTTTGTAGCTTTTCCACAAGGCATCCCTGAACTGGTAGAGTGCTATAAGGTCAGGTGTAACCCATGGAAGGTGGGCCCCCCGTATCCTTATTTTGCGTAGTGGAGCATGGGTATCGCAGAGTTTTAAGAACTCAGATTGGAAATAGTCGAGCGCAGAATAAGGGTCGGAAATTAAATCGATTCTGTGCCATGAGCAGTTGGTAAGGTCATCCAGAAACTGTTGTGGGTTAAAGTTTTTAAATGTTCTAGTGAGGAGAACTTTAGGGCTTGAATGGGGCGGTTTAATTTTCCTTACACAGTACACTATTGCATGGTCACTGAAAATATCAGGAAGGATGCCAGAGGATTGGATTCTGCTGGGGTTTGAGGAGAGAATCCAGTCTAGCAAGGATTGGTTGTGCGATTTCAGGTTTATCCGTGTGGGTTGGGAAATGAGTTGCGATAGGTTGCGATAGGTTCAACTGTAGAGAAGTTTGAATTACCCCGTAGCCCTGAAAGAGAATGGATATTTGGCCAAATTAAAAATTACAATTGAAAGACTTGTTTTTCAAAAATAACTATTAACCCTGTATTTAATAAACTCAGAAGAATGTTTTTTTGGGTTACATTTTATATCTATTTTCCTCCCCACAAGGTTGCAGGGTGCAAAACTGAGCAAAGTCCCAAAAGCTCATTGGAAACCCTGGAGTAGGTAAAAAATACAAACATATAAAATGACTATATTGGTAAAACCCCTCATTAACCATAGTGCTTATGAAAGCAAACATCATGCATTCCATCATGTCTACTGTGGTAACTAATCCAACTATCTGATTAACTACCCATTGTATTCCAAAAAGGCCCGTAAGGCCATGATTATTCAGCTGTACCATCACGCCTTACCACCACCCAAGACACCTAACCAATCCCCCCCCCCCCCCCCACCAACAATGGCTACTGGTTTACTAGTCAAACATGGCTAATAATAGGTCTGTTGTAGGCCACTGCAATGCATAGAGAAAACAAATGTTTATTATTAAAATATGTATGTACAGTATGTATCTTTATATCTATTTCAATATACACACATGTACTATATATACAGGTAAACGCTATATATATATATATATATATATATATAATATATACGAGAGAGAGAGAGAGAGAGAGAGAGAGAGAGAGAGAGAGAGAGAGAGAGAGAGACGCAGAGACGCAGAGACGCACTCCCCTAGTGCATTATCTTATGATGCAGATGAAATAAAATGTATTTAAATAAATGTAAGGTAGATAATACACACTTACAATACATATAGAGTAAAATGCACGTAACGGTATCTTTACACACAGAATCCTGGTACAGATCAGCTGAGATGGATGGGGGAGACCTTTATGTATACCCACTGAAAGCCAGTTGCCTTTAGACCTGCTGCTGGAACGCTCACACACAGCAGAAACGACTGCAGACAGAGTCACAGTGAGAGCAGGTACAGTGGGATATGGTAACGGTCTCACCTCTTGCAGCTGATCAAAACAAGGTGCCAGAGGCAATCTCAGTATACAGGAGTCCCTTAGTTAGCAGCGGAACACCACGCACATTACGTTCCGCTGCTAACTAAGGGACTCCTGTATACTGAGATTGCCTCTGGCACCTTGTTTTGATCAGCTGTAAGAGGAGATAAGTGTATTAGTGCATGACCTGTATGTGTTAGCGCTGCTTTGTTTTTGTATAGATATATAGAGAGAGAGCACACATTTAGATAAGCAAATCAAGGCCATTACAGGCCAGTGCACGTGTGTCACAATCACGGGTTGTTCAGACTACCAGGCTCATTTGGGTCGTCAAACAAAATACAGGATAATTGGGATAATCTATTAAAATAGAAGAAGGAAAAACATTTGCTCAATTACTGCTAATAAGGAACACCTTGTCTATTGGGGGCTGCTGGCATTCAATGACAATTACCTTTCCAGATGACCAGATATACCCCCTTTTCCCAGATGCCAGAACCTGAAAAGAGATCCTCTTTTATAGACCTTACGTCTCTGAGGGATTCGTCATATTCCAACCTCACATCTTGTTTTTTTAGCAGCGCCCTTAAGGATGCCAAGAATTACCCAACAAAAAGAGATACATACATATAGTAGACCAGGGGTGCGCAAACCTTTGGCCCTGCACCCCCCTGCCTGCACAGCCCCAGTGCTCGTGCCCCTCCCTACCTGGTATCCGGCGTCAAATGACGCCATGTTGCCATGGTGACGTGTCGCCAGAAGCTATCGGAGAGCAGGTAAGTGAGTTACACAAGCCTCGCGCGCTCCCCAGCATTTAATTGAAATGCTTTGGGCAAGAGCGCGGGACCTCTGCAACCACTGTGCCCCCCTAAACAATTCTGACACCCCCCAGTTTGCGCACCCATGCAGTAGACTATACCAGACCACCCAGACATATAATAATCTAATCTAATATCTTTCTAATCCCATTTTGACTGGTTCTGAAATGTCTTTACCCAGGGCTGCAGTGGACTCCAGGAGAGAGCTGCATTATGACCTACCAGACACTTCGGGGCCAATTCACTAAACTTTGATAAGTGACTTAACGGTTGGTAAACGCATGTTTCAAGCGATTTTGCATTCACAAAGCTTCAATAACTTGTCAAAATCGTTTGGAAACTCTTCCTCTAAGCCGTGCAATAGCTCCAAAAATGCCCAAACTTGCATTTTTGGCAAGTAATTGATATTCACAAAACTCCGAGATGCAAATCGCAGATTAAACACTCGCTATTTTTTATCATCACATCAAAGAGTGGCAAGATTGTAATCGCGATTTGCATCTGAGAGTTACTTTTTTTTTTTTAACTACTTATGATTGAAGCTGGGGTTTTCAGGGGGAGATTCACATTCATTACAGCTCTGGGGACACCCTGCTTCAATTGTATGTAATAATAATAAAATCCCATCCCAGCTTCATTATCTTAGTGGCTAGCCGCTAAGGTAATGAAGGAGTTAAATAGCAGGAACTGGATTGTTATTGTAGACTGGGTGGGTGAAGCTTGTAATTGCCCCAGGGTGGGTGTTTAGGCCTTGTGTGAGGGTTGCGGGAGAAGGTAACACCCTCATTAACTTAGCAGTTGTAATGAGGGGTTAATCCCTCCTGGGAGGCCTAAACACACACCATGGGGCTATAACCTTCACCCACCCCTTCTACTCTCAAGAAACCGGGTACTTCTGTTTAACCCCTTCATTACCCTAGTGGCTAGCCACTAATATAATGAAGCTACTTTTATTTGATTTCATTACAGAAAGGTCTATTTTAATTTTAATAACATTGGGCTGGATACATCAAATTTTGATAACCTAAAAATGCGAGTTTATCGCCCAAAAATTTGAGTTATTTTTATGGTGAAATACATGAATGTTGTATCGCCAACAATGTGGCACATTATTTTGGGTGTGTTAAAAATATCGATTCTATAAAAATAAAAAAAACAGCGAATCTAGCACGTTTAAGTAAATATTAACGATTTTGAAAACAAACAGAGATTTTCGCACGCTAAAACTATCGATTTCGATAAACTGAGACAATATAGCAAGTTTTAGTAAAAACATTCTATGCTTCAAATTTCGATATTTTTAGAGACGCTACTAATATTTGTATTACAGTATATCCACTTTTTATCACCTACAGATGTAGCGGCCATTATCCGATCATGTCTCTGAGCCGTTTTCGTAAAGTCTGCTGTATTCCACGTGGGATTCCCTCGTTCTTCCGTGAACGCTGCTGTGAATGCTGCCAATCACACCAATCACACCTGTGTTTACCGTTGTTGATTTCCTTGTTTTACCTGGATTCTGATTTGTTTGGATACAGTAATTGCAGAAAGAAAACAAAAATAATTACTCTGTGTGACTGGGGGACTCAGCTTTACACTTTTTGTCTGACCATGGGCATGATAGCTGACAGTGCTTTGTGCTAAATCAAGGCCCGAAGTAAGTAACCAGCGTTTGATCTGTAAAATTCTGTGTCCTCTCTTGTACATATCCTGTATTGTCATGCTGAGATCCTTTGAAATAACTTTCCTCTGCATCGCTGCTTTAGAAAATAGGGACAATAGGGACACAGTGCATAAAAGGTGTCATAAATTGCATAGCCTCCCACACGCTGATCTCTATCTGAATGAGCTCTTGTACGGATACTGAATTGTGCATTCTTCAATCTGCTTCCATGGATCAACCCTGATTCTACGGACGCATGAACCTGCTTTCTTCTGCTGTGCCGACCACGAGAAAGCGAAAGTCGGAAGCTGTTTCCAAGCCAAAGCCAAAGGTGCCTAAAGAAAAGGTTCCGAAGGCTCCCAAGGCAAAGAACCCTGGCCCTTTGTATGTGAAGAAAAAAATGGCCAAAATCAACAATGATCCAGTTGTTTAGACGGGTCCCAGAAGTGCCCCTGCACCCAGCGCAGCCGAATCGGACGTTCCAGACTTTTCACTGCCGTCAGTCTCTGCCACCGATTCCCAAACATCCGCCCGCTCTGACCCTTTGTCCACCGATGCTCGTCCGGAAACCCCCAGCTCACCTCCTCCAGCACCCAGCCACACCGATGTTCATCCCGAAGTCCCCAGCTCACCTACTCCAGCACCCAGCCATGCAGATGTTTGTCTCGAATCCCCCAGCTCACCTCCTCCAGCACCACCGATGTTCGTCCCGAATCCCCCAGCTCACCTCCAGCACCCAGCCACGCAGATGTTCATCCGGATGAAGCTAGCACTCCTTGTTCCAGCTCAGTTGTCCGCTTGCTGGGTATTTTTAGTGGTATCGAAATCACTGAAAACTCAGAGCAATACAGGGATAGCATGGAGGCCAAGGTGGATTGTCTTTTAGAATGCATGGATAGGTACACGGGTGCTCGTCTGGATAAGATTGAGAGGAAAATCGTGGGGCTCTATTCTTTGCTTGGAGACCCTGCCTTGGTATGTCCAACGCAGAAGCAGGAGGATGACCTGGAGGTGCCTGATTCTCCCATGGAGGAACTGCATACCCCCACCCCCCCATGCACTCTCTCAATCCCTGGGTTTGAACTTCATGGTGCCAACACCAAGCACACCTTTGGACCCCCCATGCTCACCCCCTCTGTCTCCAGGATACACATATAACCTTCTTTTGGAGACGATGACAACCCCCGGTAAGAGCTAGGCCACTACAGGAGGAAAGCATCCTCCCAGACCAGCTACACCCGCCCGCTGCCAGAAGCACACCCGCTCCAGCACGCAGGTTTCACCATATGTGAATAAAGAAAACACAGCGCCAACTTCTAAATACAAACAGTGACTAAATATCCCGCTGCTGGATTGGGGGGGGGGGGGTGATTCAAATCCTCCCAAAAAGTAATATATAAAGAAAAGGGAATACCAGCGTGTGGGTTAAATATGTGCCCTAATGTGCAAAAACACTATGTGATTAAACCTATAAAACACACAACTATCCTATATACAGGGCAAAATATATCCAACCTCTGTGATAAGTGCACTTACATAAACAAATGTCCAAGTGAAAATGTCCCGCAAAGTAAGTCCACTTTGGAGAAAGTATCCGCAGGTTAACTTGATCCAGATGATAGGTGTGTCTCTTCACATTTGTTCCACTTTAAGAAAAGAAAAGAGAGAGGGACATGGCATACTGCACCGACACACTTTATTCGAGCAAATACCCAGTATGTACCTGGCAGATGTCCAATGCAATGTGGGTTGGTGCAACGCACAGCAAAAGAAGGGGGTGATGGCAGGTCTGGCAAAAATGTTTCTTTATTGTGTGGACATAAAAACAGAAGGCTGCAACCTTCTACGCGTTTCGTGCAGACAAATTGCACTTTATCAAGAAGTGTATCAACATAGTGTATAGCAAGTATATATAGGGGAGGGGGGAGGGAAGGACAGTCTGCCGATTTTGGCGCCAAACTCGCTCATTGGAAGCTTCATGATACTTAAACCAATAGTATATAGCTGTGAGGGCATGTGGGAATGGTTAATTACCTGTTGGCACCCGCAGGAGAGCCGCCTCCAAACACCGTGCTCGGTGGCACGCACCGCACTGCAATGGAGGGCCAAATCTCGCGAGATGCGCCTCAGGCAAGCCACGTTCTTACCGCGCATGCGCAGAGCAAAAATTCTTAACAATCAATCCTGAGTCACACGAGCAGTGCCCACAGTGTCATAAGTGCTCGCGCATGCGTCCCTATGTCCATTAGTGACAGAAAAAATATAATAAATGCCCCACCACACAATAAGGATGTTGATGGAGATGCCTATACTATGAAGTGACACTCACATTGCTAATCCATGGTGCGGTGGGGGGAAAAAAGGGGGGGGGGAAAGGGGGATTAGCAATGTGAGTGTCACTTCATAGTATAGGCATCTCCATCAACATCCTTATTGTGTGGTGGGGCATTTATTATATTTTTTCTGTCACTAATGGACATAGGGACGCATGCGCGAGCACTTATGACACTGTGGGCACTGCTCGTGTGACTCAGGATTGATTTTTAAGAATTTTTGATCTGCGCATGCGCGGTAAGAACGTGGCTTGCCTGAGGCGCATCTCGCGAGATTTGGCCCTCCATTGCAGTGCGGTGCGTGCCACCAAGCACGGTGTTTGGAGGCGGCTCTCCTGCGGGTGCCAACAGGTAATTAACCATTCCCACATGCCCTCACAGCTATATACTATTGGTTTAAGTATCATGAAGCTTCCAATGAGCGAGTTTGGCGCCAAAATCGGCAGACTGTCCTTCCCTCCCCCCTCCCCTATATATACTTGCTATACACTATGTTGATACACTTCTTGATAAAGTGCAATTTGTCTGCACGAAACGCGTAGAAGGTTGCAGCCTTCTGTTTTTATGTCCACACAATAAAGAAACATTTTTGCCAGACCTGCCATCACCCCCTTCTTTTGCTGTGCGTTGCACCAACCCACATTGCATTGGACTTCTCCCTATTGGCAACAGCACGCAGACTGAGAGGGACCACTGGTGACACATTTGTGAGTACTTACCTGGGGCCAGCCCAATGAGGTTAAGGGGAGTGTTTTTGTGCATATACCCCTGCCTTCAGGGCATCTGGAGCTCTTTATTAGGTTGAAATTATCTTATGTCCCAGAAGTGTTCCTTTCACAATACTTTGCAATAGGATTCCATGCTTGAGCACCAAATCACCTCTATTGTATATGTACCTGGCAGATACCTGGAATGCGCCGCTCCTCACCTCTGACAAGCCCCGTTGCGTTTGCCTTCCCAGCCTGGGTTCATGCCTGGCTGACGGGCGGCTGATCTGTTAAATGATAATGATTAGGATTTAATAGGCTGCAATGCTTCGCGTGTCTACCAGATGGCATAAATTCATGAATTGTAATGCAGTATATATATATATATACTGTGCAGTATTGCAGCCAGCGGGAATAAAATGCTTCAATCCCTGCCTGGAAAATAACCCAATGCACTCGGGCAGAAAACAGTCACAAACCTCAATACACCCGGGTATACCCGAATTCGTGGGACTAGCCGAGCTCGAATAAAGTGTGTCGCCAGTGTAATAACGTTTATTACAGGAAAAGATAAAAGTAGGAACACTCACAATCGTGCTATACAGCAGCGCATTGGTGCATACTGTAGCTTGCCAGCTCCTGTTGTCGTTGTTAGGCAGATCTTCCTTCACTTGTCCTCTGTTGATTTCCTTGCAGGGGGGGGGGGTTCACCAGCCTCTCTGCTTCCAGCACGCTGCTTCTCCTTTCCTGCTCCAGAGTGCACGAGCGCACGTGACCAGGCTCCAACAGCTGCGTGAGGACTGTGTGAGGAATTAACTCTGCTCTCAGACAACTATGGGGGCTGTGAGTGCCGAAAACACATCAGACGCATTTCGGCAATGCCTTCCTCAGTGATGTGTTTTGGGGAGCAGGGGAGGAGAAGCAGCCTGCTGGAAGCAGAGAGGCTGGTGAACCCCCCGCCCCCCCTCCTGCAAGGAAATCAACAGAGGACAAGTGAAGCAAGATCAATCTGCCTAACAAAGACAACAGGAGCTGGCAAGCTACAGTATGCACCAATGCGCTGCTGTATAGCACGATTGTGAGTGTTCCTACTTTTATCTTTTCCTGTAATAAACGTTATTATGCCATGTCCCTCTCTCTTTTCTTAAAGTGGAACAAGTGTGAAGAGACACACCTATCATCTGGATCAAGTTAACCTGTGGATACTTTCTCCAAAGTGGACTTAACAAAGTTTTTTTTTCACATTAGGGCACATATTTAACCCACGCACTGGTATTCCTTTTTCCTTTATATTTCACCATATGTGGAATGAATAAAAATAAAAATTACATATTGTAATCAGCTTCACATTTGTCTCTTAATTCTAGGGTTCAGCAAAGTGGGGACTCACAATTTCTCAGATTCAAAACAGCATTTCCCACATAAAAAATGGCTCAGGATATCCAGACTTTTACGTCTCTGGCAAGTAGATGGTAGTGGTCTCGATGTGGTGTGTCCTCAGGTGAAACAGAAATGACACTTTAGTGCAACACAGTATGATTCGAAAGTGTATTAGACAAATAGTATTACACTTACATGGGTAAGTTGTAGCATAAGCACATAAGACTATAGTTGAGTGGCTATTCAGAAACCCCATTGCTCGTACTCGAGTCTCTCAGTTTCTCAATCTGCCGGGCTCCCGGTGTGCGTCTCGTCACATCCGGTGACTGGTTGCGTCACTTTCGGTGCGGTCAGTATCGTATAGAGGGACGAGCAGCAATCTGATATGGAAAGGGGGGATGGCGGTAGAGCCTTCTCCTACAGACTCGAGTCGCACACCGGGAGCCAGTCTGGAGCTGGGCAAAGACAACATGCAGGAAATACTCCTCCTCCCCCACTTGGTTCAAGAAATGCTCCCAGCAATACTGCCAGGTAAGACACAGTGCTCCAATCCATGCATGCCAAGTCCCTTCCCTCCAAACCCCCAAAAACCTAATGTAAACCTCTAGTCCTAATGTAAAGTGCTGTACCCCATGCCATGCATGTTTTCTCTCCTCCAACACCCACAAAAAGCAGAAGATACTGTATATTATTGAACTGAACTGGTGTCATGGTTTAATAGTTTTTTTTATGTGTAGGCACAATGTAGTCATAATGTACTTTTCCCCATGTCATGCCCCTTCACCCCAAACCCCCCAAAAGTCAGGATTGTATAATGTACAGTGCGATTGATAATATAGAATATTGGCTCTTTTTTTACAGACCCAGATATCCAAGAAGCACCAGCCATTTTGAAGAAGAAAAAGACAAGATTGTAAATTTTGTAAAGAGGCAACGTTGTATTTTTGATCTTTTTTCTTTTATTATCCTGTACAAATAAAAAATTTCATTCTTTAAATATACTTTTTGGTGTGTTAATGTTTTTACTGTTTAGACACTTACAGTAGTACTATACCTAAAGTTCTAAAGGCATTTAAATATATAAAAATGTGTCATTGATATGCTGTACAGTATACAGTATGAAAAAATACTATATATATCTGGAAAATAAAAGTTGTTTTTACAATTTAGATACACTAACAGCAGTACTGAACTACTGTCTAGCAGATACCTAGTGACTGTGAGGAAATGCACTGTATCTTACTGTACAGTAATTTAATTCTGACCAAGGTTACATAATGACACGCATGCGCAGAATTGTGATGACACGCATATAAGTTTCAATATGGTTCCAATTTGACATACACGCATGCGCAGAAATGTGATGACACGCATATGTATTTTAACAAGGTTCCAATCTGATATACACGCATGCGCGGATTATACATTTTACATTCGGAAGAGGCGACGTTGTATTTTTGTATTATTCATTTTAATTGTATTATCCTGTACAAATAAAACATTTAATTCATTAAAAATACTGGGGTGTGTGTTCATATTTTTAATCTTCTATAGGTTGGTACAGTTTGAGGATTTGTGTACTGTATGGCTAAGGAGCCTCAGAAAGGACTTCTTTCCCATGTACAGTATATGAACTCATAACGTTAATCTTCAAATTACAATTACACACACTTGAAGAACTGTACGGCAATAAAAGACAGGTTGAATTGCAATTAGATTTTTAAGACAACAACTCGCGATCGCCCACTTGAGTTTGGACGGTATTGCAGACAACGCTAAAATGCAATTTTCTGCACTCGATCAAAACACTAGAAAACTCGTGTCTTAACGCGGGAAAAGTTCAAGAAATCATGCACCATGACCGGGTATGCAAAGGAATACAACCCACAAAATGATTGGATAACGGCCGCTGCATCTGTACTCCAGGCTGGCGCTAAGCAGACCTGCACGCCTCACAGGCGATCGCACAGCTTTTATTATTATTTGAATAACACAGTATTGATGCAGGGGGTCTCCAGAGCTAAACCGCATTAATTTCTGCCTCTGAGACTCCCTGCTTCCCGAGATACATGCCCCGATATGGGGTGCCGGTATCCTCGCATAGTTTAAATGTCCCGGTCACGTGACACGGGAGAATTAAACAATGCAGGTCAATGTAACTTGGGAAGCTGGGGATCCCCGGGGCTGAAATGAATATGGTTCAGCTCTGGAGATCCCCTGCGTCAATACTCTGTTAAAATAAAATAAAGCAGCTTCATTACCTTAGTGGCTAGCCACTAAGGTAATGAAGGGGTTAAACCAGAGTACCTGGTTTATTGGGGGTAGAGGAGTGGGTGAAGGTGGTAGTTGCTCCAGGGTGGGTTGTTAGGCCTATTGGAAAGGTTATGGGAGGGGTTAAACCCTTCATTATAACCGCTATGGTAATGAAGGGTTTAACTGCTCCCACTACCCACCCAAGAGGTCTAACCACCCACCCTGGGGAAACTACCCACTTAAGCCCCACCGCTTTACCCCCAATAAACTTTAAAATACAACAACCCCCTCACCCATCCCCTCTACCCCCCACAACCCCACCCGCCAGATCTGGATAATAGCGCATTTGCCCATTAAAAATAAAACAACAACCAGCCAGCATATAGTAAATTAAAGTTGTACTTACCCCTGCCAGGATGAAGGCTGCCCTCGTCCACTCTGGGGAGTACTGTAGGTCTTTCTTATTTATTTTCTTCTTGTTTCCATCCTTTTCTTCTTTCTCCTCTTCTTTGTAATCCAACAGGTCCAGGAGATGTTGATCCGACGGCTGCTTCGGTTCAAATGAGACGTGGCACACCTTATATAAGGCCTATGACGTCACATTTGACTGACAAATGGTACATCCACCAACCCGATTCTTTTTTTATTGATGTGAGGTCATCTTAAAAGGAGGCAAGTGTCACATGACAGGATATTTAAACTTTGCAGAGAGGTCCACAACGTTGTCTCCATTTTACCGTTCTCGCAACTTTATAGACAAAATAAGTAAACTTACTATTCCCCTTCGCGCCTTTAGTTTAATTAATAACAATACACAGCAGTAAAGATTCTATATTTAAGGTTACAAATAAATGAAATGTAAGTAAATAAATTAACTAACTTCGTACAGTTCATCAAAGCGCCAGCTACGGCGGGAAGCGCATCAGAGATTCATTTTTTTACTTTTGTCTGTTTGATGCTACAGTACATTAAATTAGCACTATTTTTGGATCCATTTGCCTCCTGTTCTCTCATTTATCGCAGTGCTCCTTCTATTTTCCTTGTGTTTGTATATGTATAGGCATATATATAACATGAAAGAAGAAAGCGCACTCCCATAGCGTAAAAATATTTACATTTAATAAGGCAAGGGAGGGAATAAGCACACTCACAAGGGAAGCATAAAACCAAGCAAATTGTGAACAAATAATGTCACCACCAGCTGGGTCGAACCACAGGTAAGTATCCACAGGATGTATCCTCAGAGATTTTCTACAGCCCTGGAATGGAATCAGCTGCCCCTCGGTAATGACATCAGTGCGGTAGGTGGTGAACGGTGAGTTTTGTGTCCTTGGAAGTCAAGTCTCAATCCACAGACTAAATAAAATGAGCAACTAGTGCTGTCAGCCTTGTGCAGCAGGGACGCGATCTGGCCACGATCCGACAGTCCCACAGTGATGACGTAATGATCCGGCTGACGTCTTGGCACATTTCGTCACTCTACGGCGACTTTCTCATAGGAGTATGCTTGTCTCTACTACCAAACAGCATTAAATACCCTACGGGTTGCCTAGCAACCCTTTCGTGGCTAGAGACATGTTCAAAATAATCTTACTATACCAACTATAAGAACAATCTTTAAAAAGAAGTGATAGATGAGCCTTAAAAACAAATGAATCATACAAAACAAAATCACATAACAAAAAAAGATAGAACACTCAAAGTGCAATGGGGGTGCTCTATATATAAGGATTTAACCCATTCAAGCCAGAAAACAACCTATGCCATACATATAACTATCACATAGCTGAGATTTATAATAAGAGTTAACGTTAACTTTAGATGCAGTGAACACAACCCTAAAAGTTATACTTATAAAGGACAGAATAAATCCCATAGATCAAAATCAGGGGATAACGTCAACATAAGATACAGTAATTACAGCTACAATAGTTATGTGTGTTATATCCCATAAATCACAGTCATATATATACAAGGTTAAATACCATGGCTAATGGGAATCGGAGAGTTCAAAAGAGCCAGAGCAATACAGGATAGGAAATTGAAACATAACAAATCTCAGAGGAAGAAGGAGGAATATTAGATGATAGTACTGGTATCAAGAGACTCATTGAATCCACCAGGTGCCAGTGTGGCAAGCTGGTAGATCCAATATGTCTCACGTTTGCATAATAATTTGTGACGATCACCCCCCAATGAAAGGGGTGAAATATATTCCAGTCCTATGATTTTTAATGTCACAGGGTCCTTATTGTGAACCAGATTAAAATGTCTATAGATGCGGTTACGGAGCACCATTGACTATTTTTCTTCGGTGCTCTAAAAACTGAGTGCACAGAGGACGTGTGGTGCGACCAACATATTGTTTGCCGCAACCACTGGAATATAGATAGATGACATACATACTGAGGCAATTGATGAATCCTAAAACCCTATGTGTGCTCCCCTTAAGAAACGAAAACAAATTGACTAGATATTAATAGATGCCTACAAGTAATGCAGCGTGTCCTGCCACACCTATAGTTCCCATGAAACCTAGAGGCAGCTACAGCTGACGCCATATTGCTTCTAACCCTACTAGGTTATGTATGTATGCCAATATGTTTTTTATATTTGTGCTGACGCCTTGTCCAGCAAGATGGACCCTAAATGAGGGTTACATTTCAAAATATCCCAATGTTTATTGAGGATGTTACCAATCTCTCTTTATGATTGATTGAAATTGGTAATAAATCTCAAAGCCTTAAATTTATCAGTATCTTCTACCCTATTGCACTTGGAATTAAATTTCCTTTTTGTTCTCGATTGAACTAATAGGAAAGATCTTTCTAGAGATACTACTTTA
Source organism: Ascaphus truei (assembly GCF_040206685.1). Lineage (NCBI taxonomy): Eukaryota > Metazoa > Chordata > Amphibia > Anura > Ascaphidae > Ascaphus > Ascaphus truei. The sequence goes on along the minus strand of NC_134486.1, from coordinate 41,649,811 downwards.
TCAAATGATTCTTTTATAAGTTTGGAATCAATGTCTCTCAATAAACTTATTTTCTAAAATTATTGATTGGGATATAAAGTCACTATCCTTGGAACAGTTCCGTTTCATCCGATGAAACTGTCCCAATGGTATATTCTTAAGCCAGCGATCAGCATGATTGCTGGTTGCATGAACATAATTATTTACAGCCACCGGTTTGAAATGCATTTTGGTAGAAATATTATACTCATTGTCTACACTAAGTATGAGATCTAAAAAAAAACAACGGATGTACTGTAGAACCGATTTCGTAGGTGAATTTTAAACCCAGATCATTGATGTCAAATGAATCCAAAATATCCCTCAAAACTGCCTCCACACCATCCCAAATAATAATCAAATCATCTATGAAATGGCCATAGCACACAAGACCCGCCCCAAACATGGCGCAATGCCACACGGAAAACTCCTCCCAAAAGCCCATGTACAGATTGGCATAGCTTGGGGCGAATCTTGTGCCCATTTAGACGGACTCTGGGGAGGGGGAGGGGCAAACGGACTCTGGGGAGGGGCAAACGGACTCTGGGGAGGGGGGGGGCCAAACGGACTCTGGGGAGGGGGGGGCGGAAAACGGACTCTGGGGAGGGGGCAGCGGCAAATGGACTCTGGGGAGGGGGGGGCGGCAAACGGACTCTGAGGAGGGGGAGGGGCAAATGGACTCTGGGGAGGGGGAGGGGCAAACGGACTCTGGGGAGGGGCAAACGGACTCTGGGGAGGGGGGGGGCAAACGGACTCTGGGGAGGGGGGGCAAACGGACTCTGGGGAGGGGGGGGGGGAAACGGACTCTGGGGAGGGGGGGGGGCAAAAGGACTGAGAGGGGGACAAAAGGACTGAGAGGGGGGCAAAAGGACTGAGAGGGGGGGCAAAAGGACTGAGAGGGGGGGCAAACAGACTGAGAGGGGGGGAAATGGATTGAGCGGGGGCAAACGGACTGAGGGGGGGAAACGGACTGAGGGGGGCAAACGGACTGATGGGGGGAAAATGGAGTGGTGTGGTGGGGGAGAAGGGATAGAGAGAGAGAGGGGGGGGAGAAGGGAGAGAGAGAGGGGAGAAGGGAGAGGGGTGAAAGGAGAGAGAGGGGGAAATGAAAGAGAGGGGGGAAATGAGAGAGAGGGGGAGAAGGGAGAGAAAGAGAGGGGGAGAAGGGAGAGAAAGAGAGAGGAGAGAGAGAGAGGTGGAAGAAGAGAGAGAGAGAGGTGGGAGAAGGGAGAGAGAGAGGGGGGGAGAAGGGGAGAGAGAGCGCAGGGGGGAGAGAGAGAGCACAGGGGGGGAGGGAGAGAGCAATGGGGAGAGAGAGAGAGAGAGAAAGAGATGGGGGAGAGAGAGAGAGAGAGAGAGCAATGGGGGGAGAGAAGGGGGATGTCCGGGAGAGAGAGGGGGGAAAAGGGAGAGAGAGAGAGAGGGGGGAGAAGGGAGAGAGAGAGAGGGGGAGAAGGGGAGAGAGAGCGCAGGTGGGAGAGAGAGAGCACAGGGGGGGAGGGAGAGAGCAATGGGGAGAGAGAGAGAGAAAGAGATGGGGGAGAGAGAGAGAAAGAGAGCAATGGGGAGAGAGAGAGAGAGAGAGAGCAATGGGGGGAGAGAGAGCAATTGGGGGAGAGGGAGATATACACAGAAACACAGAGAGATATACAGTACACAGAAACACAGACAGCCCCTATCCAGCCAATGACACCCCCCCTCCCGTAATAGCCACGCCCCCCTGCTCCAAAAATGTTGCAGGACAGCGATCGCTCATGCTTGGAGAGCTGGTGACATCACCGCTCTCCAAGCATGAGCGAGCTCAGCGGCAGCGGGGCCGCAGCCTTACAGGTGATCAAGTTACAGTTTCAATATTAATTTTAATACTAGTGTGCGGGAGCAGTTGGTCTTCTGAGCAGAACCGCATTGATTTCAGGCCTTGCAGGAGGGTAGCGCGAGGGTTAACCCCTTCGTTATCTTAGCGGCTGTAACCACTAAGGTAATGAAGGGGTTAACTTCTACTGCCACCCTCCCGCAGGGCCGAAACACCCACCCAGGGGCAACTACAAGCTTCACCCACCCTCTGTACCAACAACTAGGCAGTGTCTGATTTTTAACCCTTTCATTACCTTAGCGGTTAGCTACTAAGGTTTTGAAACTGGCTTGATTTTTTTTGGGGGGGCACAGGATTGATACCAGAGGCTGGCGGGGCCCCCCCAGAGACCTCCGGACACCCACGGGGACCCCCGTAGACCCACGACACCTGTGGGGACCAACAAAAACAAACAAAGCGCACAACACTCATCGTGAAAAATGTAATAAACAGTGTTTATATATAAGGTGTTTCAAGGTTATGCGTACATCAAGATTGATTTAATCAGGCATAGAGAGCATATGATAAACATAGTCTGTCTCAGCATTTCTCTGCATACCATAAAAAAGATCCATCTTCCCTTAGATTTAAGGGCATACATACTGTTCCCATAGGGAGGAGAGGTGGAGATAGAATTACAAATCTTTCCATGCAAGAAACATTCTGGATTTATAAACTAGAATCTCATACCCCCAAAGGGTTAAATGAGGATGTGGATATATGGTCCCTGTATTGATTCTGTCAATAAGTGTCTTTAAATATTTATGTCTGCTTCGAAACTAATTTTTGTTTCTTTCAGAGTTAATAATAACTCAATCTTTGCCATTTGTCATTTATTTGATTTGATGTCATATTTAGTATCATGTTTTATGTAGTTTTAAAATAATAAAATGTTTTCATGCAGCTCTGATGTTTCAGCTGTGCTGCATTAGTATAGTGAATTGTGATTTGCTGTTACTACTGAGCTACAGTATTAACCAATCGTATGGTTTTGAATGGTATATACTCTGATCAATTGATTATGAGTTTTTTCCCCTGAAGAAGTGGCCTTTGAGCCACGAAACGCGTTGGAGAGATACCATTCAACCTATATATTTTTTAATATCTTTATTCCAAGGTATATTTTATTCTGTGAAGTCACTGGATTCATTTGAGTACCGAGTGTGATTTCTAATCCTCTGCGCATGTGCCGTCGCCTTCCCCTGAGGTTGCGCAGTGAGGTCTGAAGAAGGACTGGCACATACTCCTACACAGAGCAGATTTGAACACCTTACGAGCCGCATTGAGCGTCCCTACGTCACAGACGGGACCACGTGACCACGCCACCACGCTGTTCGACCCGTGCGGATGTGCAGTGAGGTCTGCAGCAAGGAACATGTAGGATATCCGTGAGAGAAAGACATCTCTTCCTTAAGGATCCATCAGACGTATTAACGCCATATGCTGGACACTGAGACTGTGGCAGAGACATCAGTGTTCCGGTACTCCACCTGATCTGCACCTGACCTGAGTGCGTGGAAGGGGGAGAGAAATCTCGGCGGTTCCTGGTTGCAGCTGTCGGTAACTGCCACACTGTGGCTCTCTATGCCTGATTAAATCAATCTTGATGTACGCATAACCTTGAAACACCTTATATATAAAACACTGTTTATTACATTTTTCACGATGAGTGTTGTGCGCTTTGTTTGTTTTTGTTGTTACTAGATTCTAGGGTCTTGGGTTACCCTTTTGCACAGCAGCAGACGCTCATCTACATTGGTATACATTTATTTACCTATTGCACTTCTATCATGAGGTTGGGTGTATTTGATTTAATTATTATCACAATTAACACTTTTTATTAAGTTTGAATTCTTGTGCGCACTTATCTGTTTTTTCTACCTGTGGGGACCACCTGGAGGCCCCATGACACCCGCAGGGACCACCCAGAGTTGCAAGCAGAGAGGGAGGGATAGTTTGGCCCCTCCTGCTGTATGTTTAAGTGGGTTCTGCAAAAGGCAGTCAGTTGCTCCCTCACCTAGGGAAGTGCAGGTTCATTCCTCCCTTTGGGTTTGAGGACCAGGGACTGCTAAGTGAAGACTGCCTGGGAGCCTCAAGCTCCTGGGATGAACAGTAAACATCAAGGGAAAAGAAGTGAGCCCTTCCTAAGTGATATTTAGGCTGAAGCAGTATTCTGGGATGCAGGGTGCTAGGAGCTAGGAAGCCCAAAAGAAATGTGGTGGACAAGAGGCCAAAGACTGACCCAGATGTACTTACCTGAATGGGAAGGGGCACCGAGGGAACTTGCCCTAAAGAGAGCTTTATACAGGGAACCTGTCTAATGAGGTACTGTGTTCTATAAAATCATAATTGATACCCAGGGTGCTCGTGACTAAGCTGGAGCTGTGAGACTGATGTGCCTGTCAATTAAACACCTTTGAGATGAAAAAGATCCTGGCACCCTATTTCTTGTCCTGTCCTCACAACCACCAACTATCCTCCATTACAGCCCCAGGCCTAAACCTGCCAGAGGGAACCCTGAGATCACAGGTAACTGACCGAGGAGCTAACACTCTAATCCCATCGGGAGCAGAGTTGAACCCGGTTCACATATGTACACCCTATCTCCTGCTGCCAGGGGGGATAGGGGTGTTACATACTATATGACCTCTGTAGCAATAAGTGTGGGAAGTACATACGTATATAAAATTAACTAAAATTTATTTTTAGATTTTTTTTCACTAAATTTATTAGGGCACTTCTGGTTTTAACTGCAATATAGCTCACACATAGCACATATAGTGCTCCCCTTAGACCCCACGTACATGTCACGCATCCCTTGCTAGTGACTAAATCATAGTTTTGTTTCCTCTTTTTTCCATGCAGCGGAAGAAATACAAAGGACACCATGCAGGAAGTGTAGGACCTGCTGATAGGGTTCCCTTGGTGTGGATGCAGGCTTCAAATGTGTTGGCCAAAGGATTGAACTAAATGGTCATACTAATGAGAAGAAAAAACTATTAGAAATCAATATATACTAATTAACTAAATAATTTGTCATACTAGATGTGCATGATGGTTTCTTCATCTATTTATGTATATTACAGGAGAATGGACAACATGAGGATATATATTTTCAGTAAACTTTGGTATAACCACTCCAGCTCCATGGAGTTACAGTCTGGCAAGGAACTAACTATATATTGCATAGTATCGCAAGTACTGCATGACAAGTACTCAGTACAAAATACTGCATCTGTTCCTCGGGCAGAATGCATGTACAGAGGTGTTAGCTAACCAAAAAGATACCTGGATTTTATTACATGATGTAGCCACTGCCGCTTCCCCCGCCGTCGCAGCAGGATTCCGCGTGCAAGCGGGAACGGACACCATTGTAATGGTATTAGCAGTGTGCAAAAAAGGGGCAGAGTTACTGTGCCAGCAGCAAGTGCATTAACGCCTGATACATTTGTATATCTAATGACCTCAAAGTGTCCAAACAATGTAACAATAAGGTAGTAGCAGAAAACAAGGGGTGATGTGTTCTCACTAAAAGCAGGGAGTTTTGTGATGCTTGCCTCATCGCATACTGTAAGTAAGAAATAGTTGTTGGATTTGGAATAGCATCCACAAGATTAAAATGGTTTATGGCTGTAAAGGGTCATCTTAATTTGTAAATGGAACAACAGTGGCATCTGCTGGTGAAACTGCAAAATGCAGCAAGATGTTTTATCCTCAATGTGACAATGCACGCGCGTCTGGCGTCCTGGCGGCGCGTGTACAGCTTAAAAACGCGGCCTGTAGGGAGTGACGGGATGCGTGGGGGCATGGCCCAAACTGTTTTCATTCTGAGCAGGAGAGGTGATGTCAGATGTGATGTCAGACCTGGGGCTGGATCTATTAAAAAGTCTGTTGATTTCAGCCCAAAAATCTGTATAAAATAACACAGAAATACACAGTACTGTTTCATTACTAGCTCATTCGTTTATTGCCAGCTGACAATATAGCAAGCACTTGGGGTTGAATCAGTGGTGGGATTCTGCCGGTTCGCGCGAACCTGTTGCTAAAATGTCACAACTTTGCCGAACCGATGCTTGAGGCGAGCGCCGTGTCCCAGCATCTTCTCCCTGCATAGCTTCTCAATATGGCCTCGCTGTGTCAAATGGAACCGCGTTGCCATGCCAACCCCATCAGGTGCCGTCCATTGCTATGGCAATGAGACGCTACATGATGTTACGTGGCGTCACGGCAAAGCGGGTCCATGTGAAGACACACAGCAATTTTGCAGGGGGAGCATGCTGGGAGACACCGCCCACAACCCGCCTGGTAAGAACCGGTTAAAATTTAGAATACCACCCCTGGGTTGAATGTCTAAAAACAAATTTGGGAAGACTGCTGTATCAGTTCAGAATGAATTATTGTATGCGATCCAGGTGGGAAGAGGGGTCAAAAGGCAATTAGTCTGAAGCCTCTCTTCAAGCCCTGCTATTGGCTCCCAGCACACCACGTGACTGCGTCGCTGCACAGGAAGACACATTTCTTGTCTCCCCTGCTGGCTGATGCGCCACCGCACTTTGAGAGTCAACACGCGAGAGAACACACTGGGGCCTGCCTGATTGAGGTTAGTGTCGGGTGTGCAGCGCGCACGCCACCGCACGTGCCGCCATGACGCCCGGGGACTTAGCCTAACTTGGGGAGAGTTTGCAAGGAAGTGCATAACAAGTTAGGGTCACAGTCGTCATAGCTATGCTCCTGCCTTAGTAAGTATGTGAACAGGGAAACTCAAGAAGAGTAATTATAAATACATAGTGATACTCCATACTACATGAGTAGTGTGTGAGACTATTTTCTTTGACATATTTTACATTTCAATCATAAGGGCCTATTTTAGTAGCTTCGATAAAATCACTGCCAAATCGACCGGTTTGGCATGACCCTACCTCATGGTCTGACATTTGTGTTCTCACGGTAATCAGAAAGAATTATCGGAAGCCAGAAACCGTGAGGTAGGAAAATGCCAAACCGCTCGGGATAGCAGTGTCCTTATCTCAGTCTTTTTCTATGTTCTACTGCTGCGATCTGCCCTCACAGTCTGTAAGAACTGCACAGAGAGAGTTGCATCTCCCTGCACTTTGAATAACACTGTATTGAAGTAGGGGGTATCTGGAGCAGAACTGCATTAATTTCAGCCTCAGATCCCCTGGTTCCCGAGTTACAGGCCCCGTTATGGGGTGCCAGTATATCCGCAATGTTTAAATCTCACGCGTCACTTGACCAGGACATTTAAACAATGCAGGGAGATACCGGCACCCCCGCCTGTAACTCAGGAAGCAGGGGGTCCCCGAGGCTGAAATTAATGTGGTTCTGATCCGGAGACCCCCTGCTTCAATACTGTGTAATTAAAATAAAAACAGCTTCATTACCTTAGCAGCCGCTAAGGTAATGAAGGGGTTATGTCAGAGTATCTGGTTTCTTGGGGTGTAGAGAGGGTGGGTGAAGGGTGTAGTTACTCCAGGGTGGGTGTTTAGGCCTACCGGGAAAGTTGCGGGATGCGTTAACCCCTTCACTACCCCCGCTATGGTAATGAAGGGGTTAAGACCTCCCGCTATCCACCCGAGAGGCCTAACAATTCACCCTGGGGCCACTACCCCCTTCACCCACCCCCTCTACCCCCAAGAAACATTAAAGTAGAATAACCCTACTACCCGCCCCTCTCTACCTTCCCAGAACACATCCAGTACAGTAATGGGCAAAATTACTATTATTCAGATCTGATAAAAGCGCATTTGCCCGTTTAAAAAAAAAAAACACACAGTACCCAGCCAGCATAAAATAAAATAAAGTAGTACTTACCCCTGCCAGGATGAAGGCCGCCCTCGTCTTCATCTTCCTCGGACAGCAACATTGAATTAAAAAAAAAAAACAACTATGGAGGGGTTGTTGGGGGTAGATGGAGTGGGTAGTAGGGTGCAAATTTATTGCCATTGAGGTTGCGGGCATAGGTAACCACACTGGCAATCAATGGGTGTATTAGCTAGTATTGGTGTTTGTATTGTGTTTGAATGTTTATTGAGGGTAGTGGGGGTGGGTGAAGGTGGTATGGGGCCCGTGGAAGGTGATAATGCCTACCGGGTGGGTAGCAGGATGGGTTAATCCTTAATTACCTAAGCAGTAGTAAGCAAATACCACCTTCACTCACCCCCTCTACCCCCAATAAACCGGGCACGGGTATTTAACCCCTTCATTACGTTAACCGCTAAGGTAATGAAGCTGCCTGTAAATATATTTTTATAACAAAGGATGGAAGCCGGGGGTCTCCGGAGCTGATACTAATGCGCGTCTGGTCTGGAAATTCCCGGCTTCAATCCGATCCAGTAAAAATAATATTTTTCTTCTAAGTGTAGCCCCCTTTCCCCGTGTCTAAGGGAAACTACGTGTGGTGTGATACCTGAGTGGCTTACAGGAGGCCTGTTCCTCCGCCGCTGGGAGCCTGGGGTGATTGCGTTCTATCGGGTGACAGTGCCACCACCTGTGTGGGATCTTAACGCAGCTGGATAACCCTTTCACAGGACCCAATACAATAATACACACACACCAAGGTCTGTGGAGTAGCGCTACCCACAGTGTGTGGCCATTGGTGCACTTGTAGAAACCTCCCTGGGCACTCCTGTACTCAGGTACCGCCGAGTGACACAAGGATCCGTCTGATGTAAGTCGATCAGGTCTGTCCAACGAAGACATCCGCCTCTCCTTGGGGTGAACTCCCCTGGAGGATCTCACCTTCAATAGTCTTAGATAGACGGTGGTCTGGTCCCAGACCACAGGCGCAAAGTCACCGCGCAGCGTTTGTCACTGTGTCCCTGACACTATGCACTACTGGGGAAGCCTCCCTCCGTATGGGCCTTCTATGCAACACACACAATATACAGGGAGTTGGGGCCTAGTTTGGACCCTGGGGGAACTCTGGCATAGTCCAGTGGAGCACTGTTCCCTGGACACTACTTTCTTCCTCTCCGTTCTGCTCCCGACTGACGCGAGAGGTGTTAACACGCAAAATGTATCAATCTCCCTGCAAAGCCCTATTGGCAACTGTGCGTCACGTGGTGTGCATCCCTAAGGCTCATGGGACATGTAGTCCCTGCTCAAAGCCTGCCTCTAATGGCCAACGCAACTATACCATTCTGCGCATGCACTGGGTCTCGAGCATGCGTACCAACATTCAAGATGGCGACCTCCACTGCCGGGTGCGCTGCGGAGCCCCAGCAACTCGGTCACTCGCCTGCAAGCTCTCCCCGTGGGCTCCTACTTCCCGGTGGGTCCGCCCACAATCTAGTGGTACCCACGCGCCTCTCAGCTGCAGCTGTAGTCTCCCTCTTCCCTGCAGCGAGGTAAGGGGAACCTGGCTACAACCTCCTCCTGGTGGAGACTCCAAACACCCTGCTTGGGAACAACGCATAACCATACACAGAATTATATAATGGAAAATGCATACAGAGATATACAACTTATCTGTTGCAGGCTCTATACAAGATTAAATAATTCCGGGAACATAGCAATAATCGAAGCCAGCTTGCTCCGAACCAACTTATGAGACTCATAGTGGCGTGCCCCTAATGAATCATAGGCCACTCTAGTGGGAGGGCGCCTCACTCGCTGACTCCTGCGAAGTACTTCTTCCGCGTCCCCCTCTACGGAGTAGCGTTCGCGAGCTTGAGGCTCTGACTCTGTCATAGGGGGTGCAACAGTCTCTGTAAAGTCTCTTAGTGGTACAAAGCTTGGACTTCTGGGGTCCAGATAACGGCTTGTTGAAGCCGCTGGTGTGGGTACATGTGGGTACAGGCTCATTACCCTTTGCTCCTTCAGGAGGTGCCCATTGATCTCCATTTGGACTAGAAGAGGGTCCTTCCATAGGATCCTGATTTGTTTCAGTCACAGACTCTGAATTTTCGTCAGCCTCCTCTGGCTCACTGGCCAATATTACTATCTCCGGTTCAGGGTCATCTTCTCCTACTTGAGGAATGGGCAGTAAGTGGTTTCTGTGCCAGAGCTTTACCCTGCCATCTGCGTCTCGTATGCGGTAGACAGGAAGGCATGGCATCTGGGATTCTACTTCGAAGACCCCGGGGATCCATAGATTGCGCAGGAGAACAGCGTCTCCGGGCTGAAGTTCCAGATAGCGGACCATGTGGTCATACAGTCGCTTGTTGCATGCGTTCAGATGGGCTGAGGCCTTTTCCGCTAGCTGATAGATCATAACACACACACACACTAGCCTGATTGATATGTATGTATGTCTTTATTTATATAGCAGGAAGGAAAAAACCTGGGCACTGCGTATTTCTGCTTCGAAAAATTTATTGTAAGCCAATAATATATGACGTTTCGGCCTCAAGGGCCTTTCTCAAATGCAAAGTAGCATAATAGACAAACAACACTTAAAAGATTCTTAAATAGACCCCACCACATGTGTCCATGATTGTCATACATTATTGGCTTACAATAAATTTTTCTAAGCAGAAAACCGCCGTGCCCAGGTTTTTTCCTTCCTGTCAGACATTGGAATACCACCCAGAGATTCCTGAACCAGGTGCACCGTTATTTATTTGATTTTGTTTATTTGTAGGAGTGCAGCATTTCCCTCCTGTTCTTTATCTATATAGCGCCATTAATGTACATAGCTCTTCACAGCAGTAATACACGTGACAATCATATAAATAACAATACACATAACACATAATGGGAAGAAGTGCTTCAGACATAAAATTAGCATTTAGTAAAAGGATTCCCTGCTCCAAAGAGCTTACAATCTAATTGGTAGGTAGGAAGAATGTACAGAGACAGTAGTAGGGTGTTCTGGAAAGTGCATTTGCAAGCGGCAGAGGTTTATGTATGAGGTGTAAAGTATGAGCCATGGATCTGCACATGCTTCGTTAAGCAGGTGTGTTTTAAGGTGGGTCTTAATGGTGGATAGAGAGGTTGCTAGTATAATATTGAAGGGAGGGCATTCCAGAGGTGTGAGAGTCAGTGAGAAAGGTTTAAGGCAGGCGAGGGCTTTAGAAACAAAAGGGTTTGAGAGAAGATATCCTTAAGCAGAACGCAAGAGTCGGGATGGTGTATAGCGAGAAATTAGGGCTGAGATGTAAGGAGGAGCAGAAGAATTGAGTGTGTGATACGGGATTTGATAAGAAGCCAGGAGAGGGATTTCAGCAGGGGAGACGCTGAGACACATTTAGGAAAGAGTATAGTGATTCTGGCAGAAGCGTTTAGGACAGATTGTAAGGGAGACACGTGAGAGGCAGGAAGGCCGGACAACAGGAGGTTACAGTAATCGAGACAGGAGAGAATGAGGGCCTGTGTCAGAGTTTTAGCAGTCGAGCAACAGAGGAAAGGCCCTATTTTTGTAATATTGCAGAGGAAGAAAAGGCAGGTTTTAACTACCTTTTGAATGTGAGAAGAGAATGTGAGAGAGGAGTCGAGTGTGACCCATAGGCAGCGTGCTTGTGCTACTGGGTGTATGATAGTATTTCCAACAGCAATGTGGAAGGAGGTAGTAGGGCCAGGTTTGGGAGGAAATATGAGGAGCCCTGTTTTTGACATATTAAGTCAGCAGAGGTATATCCAGGATAACATAGTGGAGAGACATTCAGAAACTTTGGTCTGTACAGCAGGTGTAAGGTCAGGGGTTGAAAAGTACATTTGTGTGTCATCAGCATAGAGGTGATATTTGAACCCAAGAGATGTGATTAGTTCACCTAGAGAGTGTGTAAAGAGAAAAGAGAAGAGGTCCCAGGACAGAGTCCTGGGGTACCTCCACAGTGAGATCGATAGAGGAGGAGGTGTTAGCAAAAGAGACACTAAACGTACGATGGAGGTAAGAGGTGGAGGGAGAGAAAGAGGAGAACCAGGATAGAGCTTTGTTACGAATACCAAGAGTATGGAGAATGTGAAGGAGAAGTGGGTGGTCCACAGTATCAAATGCTGCACAGAGGTCGAGTAATATGAGCAGAGTGTAATGACCCCTGTCTTTGGCAGCATGAAGGTCATTAATTATTTTAGTGAAGGCTGTTTCAGTGGAGTGAGCAGTGCGGAAGCCAGATTCTATAGGGTCTAGGAGAGAATAGCGGGTGAGAAAATGGAGCAAGCAAGAGGATACAAGACGTTCAATGAGTTTAGATGCAAAAGGCAGGAGGGAGACAGAACGATAGTTAGAAAGACAGGTAGGGTCAAGCTTGCTGTTTGAGTAATGTTATAACTGTTGCATGTTTGAAGGAGGAGGGAAATGTACCAGAGTAGAGGGAGGAGTTAAAAATGTATGTTAGCATAGGGATTATAGTAGGAGCAAGAGTTTTTAGGGGATGGGAGCGAATGGGGTCAAGAGGGAAGGTGGTAGAGGGAGAAGATGAGATCAGCAACAGCACATTCTCCTCTGTGACATGTCCCCTTTCCTGGCCCCGCACGCCTGGAAAAATAAAGAGGGGTTACACATATCAAACATATCTAATTACTTGGAGAGAAGCCAAAGATAAAAACAATGGGGTTTATATATCAAACTTGTTTAATAGGGATTTTATTTAACTTAATTGCTCAGGAAATTAAGAGGCGCCTCAGTAATTGAATGATATTAATAGGGGTGAAAAAGAGGTCTTGTAGCCACCCCTTTGGGGACTATAGTTAGAGTACACAATTAACAGCCTTAAAGCTGCAGTTCAGTCTTTTTTTTTTTTTTTTTTTTTTTACATTTATTTTTTTACTTCAATAGTTTTATGTGTGCAATCTCTAATTACCTAAAGAACAGTATAGCTGCAGCTCAATTTGTTTTCCATGTATTGATAGGTCGAAATTTGGTGACATATTAAAAGCTGGCATTTGTTTATAATCTGCTTGACTGGCAGTGGAAGCTCATGAATATTCATGAGCACTGCTGCATTGACAAGTGCTAGAGGGAGGGCAGGGCTGACAAAGGGGTGTGCCAGAGCTTGTGACAGGACAAGAAGGGGCAGTGCCTTAGCAAATGGCTGTTAAAATAGAGTACAAGAAAATTGGTCTTTCAAAGTTGTTTTTTTAAAAACAGAAAATGCTATAAGTATTTTTTCTTACTACAGAACTGATTTATTAAAAAAAAACAAACATGCAGGATATTGACTGAACTGCAGCTTTAATGGGTTAACTGTGTGTGGCTCACTCAGGTTACTCCCCATCATGTAGTGAAGGATGACTTTCAGAAAGAATAGCTACTCCCCAGTAGGTCTCATGACCAGTGATTTTATCATATGGAGATGAGAGTGTATATGTAGCTCCCCTGAATGTTCTAGAACCAGGTTCGTCTGGAGTGGCAATGGGAGAGGGCCTCACTGTGAGTCACGTAAATATGTTTATGTGTCTAGTTATATGTACTAAGAATGTCTTGTCACTATTGTTTTCAGTTAGGGAATGTACCCCATTCAGTTAGCACCTAAAGTAATGGCTCAAGATTATTCTTATTTGGGAAGAGTGAGCATTGCTTAATAGTTCTCAGGGTAGTAGCTCTGGAGCATAATTGGATGTTCCCCACAGACAGGTGCTTAGTAAACTCCAGATCCAATATGCATGGACAAGGTGAGAAGTACACAGAGTGACAGGATACAGATCCCTGAGGATACATATTATATCGCATATGATATTCTAATAATGAAATTGGTATCTTCTGATAGATTTAGTTACATTGGGATGGCATTTTAGTTATATTGATAGTGCAGTTGTGCTGAGTTCTCTGTAGAGTAGCCCCGTGGGTGACATTTGAGTTACTATAGACAACTGTGGTTAGAGCTGATGCAACCAGAAGACTATAGCATTTATTTATTTAAAAATGTTTTGCCAGGAAGTAATACATTGAGAGTTACCTCTCGTTTTCAAGTATGTCCTGGGCACAGAGTTATGACAAATACATGGTTACATTAAGTGAAAAGGGTTATACAGTACATTATATACAAGACATTGCATGCACAGTTAAAGATAATATATACTGTATGATAGGCTGTGACAAACGCCCCTCTTTTGTAGCACTGACGTCTGTCTGGGCTCTTCACGACACAGTCTCCTAGGGTTAGTTAGAGAAATAACGGGATAATAGAAAGTATTACATTGCTTAAATCAGGCTTCTGCCTGCTTTATTTTCATCCCAATAAGGGACTGCAGTTTTAACAGGTATAGGCAGGAGGCACTGAGTCATTAACCTTCAGCGGTTTACTCATATCAGTGATATAATATTTCACACACTGTCACTTTAAGAAACCAAAGAAATCATATAAATAAATCCTATCCCTTACAGGGATCTAACTACACAGTATAATCAGCCTCTCTATCTGCTGCTTGGCCAACTAACCTGGTTCCCCAGTTTAAACAATACCCTCTCATTTAGGGTCACTAGATTCAGCATAATAATATACACAGTCTTTAGACACAGCTTAACTGATAGATGGGGGACAGCATCCCCAGACTCCAGGCAATGCTTCCAGACAGCGCAGGTCATGAAGGGGGCGTCCTCCCCAAACTGGATACAGGGGAGAAGCGTGCCCCAGCCCCCAGGCTCTAGAAGAGAGACTGAAAAAGTAACCCTCTCTGCTCTAAATACCTGTTCTAGTGATTAGGAGAGCAGGTGGGATAAAACCAGAAGCACGAATCTCTGGCCTGGAGTTTCTAGCCCACAGTCTCAGCAACTGTGAAACTGTGGAATGGATAACTTCCATACTAAGTCTGTACTTTCTTCTATAAATTAGACAGAAAGTTGCCCATTATCCTGCGACTATGTCACAAGGCGTATAAAACAGTTACAGTCTAGATTAAAATGTGAGACAGCCTTAAGTTGGATCTTTCCAGAAGACATGCCCAAAAGTTTATTATTCTCTGTATGGAAGTGGGGGCAGTTTCTTATCAGATACGACATCAGTTTGAAGCTGAAGGACCTTATCTAGTAATAGAATTAGATAATGTCTTGATAAGGTAAGTATTAGGAATTGATTGGCTCCTATGGAGATAAAGGGTCTTCATTAAAAACAAAAATAAAAACGTTTTATTACATCAAATAAATGTGACTGTGTGAATTAATTTTTTAAAAACAAAAAACCAACAATGTTTTTAAAATCCCTGTAGAGGAGTTGTAATATTGCTTATATTCAATGCCCAAAATGTATATAGGCAATTATTTCATTTGTTTAACCGTAGGGTAAATTCAATATTACTGCGACATCAGCAAAGTGCTATTAACTCCCAGAAAAAACTTCAATGTTTTGTGGTACTGTATATATGCTGCCTCCCGTATAGTTGGAATACTACCAGATATATTTCACACAGGTTATTAGTTGAGAATAGCCTATATGTCCCTTATTTCCAGGCTGGTATACAAGAAAGAGAGAGAGTGTTCTATTTTGACACACAGACGTTTCCTATATAACATCAATCTTTAGCCAGATATTTGCCAGTTTTCCATATAAGATATGTCTGAAATATGGATATGTATAAGTAAGTTAGTGTGTTTACAACTTCTTTCACTTAAATAGTCGTATCCATATGCAAACAGTATTACTTGGAAGGGAGTATAGGAATAAATTATGGGTAGTCGTGTGAACCCTTATCCCTATTTTGATATATAATCACTGTTGTTTTAGCCCTCTATTCCTGAAGCTTAAAATATCAGCGTTACATCACCCTTGATATTCAAACATCCCTAAAACAAATCTCTAGTTAGGGGTATGGTGCTAGTAAACCATTGAAACGCCAAAATTATACTTGTAAAATACATTTGTTTTGGCTTGCTAGTGGAGGAGGCAATTCGTAGAGAAACAGGGTATATATCGTGTATATGCATCCAAACACTCTGCCACGGCGGGTCAAGAGTGGAGGAGGCGCAAATACAACCCGTATTCTGGTAGCTTTGTCGGGCTCCAGTGACGTCACCGATCGTGACGCTCTACTTCATGACGAGCGTTTCGCGAGACCATTCGCTTCTTCAGATGGGGAGGAGTTTAAAAGTAAGGCCCTATGTGATGTTATTTATACTCTCAAGGGTTGTGACTTATGTCTTTTGCGCCTATTGGAGTGGAAGATACAGGAACCAATCGGCTATCTGGAATCGCGGACCAAAAGGAATATAAACAAACGGCTGCATCTCATGCACATTGCTATATGTTATATTAATGAAATCTGGATCGGGGTTATTTTAGTGCCCACTATTGTAAGTGCAAAAACCTAGATTGAGGTTTAAGGGTAGTGCCCCAGAGGAGCAATGGAACAAAATAAAATAAATAGAAAATAATAGATAATAACAAATTCAAATGCATGTGATTTGTGTAGGAGTGTAATCTAACTCTATATGGTCTGCCCCTAAAGGACAATGCAGACCGTCTAATATTTAAAATATTTTAACTACTTTATTAGTGAAATAACATGTGTTTACTTGCATTAAATGTGAATTTTTCCTATACTCAAGGTGCAACTTTCTAGTGTATATTATGTAGGAATGTAACTATTAAAGAATAAATGATCTGCCCTTAAGTGGACAATGAAGATCAATGTGATTGAATTATACCAAAGTGTGATTTTAAAGAAAATAATACTTTTTTGATAACTGATTACTGTGATTATAGGAAGGACGAGTAAATGTAACCCTCGTTCAATCCCTGAGGGCTTAATGTCTGTAGCTGAAATATCCAGCGACACTCCCTCTGTAATAATTTTTTGTTCCAATTGCCCTTTCTGGGGCCTAAGGTGATATGTTCAATGCCTGCAAAACTTAATGTGTCACTGTTACCATTGTGGCACTGTAAAACATGTGTGTCTACTGGGGTATCTCTCAAGTTTCTTATATCCCCTAGATGTTCCAAAATACGCTTTTTCAGTTGTCTATTTGTTTTGCCTACATATGCTTTACCGCAAGTACATGTTATTAAATAAATTACACCTATTGTTTCACAGTTAATGAAACTTTGTTTTTGTGTGTAACTGTCTTTGTTGTGTTTGTGAATGTCTTTGTTACTTTCATGGCTTTGCATGCCTTACAATGTGAGCACGGGTAAGATCCCATAGGTTTATCCCCCAACCAGGTTCTGGTTGACTGCGTTTGAAAATGACTTTGTATCAGACTATCTCCAATGTTTCTTGCTCTTCTGTACCCAGTTGCAGGGTAATCTGTAAGAACTTTGTTTAGGTCATTATCTTCCATTAAGATATTCCAGTGTTCCTGGAGTATCTTTTTAATTTGATTAGATTGCTTTGAGTAGGTAGTTATGAATCTGATCTTTGTGTCTGATTTTCCTTGTAGTTTTGGGGCTAGGAGTTTTGGTCTATTGGATACTAAGGCTTTGTGGTAAGCTTTGTGTGTCAAGGTTTTACTATATCCCCGTTCATGAAATCTAGCTTTCATATCTAGTGCTTGGAGTTTAAATTCACTCAATGTCGAGCAATTTCGGCGTAGCCAGAGGAATTAGCCTATCGGAATATTGTTTATTATATGTTTCGGATGATTACTCCGGGCTTCCAATAGATTATTGGTTGCAGTTGGTTTTCTGTAAATGCTTGTTTTTAGGTCACCATTTTGATTTTTTAAGATCATGATGTCCAAAAACTCTATTATCTCTTTTCTTACTTGGTAAGTGAGTTTTAGATTATTTTCATTTTTGTTCAGCATATTGATGAACTCATGTAACAATAATTCCGGGCCATTCCAAAAAAGTAGTATGTCGTCTATATACCTCAGCCACATTTCTATATGCATGGTGTATCTGTCATTTTCTGCCATGAAGACCACTGTTTCCTCCCACCAGCCTAGGTATAAATTGGCATAGGTGGGAGCACAGGTTGTCCCCATGGCAGTGCCTTGTATTTGCAGGTATATTGACGTGTCAAATAGAAAGAAATTGTGGCTGAGGGTATAGTCTAACATCTTGTTGACAAAGACATTATGAGGTACGGCACGTTCATCTCTTGCTCTCAGAAAGTGATTTACTGCTTTTAGTCCCAAAGCATGCGGTATACTAGAGTATAAACTCTCCACGTCTAGACCAACCATCAGAGTGTCCTGATCCAAAGATATACCTTCTAATTTAAAAAGTACATCTTTAGTGTCCCGCACATAAGATGGCAAGGCACTTACAAAAGGTCGAAGAAAACGGTCAAGGTAAACACTTATATTGGATGTTAAATTCCCGATACCAGATACTATACATTGCCGACACAGTTTATCCGAGTGCGGCTCATTCCGCAAGCCGGGAAATGTCCCGGCTTGCGAGCCGCACTCCCTCAGCGTGCCGCGCATCACCGATGCGCGGTCACGCATCATCAGGTGCCAGCGCCCCCTGCACGCGCGTCCAGGGCTCCCCGAGGGAGCCCTGGTGTCCCGCGATCGCGGGACGGCGGCAGGGGGTTCCGGGGGACCCGGCGGACCCGGCAGCGGTAGGGAGAGCGCCCCGATCGGAGGGCGCTCTTCCGCTGCTTCGGCGCGCGCCCGTCACCCTCCGGCGCGCGCCAGGATACTGCTGCGGCCAAGAACGGGCAAATGCTCGAATAAACTTGGCCGCAGCAGTAGGTCTACCGGGCGGTGGTATTTTGCCTTTATGGATTTTAGGTAGTTGGTAGAAGGTGGCTATTTGTGGCGTAGGGATTAGCATATAATCAAATTCTTTCTGTGAGATGAGTTTGTCATCAAGACCCTGTTTCAAAACAATTTGAAGTTCTTTCATGTAAGTGTTTGTTGGGTCTTCTGGTAATGTCTTATAGCATTTTTTATCTGCAAGAATACGTTTGCATTCTAGGTAGGACATAGTCCTCTTGATTCATTACCACCACGTTACCTCCTTTGTCTGATTATTTTATTACGATGTTCTTATCTTTCTCCAAGTCTTTTAGTGACAGTTTTTCATGATAAGTAAGATTTTCTTGATTTTTTTTTACCCTTTTGAACCGAAAAATTCAAGATATCCCGGGTGACCATTTTCACAAAGACATCCACATTATTACATGTGTTAGGTGGTGGTATAAAGGAGGACCTATTCTTCAGATCTGTAAAGGGTCCCTCTCCTGGATTGCGTGTATCTTCCTCTAGTAGGCTATTTAATATCCCAACCATTGCCTCATCTCTGGAATCAAAACCCTCATACGGTGTATCTCTGTTTTGTAGTTGTATGCGTCTGTTGAAAAATTTATGTCAATGTAATTTTCTAGAGAACAGATTCAGATCCTTAATTGTTTAAAATGTGTCCATTTGATTAGTCGGGCAGAAAGATAGACCCTTGGATAGTACCTTATAATGATCTAAATTAAGTATTTAGAGGTTGATTACTTGGGTTTTCTCATGTGTCGGTGACGTGAGACTTTGCTCCTCCCTTGATCTTGATCTCCCTCATCTTTCTCGATCTCTCAGGTCTCTCTGATAGTCCCCCCTTCCCCCTTCTTGTTTTCCTCTTTCTGGTATATGTGCAGAGAGGCCTGGATCCTCTAAAAAAAGAAGTAGAGGGTCCCTGTCTTTGTGGTAGTGGAAGGGGTAGGTGAGGCATCAGGTGTGACTGATCTGTCCTATTTATATTGGATTCTTGTTCAGTCTCACTTGCTGACACTTCCCAATCTGTAGACGAATCCTGGGTTCTATAGTTTTGTCTATATGTTTGTTTTCGTGTCCTAAATTGGAATATTCTGCCTTCTTTGAAGTCTGCAGAATCACGTAAGTATTTTTTGTGCTTTCTTTCTTTAATATCTTTTTTGAGTTTAGCAATGTTATCTTGTAATTTTGTCTCCAGTTCTAGGAACTCGGGATTCGTCTGCCATGTTTCCAAGTCTAGTGAAAAGAAAAAACAAGCGCAAATAATATCACAAATAAATCAAAGGTAACACAAATAATATACTATCCTTAATGAGTGCAGCTCCTGATGTAGAACTCAAACCAAATTCAATCAGCAAACGAAGGAGAAACCGGTGCGCAAATCACATCAGGACATGAAAAAGAAAGTAAAAACACAAAATAGTGCAATATTGTCTACTCCAACAAAATAGCTTCAATGCTGGAAGATCTATGAAATTTGCACTCACGTGTTTAACGTGAATTGAAAGCGTTGTGGTTGTTTAAAGTTACCAACTTACAGTATGTCTCCAGACAGGTACTCCAGATCCACATAGAGGGGGGGAAATCCATATACAAAAAAAAGGGGAAAGCAAAATAGTATAGTACTGTTTTTAATGTTAAAAACACAACGTATTCCACTTACATAAGTGCCTTTGTTTGTGAGCATTCAGACCACCCTGGGTCATAGGGTCAAACAAGATATTCACAGCAACATGATGAAGACTTTGCAGTGGAAACGCGCGTTGGGTGATATCAGTGACTACTAAGGAGCCCTTGTTGATGACATCTAGTGTGGAGGACAACTTTAATCAGCCCAGTACCTGCTGTGACGGCCGTGGAGCGGATGCTGTTGCTGTGAATATCTTGTCTGACCCTATGACCCAGGGTGGTCTGAATGCTCACAAACAAAGGCACTTATGTAAGTGGAATACTTTGTGTTTTTAACATTAAAAACAGTACTATACTATTTTGCTTTCCCCTTTTTTTGTATATGGATTTCCCCCCCTCTATATGGATCTGGAGTACCTGTCTGGAGACATAAGTTGGTAACTTTAAACAACCACAACGCTTTCAATTCACGTTAAACACGTGAGTGCAAATTTCATAGATCTTCCAGCATTGAAGCTATTTTGTTGGAGTAGACAATATTGCACTATTTTATGTTTCTAAGTCTGCCAGAAGAACAGCAATCTCCTTTTTTACATTTTCCAATTTATTTATTTCGAAATCTATGAGCAGTTTTATCAATTGGGATGAACAATCAAAAAGTATTTTCTCCCAATTAGAGATAAAGGTTTTGTCTAAGATCTGGTGAGATGGTGGTAATCTGACTCTTAGTCCTCTAGGTACCAAGTTGGAAGTGTTATAGTGTTTCAAAGTAATCACTTCCCACCAGATTTTAGTTTGTTTAGTATAAGCCTTGTCTAAATCATGAAAGTAGTTTTTTTTATATCTCTTGTTCTCGTATTTTCTTCAGGTAACGCAGCACCAGAAAAGATATCTGATGCTTCTATGGTCCATTGATCAACATTTTGTATTGTGTTTAAAAAAAAACAGTCATTCTAACGGTATCAAGTATGTCTTCATTTTTAAGCTTTAATAGTAGCTATATTTGTACTCAAAATTTGAGTGGGAGCAAGAAAAATAGAATGTGGCTCCCTGTAGCCCTATAGATTACTGTAAAACATGTGTTTTAATTCTGCTCTCCTATTACTTCAAATTATTATATATCAGGTGCAATAGAGGAAAATATATGGTTAGAAAGTATGGTCCCAAAGGGGATCAAGAAAAGACCCTCCAAATACATGCACTCTATGATAATGTCTTGATAAGGTAAGTATTAGGAATTGATTGGCTCCTATGGAGATATAAGGTCTTCATTAAAAACAAAAATAATGACCGTGCGGTGTTATTTGACGCCGCGTTGTCATGGAGACGCGTCACCGCTTCTGAGTCCATGCAAGTTTTTTTTTTCACGCGATCCCCCAGCATTTAATTTAAATGCCTGGGGGAAGAGCGTGGGACCTCTGCAAACCTCCTCGCCCCCCCAGACAAATCTCCCACCCCACAGTTTGCGCACCGCTGGAATAGAACTAGCAGGGATATTTTGCACCATACATTGCGGGAACACATTGGGGAACACATTTGCATTATCAGTTACATTTACCCAGACTCTCCAGTTCACCAGTGTCCTGGTTCCAATTTTTGTTAATAATATTTTTTATCTCATAACTTACTGAATTAAAATTTGTAACAAATGGAACAGATATTACTTTTTTTTCTGGGTTATTATACTAGTTAGTGTTTTTCTTATTTTTACCAATTAAAATAGAATTCCTATCCTGTCACTGGAGACCAGGTTTATTAACACCTTATATACCGGGATCATTTGATTGAGCAAGACAAGGAGGTAAAATAAACTGTCATTTATTGCACAAAAAGACATACACACAATGTAACACGATTTGCACTAAAAACACACTTACTGGGAACGGGGCAAACTAAATAAATCTTTTTTGGAAGGAAATGCTAACAACTGACGTCTGTAGGAGCCTTTTCCAATGACCGGGGGGTACTCACGAAAGTCCTGGAACGCAATTCGGCATGCAATCCCAGCCGCACGCAGAACTTGGACCCTCAAAAGCGGGACTTGAGAATTTCTTGAGTTGAAAATCCCTGAAGCCGGCTTGCGTCTATTTCTCCCAGAGCATCTTTTTCGTAACTTGAATTTGCCGCTGATGGTTTGGCGCTTGGAACCTGAGGTCCTGATTGGCTGCAAGGTTTCTTATAGGTTTTGGAGCCCCATTCAGAAACCACTACAGCCAATCAGAGCGTGGAAATTCTCCTGCTAGCCTATCGCCGATTTGCAGGTATACTGAAGCCGGGTGTGTACCGATTTTGAGTCTGCTAAGGGGCATGCGCCAACCTCGCATATCGATCCCACCCGCTGTCCAGGCTCCACAGAGTCTGGGGTTGGGCATATGGTTGCCGGATAGCCCTTTGTCAGACCAGGACGCGGGTACTTAAAGATAACTACATTACTCCTCCTGTTCTAACACCTTGGCATCCCTGAGGCTTTCAACTCCGGGACCCGAGCAGACTCAGGGGCACCAACTTGGTAGCCATCTGGTCTCTGGGAAACACGGACTTGGAAATCCCACAGTCACATATACATAGGTAGAAGCATATATATTTATTAAATAAAAACCTTTAATAAAATATACTTTGCCTCTGTGCCTTGTGTTTAAACATGTCTAAGTCTTCTGGTCTGGTGTCAGGGATAGAATAAGAATATATGTTCCCTATTCTTACTAGCCTTATCCCTGGCACACTGCAAAACCCTGACTTCAGCTTTATACACAAATAAAATCCTTGCAGCTTTATTACATAGCTAGAGCACCCCTGAACCCCTGTACCAGGTTCAGGGTGACTTGGGCATGAACTGGGCATCCCACCTTA
This sequence comes from Ascaphus truei, assembly GCF_040206685.1. NCBI lineage: Eukaryota > Metazoa > Chordata > Amphibia > Anura > Ascaphidae > Ascaphus > Ascaphus truei. The sequence goes on along the minus strand of NC_134486.1, from coordinate 41,626,916 downwards.
GGCTGGGGACCAAGGGACCGTTCTGGGGATACCTTGATCCCTGATGCCCTTTTTACCTTTCCTTTTTGTCCCTGGCGGTGAGTCGCAAGAACGTTTCCAAGGTAGGATTTTGCCGGAGCACTGTGCTTCAATGTGCCTGAGAATCTTACCTGATTTCTGGGTACATCTTTGGGGTATCCCATAACTTGGGAACCCCGCTACATAGGCCCAATCTGAAAGAAGTTGCTCCGCAAAACCCACCCTAAAACTCACAGCCTAGCAAACTCCTCGGGCTAGAACTCCTGGAAAGGTAAAAACACAAAAATACTGTATTGTCACATAATTTACATACAGTCACAGTGATGCCATATGACAGTCAGATCCAAGAGCTGACACTCAAGGACCGTCAAACACGGATCAGGGGTAACCAAGTAACTGTCACATATCCATATTGGTAACTTTTGTTATTACTTATAGAAGATTGGCACAACAGTCAGCTATGCTGTTTGAAAACAGTCAGCTATGCCAGCACTGCGCAAACTTTTTCAGCTGCAGCCCCCTTCCTGGGAGCCCAGCGTTCATGCCCCCCCTCCCCCAAAGGCACGGCTTCAAATGACGTTGCGGGTCATGTCACGTGACCCCACCACATCATTTGACGCGTGTTGCCATGGCAACGCATGACGTCACATGACCCGCGGCGTCATTTGATTGGCTGAACTGCCCCCCAGTTCCGACCAGTCACGCACTCACATAGAGTATATATACATTCATATGTATTTAGTTTAATTATCCCTGAGGAAGAATTGGTGCAATTCGAAACGCGTAGGATTCAACATTACACGGTACACTGTTTAAGGACTCTACACAGTACCCGTGTGTATCCCTGCTGCCTGCTATAGTGCATGTATTCCCCCTCCACATGCTTTGCTGAGCGCACATCTAAGTTACTAGTCCAGTGACGTCATCAGGCGACCGTATGAGATTGAAGTCGGGACTGGGTTCCGACACATGAGGGGGTGTTGTGTATTATCTGCACCTTCATCTGTCGCCAGCCCTACCAGTGTGGGTGTCCAGGAGGACAGGTCGGGACATCAAGGACCTTATAGGTCAGAATCCGGTAGCATTTACAGTCGCAAGGCTATCGGGAGCTGACCTCACCTCTAAACCTGCCGGTGTAGGATCTGGATGTCCGTCGCGTGAGGGAACCTACAGAGCAGTAACTGTGCTGGTAACATGTGCTGGTAACATGTGCCAAAATACAGGTATTGCCTATTGAGTATTGATGTACGTGTGTTACTCACCATTTTCACCTGACTTCAATATAATTTAATTTAATACACTATGAGAGTCGTGCGCTGTTTGTTCTTTTTTCCTTATTAGTTGAAACAGATGCTGGGCCATCCGAAGCGAAACAGCAGCAGACTCCCATTTTTTATGCGATAAAAAGCTTTGTCCTTTTTCATTGTTTATATCACTTTATTATTTAGTGTTTGTATAAACACTTATATTTACACGGTGGAAGGTATATTTAATCACTTTATATCACTTATCACAATTAGTTGTGCATTTTTATTCACCATATTTTTCACAGAAAGAGAGGGAGTAAGAGTGAGACGGAGGGGAGAGAAATATATGGGAGGAGGTGGGGGAGAATGAGTGTAGGTTAGGTAATTGCTGGAGGGGGAGAGTGAAAGAGAGAAGGTGAGTGAGGAAGAGAGGGAGTGAGACGGAGGGGAGAGAAATACATTTGAAGAGGGGGGAAATAGAGGAAGCTCGCGAGGTGTGAAATGGGGGGCTCGCAAGACCGCCGGTCGTAACTCTAGTACAGGGCCCCAAGAAATCTGTCTGGTTGGAGGAGATCAGAGAAGGATGCCGGTGGCTGAGCCAATCACATTATAACTATTCTAGTCGGTAGGAGGGAGCAGGGCTGTCTCGCTGATTAACCACTGCAGCTTCTTGGCAGCAGACAGCATAGCTGCTCATCCCTAGAACTTCCAGCTCAGTGTGTGTGTTGGTAAATGTGTGTGTGTGCTGGTGGGTGTATTTGTAATGCATATGTGTGTGTTTCATGCATGTGTGCATGCATATGTTTACAGTATTTAAAGTGTTTGTATATGTTGAATATAAATGTGTATTTGTATATGGTATGTGTGTGTTACATTAATGTTGCATGTTTGGTATTTGTATATATGGTGTCGTGTCTGCGTGTATATATGGGGGGAGGGAGGAGAGAGAAGATGGGGAAGAGGGAGGAGATAAAATGGGGAAGAGGGAGGGTGGGAGAAGAGGGAGAAGATGGGGAAGAGGGAGTGGGGAGAGGATATGGGAGAGGGAGGAGAGGAGAAAGATGGGGAGAGGGATGATAGAGAGGATGGGGGAGAGGGATGAGAGAGAGGATGGGGGTGGAGAGACAATGGGGGGGAGTAAAGCAGTGTGTGATTTAATCTGTTTTCTAAATGTAGCCCCCTTTCCCCGTTTCTAAGGAAACTACGTGTACTGAGTACCTGTCTGGCGTACAGGAGGCCTTATAGTCCGCCACTGGGAGCCTGGGGTGATCGCGTTCTTTGGTACACAGCTCCTCCACCTGGGAGTGATCCTAACGCAGTAGGAAAACCCCTCACAGGAACCCAATACAGACAGAAAAGGAAAACATATATATTTTTATGGGGTACACATAAGTAAAGATGTTATTTTAACGGTGATTAGATCTTTTGAGAAAGCCTCTAACATTGATAAGTTCATTGTAACGTATAAATGTTAGAGGCTTCCTCAAAAACATCTAATCACCCTTAAAGTAACATCTTTTATTTATTTATACCCCATAAAAACATTTGTTTTCCTTATCTGCAGGTCTGCTTCATTGTGCTACTTATGTTTATCAGTTTAATGGTGGTCTCACAGCAGTTGGTTTGATGTTTTACCACCAAAGAATACAAGTTAGATAAAGATGCCAAAACCCTTAAATAAAATAAACCGTGTTCACCACAGAAGTGTCATTTATTAAAGGAAGATTCGTAGCTCTTGTGCCTTTTTCTAGTAAAGATAGGTGATGAATGCCTGGTAAAGATAGGTGGTGAATGTCTGGTAAAGATAGCTGGTGAATGCCTTTCACAGATAGCTGGTGAATGCCTGGCACAGATAGCTGGTGACTGATCTCTATGTCCCTGTCACGTTTAGCTCCCTTTGGACCTGCTGTAGGACGGGCTGCGCTCGCGTGCCTCTATCTCTCGCAGCCAATCAGGAAGCGGCGATCCTCTCGGTTGCCATGGAGACCGTGCTCCGTGTTGGCTCGGATAGGAGAGGCCTGGCGGTGACGCAGTTATTATTGGTGGAGCCGCCGGCGGCAGGCTTTGCACTGAATCAATGGGATTGCCCGGCCTCTCACCTGGACACCGAGCGGGGAGGGAAGCAGCCGCCGCTGCCGCCGCCTGCGACCACTGACAGGAGGGAGACGCGGACCCGCCCGACAGCAGGCAGCGGCAAGGGCCTGCATATGGCTGCTGGGTGTAGGGTAAGGGAGGGAGGGGGGTAGCCTTTGGATGTAATGCGCCGGACTTTGGCCTCCAATGAGTCAGTAAATAAAACGCCGTTGGCAGGCGCTGGGATCCCGGGAGGAGAGGGGGGGCCGGCTGACAGGAGACGGAAGGCCGCCGCCGCTGACATGGCCGGGAACTGCGGGAACAACGTCACCCCGGGGAGCGGGGAGATCACCCAGCTGAATGTGGGGGGCACCAGGTACGGTATGACATGGCGAACAGGAGCTGGGGTGGGTGAGAGAGGGGCGGGGGCAGTGTCACTGACTCCCAGCATCACTGGACTGGGTGACTCCCAAGAAACCCATTCATTATGTCACTGCATTAGGGGCCCAGTAATCTGCGCTCTGCTATCCTTTTGCTTACAACCTAAGGCGGCGCTTATAGTGCCAGCGACATCACGTCAAAACAAATGCATTGCCGCTGTTGCTTGCGCTTATAGTAAGCACGGAGCGACGGCGTGATCGCTGGAAGTCATCTCAATTTTATTTTTCCAGCGACCGTAGCCTGACGTCACGTCGCCGGCACTACCAGCATAGCCTAAGGCTGCGGCCAGGGTGATGCAGAGCCGGGTATGTGCGGCAATGTGTGGCCAGCGTGAGCGAGCACGCATAGCTGCATGCTGAAGCATGCAAAATTGAATTTGCCTCTCGCTGACGGCGTCACGTGAGCGGTTCGCCAATGAGGGCAAACCAGCAACAACGTGACATCATGGACGCGCCCTACCCCCCCCCCCCCCCAGCGCGCACCTAGTCGGCCACAAATCTTTCGGCCGAGGCAGGGAGTGTGATGTCACCGTGCACGAGCGTCGGCGCACTCGCTCCCAGCCTGGCCGCAGCCTTAGGCCGTGCATATAGTGCCGTCGATGGCAATACGACAGGTGACGTTACACATCGCCGTCGCCACCGGCGAAAGTTATGTTCCACCGGGCGGCTGCGTCGCGGGATTCCGGCAATTTGATTTGTTCAAGGGCAGTCACATGACGCGGCAGCCCTTGAAAAATCAAATTTTGCCGGCTTCCAGTTTTCGCTTTGTCGCCGTCGCACGCACTATATGCGCACGCGGCGGCAATTTATTTGTTTTCGGGCCACGTCGCCGGCACTATAAGCACGGCCTTACACATTATCGTCCTCCTGATCTTCTCTTGCTGCCTGGAGCATTGACGCTCTCTTGCTGCCTGGGGCATTGACGCTGTCTTGCTGCCCGGGTCATTGACGCTCTCTCGCTGCCCGGGGCGTTGACGCTCTCGCTTCCCGGGGTGTTTACGCTCTCTTGCTGCCCCGCTGACGCTCTCTTTCTCGCTGCCCAGCTGACGCTCTCTCTCACTGCCCGGGGTGCTGACGCTCTCGCTGCCCTGTTGACACGCTATCTCTCGCTGCCCGGGGCGTTGGCACTTTTCCCAGCGTTGCCGCTCTCTTGCTGCCCGGGGAGTTGCCGCTCTCTCGCTGCCCGGGGAGTTGCCGCTCTCTCGCTGCCCGCGGAGTTGCAGCTTATTCTGCTATTGTGACCTTAAATGCATTGTAAAGCAATTATTTATTTTCTTCATCACTTTGGACAGAATGCGCTTCAGTGCAGGACATCCATGTAAATGGTATCTATACCAGTGTATACTTTGCAGCCCTGTATTTATCCTTTCACTGAAAAAAGTGCTGGTCATAAATTGAAAGTCTGGCAACAGAGAGTGTATAATATCTGTTGGTTATTGAGCGCTTGTGCATTACATTTTGCAGGCACAATGATACCCTGCTGCAAGTAGTTTATAATCTCATTTTGGTGTGGGATAAAGTGACTTGCCCAAGGTTGAGAAACTGGCACTGGAACTTGAACCGGGTTTACTTGCTTTCTACACTTTCAGCTCATGATACCAAATATAGCAGTAACTAGTATCATTGCCCCTATTAAAATTAATTGAGCTGAAATATTTCTAAGCCGGAAGATGGGGGCATCATGTGCTGAAGCATGTGAATTTGAAGATGACTTAGCTTTACTGGATGCCTAATTAGGGATGGGGTCATTAACTAAACAGCATTAGTGCTCATGTGTTGCACAGAAAACACGGCATAGAGCACACTAATATTGTGTGGGAAAAATGTGAACTGTGAGTATTATAAACGTATCCAGTGAAACAGTGAACTGTATGTATTTATGTATGTCTTTATATAGCGCCATTAATGTACATAATGCTTCACAGCAGTAATACACGTGACAATCATATAAATAACAAATAACAGGTCATGGGAAGAAGTGCTTCAGACATAAAAATTAACATTTAGGAAGAGGAGTCCCTGCTCTGAAGAGCTTACAATCTAATTGGTAGGTAGGAAGAACGTACAGAGACAGTAGGAGGGTGTTCAGGTAAGTGTGTCTGCAAGGGGCCAAGATTTATGGATGAGGTGTAAAGTAACATCCACGGAGCTACTCGTATGCTTCGATAAGCAGGTGTGTTTTAAGGTGGGCCTTAAAGGTGGATAGAGAGGGTGCTAGTCGGGTATTGAGGGGAAGTGCATTCCAGAGGTGTGGAGCAGTCAGTGAGAAAGGTTTAAGGCGGAAGAGGACTTTAGATACAAAGGGGTAGAGAGAAGACAGTCGGGATGGTGTATAGTGAGAAATTAGGGCTGAGATGTAAGGAGGAGCAGAAGAGTGTAACACTTTAAAAGTGAGGAAGAGAATTGGGTGTGTGATACAGGATTTGATCGGAAGCCAGGAGAGGGATTTCAGCAGGGAAGATGCTGAGACAGATTTAGGAAAGAGTATAGTGATTCTGACAGCAGCGTTTAGGATGGATTGTAAAGAATAACGGAGACGCAAGGTGAAGGAGACAGTGCCAATCCAGTAAAAGGGTCTCTAGCATCACAAGCAATGTCCAAAAATCCAGAGTTGGAGTCACTTTTACTGGACTGCACTACCTCCTTCACCTTCATGTCCCCGCCTTCTGCAGATCACCTGATGCAACTGGATCATGGAGCGGCGAACCTTGGCATCATCGTGGATATAACGGTTTTTAACCATTGCCTAAAAGATTTTTGTTGCTGTACATGCATCTTTTACCTTTACATATACATTTTACTACAGCATGAGGTCTGTGCTTGTTTCTGTTTTTCTCATGTGTTACATAGCTACAGTCACACGAGGGAGATTCACTAAGGTCCCTTGTGGGGTAACGCACTCAATCCGATGTCAACTGTCTGCAAGTCAACAGCAGTTAACAGCCATATCGGGTACATTACCCCACAATGGACCTTGGTGAATAAGATCTTGAAGTCCTTACAAGAACCACATGTGTATTGCACCTAGAGTATGTGGAGTGTATAGAGAAATGTAACCCAAGTAAGCAAGTAAGTTGGGATAACTTTCTATGTGCGGTCTTCATCCTTCTTTTTTTCTTTTTTTTCCCAGTTGAACTTTGCTGCCCTGCTCCAGATACAGGATTATTATGTTTGGAGCTAGACTAGGCAATCATTTTAGCTTTTTGGAACAAAACCTCAAACAACCAAGCAATAGCAGTCTGAGTTTGAGTTTGAATAGCCCAAAGGTGCAGTTCCCTCCAGAAAATATTTTGAGGACAACATAACTCTGTTACTCTACTTTTTGGTGTATACTGTTTCTCAGTAAAAAGAAAATGTCTAATCTTAAAGCACTGAATCGGATAAATATTTAAGTAATAATCTCCGAAGAACAGGGCATTACTGGCCAATAATGCCCTGGCTGAAGGCCCAAGGCGAAGCCGAGGGACTTTAACCTAGCCAGGGCATTATTGGCCAGTAATGCACTGTTCTGAGGGGAGTATTACTATTATAGGCTAAATGTAGACTTATTTGTTTTATTTATTTTTTACATTTTTCATTAAAAAAAAATAGACAATTGTAGTCATTGATTTTTATCATCATGATTGTCTAGATTCTTTTGCTTTTACTGCACGTCTTTATTAAAAGGAAATGATCCATACACACAGCCACCCTCTATATATGCACATACACACTCTGTAGCCCCCCCTTTACACCTACAAAACACACAACACACACAGCAGCCCCCTGTACATCCACAAACACACACTGCAGCACCCTGTAAACCCACAAAACTGCAGACCCACACACCAAAACACTCACTGCAGCCCTCTTCCACCCTCTACACCCACTGACACACACACACACACACACACACTGCAGCTCCCCTCTACACCCACAAGACACACTGCAGACACACACACACCAACAGACTACAGACCCCCCTGTAAACCCACACACTGCAGACACACACACAACACTCGGCACCCGTCCTCTACCCACAAAACACACATTGCAGCCCCCCCCCCCTCTCTGCACCCACAAAACACTCACTGCAGGCACACACACAAACCAACAAAACAGACTCTGCCACCTCTACATCCACAAAACACACACCAGCAGCCCCCTCTATACACCCACTACAGCACCCCTGTAAACACCCACCAACAAAACACTCTGCACCCCTCCTCCACCCACAAAACACACTACAGCCCCCTCTACACCCACAAAACATACACACAAACCTTTCCCCTCACTCTCCTGTGCAGGAGCTCTCTGCAGGCAGGGTGAGGGAGTAGGTAGTCCAATCACCTCACCTGTCTGAGTGCTGATTTCACACTTTATGAATGAGAACTGAAAGCTGATTGGTTAGAAAACTTGTCAGGGTGCCAAAAATTCCGAGCCATTACTGATTGGTTAAAATTCCGGACATTATCCAATCTCAGAGCAGGGATTTCAATAATGCCTGTAATTTATCATCTTTAATGTTGTTTCCATTCAAAGCTGTGAGACCTTCCACTGCTTGCAGCGAATCACTGAGGTTTTGTAATTATTCACAATCTCAAAGTTTCCTTGTTAATAGTTGTGGCATAAAAGTTAGAAATCACACTGCTGATGCATGTCCAAAGAACTTGTGTGCTCAATGTGATTGTGTGTACATAAAATAATAATCAAGTCTGTAATGCACTAAAGCAGCAGTGGCCAACTCCAGTCCTCAAGGGCCACCAACAGGTCAAGTTTTAAGGATATCCCGGCTTCAGCACAGATGGCTTAATCACTGAATGAGCTACTGATTGAGCCACCTGTGCTGACACCGGAATATCATTAAAACCACCTGTGCTGACACAGAAATATCCTTTAAAACCTGACTTGTTCGTGGTCCTTGAGGATTAGAGTTGGCTACTCCTGTGCCAAAGAATTAATTTAAAATGATTTTGAAAACAACTTACCGTACCAATATAGGTATCTTCTTCTCAAGAAATGTAATAATTCTTAAAACACACATTTGGCAGTTTTTAGTTGCGTTCAAAATGAAAGCAGCAATCCCCTCATTTTTGGATTTTTTTAAATTTTACCGAATTAGAACAAAGGGGTCTCTAAGGCTGAGTCCATGCTCCCTGCTTGCGTGCTGAGGCTCAGGGAAAGCGGGTGCTTTCCCTGGCCTTGTGGTTGCTTACCGCACGTGCCGTCAGGGGGCGGGCCGGGGGCCGTCGCGTCACTGGCCGGGGGCCCTCATTGGGCGAACCGCTCACGTGACCGGCCTGTCGCGCCGGCAAGCGGGGGAATTTAAAATTCCCCTAAGATCTGCGCTTCCGCAAGCGCGCGGAAGCGCAGGTGAGCCCCTACTAAAGCCGCTCTAATTGCGGCTGTAGGGGCTCAGTGCTGAGCGGGAGCGCGCCTCAGCACGCTTCCGCCAGCAAGCGGTTAACATGGCCGAGGCCTAAGACTTGAACAGCACCTTTCTGTGGGAACCCATTCATTTCGTTCATGTTTACCTTTTTTATGTACCGGTAAAGATGGCTGCTGGGGTTGTCAAATAGGAAGCTGTGATGTCATGCTTTGAGGACATTTCTGCTTCCTATTGCTCTGAGTATGAAGCTTGGACAACAGCCATATCGATTTTTTTTAAAACAGACCAGAAACACTGGAGCATAAAAAGGTAAATATATGGAGGACATGGGGTACCGGAAACAAAAATAGTTGGGTTTAGTTCCAGGAGACCCCCTGGTTCCGATGCTGTAAGAAGAAAAAAAAAAAGAGTAAGGGACATTGCTCTTTTTAGGAAGAATATTCTTTTTATTGAGTCCTTTTTGAATGGGGGAGTGCTTACTCAACCTGTAACTCGCCCTTGTATGTATCGTATAACATATCCTGGAATCTTCTCTGACAATAAAGAATTGTTGACTTGCCAATTCTGCATGCTTTCAATTGGCAAATTAATTTTGCTTGTTCTAACTGAGCCATAGTTTCTTAGAGCAACAACTAAACACATAACTGTTTTTCAAGAGTCTTAGTTTATGACCCAGTTTCCATTCTAGAATATAGGCCTTTTTTTTTTTAACTTATATTTTTATTGATTTTCACAAATAAATGGGAAGGGGGAAAGATACAAAAATAAAAAAGGGGGGAGGGAAATAACCATTTTGTATCGGTTTTCTTACAAACAAATAACAATCACACATTACTTATAATACAACTTTTTGGTGAATACAATATTTTACATTTAGCACTCCCAAAATCTCCCTCCGGTATCGCGCCCCTATTCAGCATCCCAGAGCTCCCAGACCCTTTCATACTTCCTGGTGGTGTGGTTCAGGAATGAGGTACGTTTCTCTATCAATTAAACATCATTAACCCTTCGAATAACCTCTCATATGGAGGGCGCGAGTGTCTTTTTCCATGCCGCTGCTACAGCACACCTAGCAGTCGTTAGGATATGCAGAATCAATTTTTATGGACAATGATTTATATCTTCAATAGGTTTAGCCAGTATAATTACAGTTGGATCTAACAGGATCTTGATATCAGTCACATGTTTTATTAATTTCAGAACTATCTTCCAATATCCCTGCATTTCTGGGTAGAACCACCAAATATGTGCCAACTCTTCTAATTGTCCTCAACCCCTCCAACATCTATCCGAGGTCCCCGGGAACATCTGTTTTAGTCTTTTGGGGGTATAATACCAACGTAACAGCATTTTATATATATTCTCTTTTGTTACTGTGCATATAGAGGTTTTGCCTATATTATCCCAGATATCTTCCCAGTCCCCTTGTTATCTGTCTGGAAGTCCAGAGCCCATTGGTCCATATATTTATGGTTTGGGGTATCTTTCTTAAGAATTAGCCCCTGGTACAGAGATATCAAACCTCTTTGGTATTTTGTTTTTGTTTTACATAAATCTTCAAATTGTGTATATCTGGGAAATTCCTCGTCATGGAGGCCCTGGAACACAAAATGTCGGACCTGCATATACCTAAATAGCTCTATTTGAGGCAAACCATACTTTCTCGTCAATTCCTCAAAGACATTAGTTTAGTTTATCCTTTTTTAATAAATCTCACGCCTCCAGAATTTCTCTTTATTTCCAAACTTCGAAACCCTGACCCTGAAAGCCCGGGGTGAACCCTGGATTACCGAACAGAGGCACGAGTCTAGAAGGGGTCGACACAACCTTACTGTATATTTATTTTTTGCCATCTGCCGTATTTTCAATGTAAATCCAATTACTGTTGGTTTCGCCTGTCTCCCGGCTCCCATCCCAGAACTAGACCACAACATAGACGTCAGTCCAATCGGTTGCTTTAACAAGCTCTCTAGATCCACCCAAACATAAGCTCCTCTCGGGGAATGGGAGGCTATATAATATTTTAGAATATTTGGAACAGCCATACCACCTCTTTCCTTGGCGTCCAACATTATTGACCAAGCTATCCTCGGTTGTTTGTTTATGTTTCCATATAAACTACTTAATTCGGTTCTGAATTTCTTTTATATTTGAATGCGGAACAGCTACCGGTAATGTCTGGAAATAGTACAAGAGTCAAGGGAGAATATTCATCTTAACTGCGGTTATATGCCCTACCCCAGGATATACAATAAGAGTTCCAGACTTGTAAAATTTTTTTAATTTTGGAGAACAGATCAGGGTAGTTATATTTATGTAATGAGTTATAGTCTCTGGCAAGATTCATTCCTAAATATTTCAAATGGGTCTTTTTCCATTTATAGTCAAAATGTCGTTTAAGCACCTCGACCTCTTTCCGTTAACCTCAAATTATGGGCTTCTGATTTTCCCATACTTACTTTGTACCCGGAGAGCTCACCAAACCCCCAAAGGGCAGACTGCAAATTCTGGAGAGATGTCAATGGATTAGCTATAGTGAGAATAACATAATCTGCAAACAATAATTATTTTATAACAATCATCTTTCTTTTTGATCCCCTGTGTATTTGGGGAGGCTCTGATGGTGGCCGCTAGAGGCTTGCTTGTCAGAGCAAAGAGAAGTGGTGAGAGGGGGCACCCCTGTCTAGTCCCATTCTTAATTGTTATTAAATTCCCCTCTCCTCCTGGGATCTTCAGGGTAGCAGTTGGCGACTGATAAAGAGCTCGGACCCACTGCAGAAAGGCTCCAGAGAATCCAAATACCTCTGTCTTATCTAGAAAATCCCACCTTATCCTATCAAACGCTTTCTCTGCATCAAGACTCTGCAGCATTGCTTTCGACCTAGATTTGTGTATTTGATCAATAACGTTAATAATTTTCCTTGTGTTATCTGACGCCTGGCGCTCACTCACAAAACCCACCTGATCATAGTAAATTAATCTTGGGAGTATTGGGTTCAAACTGTTGGCTAGAATTTTGCTATAAATTTTCAAGTCCGTATTATGTAGTGAAATTGGCCTATAGCTACCACAGCATAGAGGATCCTTTCCCTCTTTAGGAATCACCGCTATTTTAGCCTTTGTTATCTGTGGAGGAATTTGTTTTCCGTTTAGGAAATCCTTAAATAGATCCAACAGATAAGGTCGTAAATTCCTATAACATATTTTTGTCGTAGAGGTTTGAAAAACCATCAGGGCCCGGTGCTTTCGATGGCTTCAGGGAGCCGACCACATTTCCCATTTCTATTGGAGTTATTTTTGCATTTTAAATCTTAAGATCTTCTGCTGTCAATTTCCGGAGGGCACAGTCTCGCAGTCCTTGATCTGGTTCAAGCTCGAGATTTTAGCATTCAGGGTAGAATTGTCTAGAATCTAGATTGTAAAGATTCGTATACTGTAGAATTTAGCAAATTCCTCTGCTATCTTTGATTGTTATAGGTCACTCCCCCATTTTTTTGTTCTGATAACGGAAACCGAGGCTCTCGCCTTTATCCCTCTAAGTTTGCTTGCTAATAAACGATCTGCCTTATCACCCTTATCGTAGTACGTTTGTCTAGTCCACTTATGGGCCTTCTCTACACGTTGTGCTCTCAAGTTCCTCCCTTGCCTGGTTAAGAATTTTATATACTTTCCTCAACATTTTTTTTTTATGTGAGCTTTCTAACTTTATAATTTTCTCTGTTAAATACTTTTGTCTTTTTATTTTTATTCTTTCTGTACGATGCAATTGAGATGAACTGTCCTCTAATATGTGCCTCCCAAAAAATCGCTGATGATCGTACAGACCCTTTATTTAACCGAAAATAGTTTTTAAGAGAGTCTCCAATTTGTGCGCTAATCTCTTGATAATTTAGCAAGGAATCATTCATCCTCCAATGAAATGACTGAATTTTGGCAAATGGTGGATCAAACAGAATAGTCGGGGCTTGGTCCAACCAGGTAATAGGCCCTACGTCCGAGTGGACCAAAACCTCTAGAATATTTGCGGATACAAAGATGTTATCTATTCTAGAGTACGAGTCGTGCGGGGGCGAGTAGAAGGAATAATCTCTGAGCTTTTTGTGAGCAACACCAGGCGTCCAACAGGCCAAATTCTTTGATTAGCAATCAAAATTTCTTTGCTACCCTGTAAGTCATTGCAGAGTGTGAATGTCCTGCGGGTGTGGACCTGTCTAGGTCCGGATCTGGGACCATATTGAAATCTCCTCGTACAATATATAGTGGAGAGGGAGTGGCTCAGTGAGTAAAGACACTGACTGGCACTGAGAGTTTGAAGCAGGGGAGCCTGGTTCAATTCCTGGAGTCAGCTCCTTGTGACCTTGGGCAAGTCACTTTATCTCCCTGTGCCTCAGGCACCAAAAAACCCCATAGATTGTAAGCTCCACGGGGCAGGGACCTGTGCCTGCAAAAATGTCTCTGTAAAGCGCTTCGTAAAACTAGCAACGCTATACAATAACTTGTTGTTGTTATTATTATTATTATTATATAGCTGTTCTTGATGATCTCCCTTTGTTTCCTTTAAAAAGTCAATTTGACCCTCGTTAGGTGCATATATATTCACTAGAGTAATATGTTCGCCTGAGAGAAGGCTGTGTACTACCAGTGATCTCCCTCCCTAGTCTCTCTTAACCTCCATTGTCTGGAACGGGATACCTTGTTTTATCAAGATCGCAACCCCTCTTTTCTTATTAGTGAAAGACGAATGCGATATGATATGTCGTGCTAAAAGTGTTTGAGGGTTCTTGGGAGTCAAAATGTGTCTTGTAGAAAAACAATTTCTGCATTTAGCTTTCTAAATTCTTTTAGCGCCAGTCTACGCTTACTATTATTATTATTAACGCCTTTAACATGCAGGGATACTAGTTTCAATGGTGTTTGTTTAGTCATTTCCTATATCGTGTCTATCTCTCTCATGTGAGCGTAAAATTTTAATGGTTGCCGGGAACAGGGGGGGGGGCTGTAAAAAAATAAAATAAAAGAGGGGACTTAAAAGGTAAGAATTAACTTGAAACATAAGAGTGTAACCAGCCACTCATCCCAGTTTTGCAGCCAGTCCCTACATGGGCTGGCCTGGCGGGCATATGGCCCTACTGGGGTCGCCCTAACATCAGACAGGCTTCACCCCCACATACCGCCACTATTACATTTCCACCTCCGAACTGCACCTTTATTTTGCCTTACTTGAAACCACAATCATTAGTTGTTTTTCCGGACTCATAAAGAGGTCTTTCCTCCGCTCCAGACAGACCTCAAACTCTTCTATATTCAGAGGGTCCTCTCTCCTCTGTAGAGTAAGTCTTACTGTCCATGGAGTAGAGAAATAGTCACGATGGCCATATCTGTAAGTCAAAAAGAAGGGAACAGAGGGAAACAAGGGGAACAGAAAACAAAGCAAAGAAAGACAAAGCTCCAACTTAGGCTTCTTAGATGATCACAAATTGTAGACTCATCCGTTGGATAGGCTCTCGTTGGCTCCGATGGGCCCTACCAAAGTTTGATAATCGTCATATAAAAATCACCAATAAAGCATCGCGGGTACTCAGCCGGCTTTACTTATTCCCTTCTTGGGTGTTCGTATCCTCAGGTGACCCATCATCCGAGCCATTTTTCTGGGATTGGCTCCATCGGTCCGTTCTGCTCCAGACCCAGCACCGGAAGGAAGGCTGACGACTCCTCTGGATATCGCAGCAAGATTTGTCGTCCTCCTTGGTTAACGATGAGACTGAACGGAAAGGGCCGCCGATATAGAATTCCCTTTTCTTGAAGTATCGATGTTACCGTTCGTAGTTCTCTTTGTCTGTCTATAGTTGTCCATGACAGATCCTGGAAAATCTGGATCGGGGAATTTTCTAAATCGATCCCCTATTTTTGCTTCCCCTTATTATCTTGTCTTTGGTCGTGTATTGGTGAAGCCGCAACACCACATCCCTGGTTCTTTTAAGGTCATCAAATCTTAGACACAGCGCTCGTGGGCTCTAATGCAAAGAGTGATATAAAAGCGCTAATAATAAGTGTAGAAAATCATGCACATATAAAGTGTTTAATGTGGATGTTGCTGCCTTCGTGAAATGGGGATCTCACAACTCCAAGGTAGGTAGTAGAAATGGGAAATACTCTTGGGTGCAGGTAAATGAATTAGAAAATGGGGTGTACCAAGTTGCTTGAAATAACAAACAATATGCTAATAAAACACAGAAATTTATTGAGAAAACGAAAAAATAAAAAACTCTAATTTCCAATAAAGAAAAATTAGTAGCTGATTGAACTGAGATCTACAATAAAGCAAAACATACTACAGTAAATAGAGATTGAAATAATCAAGGATATCCTGTGATTGGGGCCCCTTTTTAAATAAAAATCCTCTAATTTCACCAGAAAAAATATATGGATACCAAATTGCTGAAAAGAAGATAAAGAAAAATGGGCTGTGTTAACACTCCGGTATAGAATATACTTCAATTTTGAAGAAAAAAGGATTTGAGTCCTTGTGTGTTATGCATACTGTATACACAGTTTTGGGGAATTGGTAGTTAAATGTATCTTAACCTCTTCTGGTCCGTTTTCTGTGAGTGAGACAGTTCCGTGAAAGAAAAAAGATGTGGATATTATGGCAGTGGAAAAAACGGATGTGCAGGTATAGAGGGATTATGCTGCAACACAGTAGAATAGGGTAGGGCTGCTTTGGGGATAGTATGTGAGTATAGCAGACGGTACCTCTATTCACATCAATGTTACTCTACAAACTTGCTGTGGTATATACACCAATCTCCTCTGTTAGACCTGGTCTGATTTTGCAGTGGAGTTTGTTTATTGCAGACACAGGACCTCCTGGTGTGTGAGCACTCTGTGAAAGGTTACCTGGTTTTGCTCGGCTTTTGATGCTGCAATATACTCACAACCTGTTGATCTCCCGCACCTGTCTGCTGACTCTCTGTGTCTCTTGCAGTCTCCCTCTGTCTGCATTTGAACTTCCCTCCAATCCTGCTCTTTTATGCTCCCGTAATTTGAAGATTTTTCTCCCTCTTAGAATGAATGTATCCAGCTCACAAGGCACAGCGCTTTTTGTTGTACTTATGCAAGCCACACGCCAGAGTCAGCTGGAAAACCTCCCGGTCTCTCTCACCAGCAGCGCAGATACACGGCCGGCGTCTCTTCCGCAACGAACAGTTTTGGCGCCAACAGGCTAATTGATGAATTGTAGTATGGGTGCTCGTAGGTAGTCTCAGACATTCCGCTCGGTGGGCTCTGTCAATTAACAGTTTGTTGTCTTCTAATTGGGGGTCAATTGATAGAAACAACCTTCAAGATAAGGTTGCCGTGGCTCGGCAGCCATTGTCTCTGGGATGTGGCGGATTCGCAAATTTTGTCTGGGCTCCCTATTTCTAGATTGTCCACGTTATCTCTTATAGCTCTTACATCCTCGATGAGTCTCAAGACTTCATCGTCCGTACTCAATTGATTTTGCAGGGAGGTGTCCATTTTAGATTCCAGATCTGTAGTTCTTCTAGCCAGGGTAGAAATTTCAGACTTGAGCTCCAGTACTGATTTGTCCAGGGCAGATTGAAACATAGTTTGCATATCTTGCAGCATCTTCTTTAAATCTTGCCTTGTAATGGGCACGTCACTCTCCTCTTCACCCTGCTTCTTGTCAGGGCTTAGCGAGGCCCGCTCCTAACCTCCCGGTCGGCGGCATCTTGGGGCTGTGCTCCGGCAGTCACGGGCTGTCTGTGCCCGAAACGGGAGAGATCTGGCACTACCTTTTTGTCCTTCTTACGGGGGGCATGTCGGAGGATTCCCCCGTCCTCTCCCGTTAATTTCGGGCTGATTCGAAGTGCCGATCGGAGGCTGTTGTTAAAAATGGGCAGCAGCATGCACAGAGCTCCTAAGCAGACGTGCATGCGCTGTGACGTCACACATGCGCCCCCAATATCAGTCATTGGTTCTTAATAAAGAAAACATGATGATGGCTTTTTCATTTTGATATATCTATTGTAAAATTGTACAAATAATATCAACGAGTCAAGGGTTCAAAGTATCAACGCGAGTTTATCTGCACCAAGGTACAAATGAGAGAAAGTATTCAAAAATGAACTCATTCCTCAGAAAACCTATTGCTTGGCATCACATTTTTATACATTTCAAAATGAGTAATACGCCCCTTAAGGGGGCTGGCTTAAAGATAAAAAACAATATGATGACATAAAAATCCTTATTCATGCATAAATATCCTTTGTATGCTATATTTTATCCTATATATTTCACCGCAATGTGGGCCTCTTAACCTCCTGACTTAAGGAGTAAACCTCTTAGCCCTTTGGGTGTAGCTGCAAGATAAGGGAAGCGGAGGTCAGCGAAAATTACTTTGCAGGAAAAATTCTTTCAAATGCAATTATTTCAATTCCATGACTGGTTAGGAATTATGCAAGGGTTAGTCTTTGCCAGGAGCGATGCTCTGCAGCATATCAAACATACACAAATAAAAAGATACACATTCATACAAGCAAACACTCAAAATGGCTGCTGCGCCAAAATGGTGGTGATGATAGTCTGTCTTCATATAGCCTGAGCCACACACCTTATCTCAATCTTCACACTATTTATAGTAGCTGCTGCAAAAGTAAAGTCTGCTTGGGACTTCTATTTTATTTTTTATTATAAGTGTCACAAAGGGTTTAATAAATATGGCACATAGTCCTATTTCAGAATTGTTTCAAACATGAATAGTAAAGGGCCGCGTGTTAGCTGTACTTTACTATTCTACTGTTCTTTCACTGTTCTTTGTACTTTGACAGTTTTTGTCATGCTAGTCACAAACTTGCTGATGCTTATGTTAACCCTTAGGCCGTGATTATACAAAAGAGAGAGAACATCATGGCACAATAAATTTATTACACTAGAGTGGCTTAGAGCAATATTGCACTCACAGACAGCACTGGGTAAATCAGTGTTTTTGGATAGCTTCCTAGCATGTGGTGACGGACTTCCTCCTCTCGTCGTTCCTGCTCACAATTTGGGCTCCATTGAGTCCAATCAATTTGTCCCCTTTACCTTTGCACGCTTGCTGTGCCCACCTCCACAAGTTCTTAAACCGGGGGATTCCCACAGCCTCTCCTTTCTTTTCCTGACCTTGCGCATGGTCAGGAGATGATTGAGTAGCAGCGGTGTCTTCCGGGTTACACTCGCGTCCGCGTGCGGGTACCCGTAGGGCAATCAGCTGACGGCTAGGTGAAGGGAAATCCACATGTTGCGAGTGCTACGGTGGCCTATAAATTCCAATCCAACGCGTTTCGCAACCGCTTCGTCAGGGATCTGGGCGGTATCACATTATAGTAAGTATAATATGAGGTCACTAATTATCACCCCTTTGAAGTAAGTGTCTAACAGGGTGATTCGATATACTCCAATAAGGGGAATCAGAACTTGATCCTGTGTTACCTGCCATTCAAAGCAATGCCTGTTAACGCAGGATTCAGCTTGGATACTCATTATTGAAGCTTAGTTGTACTACTGAAAAAACCTTGGGCCTAATTCCATATTCTCCATAGCTGCCGATCTCTCTGCCATTAACTTGAATGGCAGATTGCAGACAATTGTGACGGCAATGATTGAAATTTTATTTTATTTTTGTACCTTCAGATTCAGTACATCCAGGCAAACACTAATGTGGATTCCAGATTCCTTCTTCTCTAGGTAAGTGACACATCAATTTTCCTTTAACCAAAGCGATCAAAAGGAGTCTGCAGTTTAAAGATGCAGTGGATAAAAGTGAATTAGTGACAGAGGTATGTTTATGGATTAAACCAGATGATTGGTAGGCTACCATTTAAAAAAAACAAAAAAAACAGGTACTGTATATTTATTTTTAAAACTGTTTTTAGTCTTTGAATTGGAAGCATGATATTTGCCAGTCTTGTTTGTTCCACACCAATGAGGAGGTTATCTTATTTATGTACACCTTAAATAAGTTATGGTGGGTAAAAAAGGTGACAAAAACCCTCCACTGTATAGCATACAGCAAATACAAATATAATTTGTGAACACACTTGCATGTCTCGGACACGTCTGCAACCCTGCTTTTTCTCTCCTAGCACACAGTGCTTCCACAGCAGCAAGGGTTTCTGGGAAATGACATGCAAATGAGCACACAGTGTCCCTTTTGCTTCAAATTCATTTGGACATAGACCCTTATAAGCTTGTGCCTGCTGCATTACACAGTTTGTCAGCGCAGCTGGTAAACCTACTCACAGACAGCTAGGTCTGCGACCCTGCTTTTCACCACTGTTTGAGACATGTGAATGTGCACACAAGTGACATTTTCATTTGCATATTTATGTACCTACAGGTGTGTAATTGAGTAGCTGTTACGCTGTGCTCACCACAAACTAGACGGGACCCTGGTACTGAGATGGGAATAGCAATAAACACCAGCCACAGGCACGGGGGCCACGTCCGGAGTGTAGGATAGTCTTGGTAGCCGGATCTGGGGCGGAGAGGTCAGGGTAGTCGTAATACTTGCCAAGATCAGAGTAGGAGAGGTCTGGAACGTAGATGGTACTAAAGCCGAGGTCAGGGTTAGAGAGAGGAGTATAGTCGAGGTGCAATGCCGTGGTCAGGGTTAAGGAAGAACGGATTGTCAGAGATGGCCGATTTCAGTATTCCAGAGATGCGGATGGTCCAAAGGCAAGCCGGGTCCGGTACACAAAGGGTCAATCTAGAAAGCAAGGCAACAGGTTAGGGACAAGGCAAGGTTAGCAGAGGTTGACAAGAATCTATGCTCAGGCAAAGTGCCAGTGGCACAGCTGAGCATATATAGGTAAGACTAGCCAATCCCCAAGGGGTTGGAGCGGAGGCACGGCCTCCGCAGAAGCCTATGATAGGCTGGGTCCGAGATCCAGGTGTAGCTGCTAGAGCTGATGATCAGTAGTTGCCACGGAGCTTGGGAGCGTTGCACGCGCGTCACGTGCGCGCCGCGCACTGGAAGCGTGCAGCGTGATCTGGGGCGGAGCCAATGTCTGTGGCATCAGATGACGTCATAGTTGTGCTGCGCTAGGGAGGGAGTACGGCCGGCTGATGCGTGCGCGTGGGTCCCCGAGAGGAAGCGCAGGGTAATTGCACGTCAGTAATCCGCACAGTAGCATATCTTAAATGTATTACATGCGGTATTTTTAATTCTTCAGTCACTTTTTTTTTTAATGATGGGTTAGGCTTTCCTGATTCATTCAGGAGATACGTGTCTAATCCAAATATTGTTGTTGCAGAGGTAACACTCATTAAGTAAATTTTTGGCAAAAGCTCACTAAATGCACTCCCTAACTTGGAATGTCTTGATATTTCTATTGAAAAACTCATTAAATACACCTAATCTTCAGAACTTGTCATATCAAAATACCTTTCTTTTAAAATACAGTTTTTTTTCCCTATAAAAAAGAACATTTAATCACCTTTTCCTCAGTACTCAAAGAATATAGTTAATGACTTATCTCTACAACGACTATATGTTTTTCAAGCCTTTTAGGTGTATTCAAGGCAAAGAATATTTATCCAATTAATTCCCATTGGAGCATTCCTCAGGGATAACCAGTCGTGTATTTTTATTACAGTTAGAAATAAATTTCCTCAAATTGAATAATATTATCAATAGGTTCAGTTTTAACATTTGAAAATATTTACACTACAAACAGCATAAGAAATATATATTATTTAAATTATGAATTCGGTCTCCATTTTCTTTTCGCTCCACCAAAGTGCCATGGTACTGTACCTCTAGTGAAGTTATTTTGCATAATGCCATTGGTGCTTTGTGTTATTCGGGGTCAATTTGTTCGTTCAGTAGTTTACAAATATTTGAAATGCTTCAAATGTCTGCCTGACCTATATCATTGTTGAGTGAAGCACTGACTTTAAACTTTCCGCAGCCAGATGCCAAGCCATTGTTCAGGGGACTCGCACAATATTTTTAAGCAATGGGATTCACACTTGAAATATTGACATTTCTTTTAGTTGTGCGATTACTGTACAAACATTTCTTGCTGTTGAGATAATAGTTTAAATAAGCCCTGTTATGCAAAAAAAGTGTCGGCCTGCGAAGCCGCGTGCTGTGGCTTTTGGATGGTCTGCTCCTGATAATTTCATTATGAGTGAACATTTTCACATTAAAAGTTACTTCTAAGATAATGCAATATAAATACATATGTTGTTAATTACAATACTCTTGTGGCCCCTTTTTACTCCTAAATTTCTTTGTGGTCCGCCACTTTTGTAAAACTAATTCAAGAGCCCTGCAGTCGAATAATAGGAACATTGTAAACTAAAGCTCCACTTAGTACTAGCACCGGTACAGGGAATATATTTATTTTTATAATCCTCCCCTTGCCGTTTCCCTCTCGATAAACATCATTGTACGTCAGAGGTAAACATGTGCTGTATGCTTAGTATTTTAAACTAATATGCCTTCAACATATATATATATATATATATATATATATATATATATATCTATCTCTCTCTCTCTCTCTCTCTCTCTGTTGAAGGCCTTTAAAAAATGTGACACACAAAATGTGGCTAATAATATTATTCTTGTTTCATGTGGTTATCACTTCCACGGTCATCCATACTCCAGTACAAAGGAGTCATTCTAATTAGCAGACAATGGAAACAACTCACCAGTGTATTGTGTATCCTTAAAGCAGCAAGTCACACTGCTCAATTATTATTTTCTTGGCTTCAGATCAGGAGTGTCCTGGAGCTACTTAGTGGTACTGGGTCTGGTTCCCACACTATTGGCACGAGGCAAATATATTTGCCTACCGTGTCAGGGAGGAGACTTGCTGTAGCGCAGAGGTGCGCAAACTTTTCAGTCGGTGGCCCCCTGCCTGCTCTCCCTCCCCTTCCTGCTCTTCCCCCCGCCCCCCCCCTCTTGTCAGCGGTGTCAAATGATGCTGTGTTTCCATGGCAACGTGTCACCCGAAGCCGTCGGAGACAAGGTAAGGGAACTTAGAGGCCTCGTGCGGTCCCCCGGCATATTATTAAAATGCTTTGGGGAAGAGCGCGGGGCCTCTTAAGTGCTGCGCTTCCCCTAGAAAATCTCGTGCCCCCCAGTTTGCGCACCCCTGCTCTAGCGGACAGTAGAAATTTACAACAGGAGATGTTGTTGCGACTTTCTATTCCTGACCACACAGCAATGTATATATTATTTTTTGTGTGTCAACATTGGCACAGACAAACTACAAATAAATAGAGAAATAGGGGGGGGGGGGGGGGACAGATCAGCCCTAAATAGATCAGCCCTAAATAGATCAGCCCTGGTTCAGGGAAGGTAAAAAAAATTATCAATTTTATTGGGTTTGCAAAAAATGTTACGAGAGAGAAATCAAACCGTATCCTCTATCTGAGAAATCCATAAGTGTTTTGGCATTATTTGTGATCTGATTGGAAAAGTTCAAGGGGAAACATGAGAAAAAATAAAAAAAATATTCATCAAATATTTTATAACAAATGTCTTATCTCCTTTACCATTTATTTTTCTTACTGAGATTGGAAATCTACGTGTTTGCAATATTATTAGTTTGTGCTTGTTTTTTGTTTTGTTTTTTGCTACAATTAAGTTTTGATAATTCTTAAGAAATACTGTACATTTTTGCAGTTTGCTAAGTGGAAGAATTTCAACACTTCGGGATGAAACTGGAGCTGTGAGTTATCTATTTTTTTTCATTATGATTATAAAATTTTACAAACCCTGATATTTTGTGAGGTGTTGAGATACAATCGAATGATAATAAAAGCATTTCTGGCACGATCTTGTCTTCCTGTGTTCAGTGTTTTGGAGTATGTGTGTGCAAATATGTAAAAAAAAAAATATAATAATATATTAATATATATATATATATATATATATATATATATACACACACATTATAAAAAAAAGTAATTCTCACAAGAACGCATGAGAATTTTCAATTTCATCAACTGCATTTTACAGTCCATTATTCCATCTAGTGGTAGGTGTAAAAACTGCCTTGTGAGATAGGAAATTGTCCATATCTGTTCACAGTCAACAAAGACAAAAGTGTAGCAGAGGTTGGCGAGCACAGTTTTCACTAAATACTGTATGAAAAACGCAGAAATACAACATGGTACAATACTGTATATTCCCAGCTAGGTAGAAACTGATGATCTTTGAAATGGGGACACACATCTTCTTAAATAAAATGTAAGTGTGCATTTTTAGAGATCTTTTAATACAAAACAGTTTTGATACAGTTCGCACTATGTTCTCTTTCTTTCCATATTGAGATCATTATACTACCTAAGAAGACAAAGGAAATTGGTCATAGGATCTATATGCCACAAATGATTCCAGGATCATTCTCCACTCATTCTAAATCTAGGAATACTTTCCAAAGCTATTTGGAACATGGAGGTTTTTATTTCAGAAAATGTGAGTCCCCATTTTAAATATCATCATCATCAGCAGCAGCAGTTTCTACTTAGCTTGGAATATATTGCACCATGTTGTATTTTCTATATTGGATGGAAACTGAGCTCCCCAACCTCTGCTTCACTGATCCACAAGAAGAATTCTGGACCGTTCCCCATAGGGTTTTGAGCTGCATTTTTCTTTTTCACCATTAATATGTAATGTGCATGCAGATAGCACAGTTTATCACTATATTTGTCACATTTGTGGTCATATTTATCACTATATTTGTCACATTTGTGTTCTTATTTCACATATATGTATATTTCACTTATCAGCTTGCACTGATTATCAAAATACCGTATAAATAAGCACTTGCACTCCAATTATAGGAGCGCCCTTTACACTCTTTCTGAACGAAAACAAAACACTAAGCACACCAGAGATGAGCCACACAATCAAACATTATCTCATTTATCGGCTTTATATTCTTCTGCAATAAAAGAAACAAGTGACATTTCCTTATTTTAGTTCAATTATTTGCTCAACATCTGCTAGACAGATATTGTTTACAGTGTGAAACTCTTTATATAATGAAATGGGTAATCACTTTTTGGTGGTCTATACAGTATTTGGTTTTGCAGATATCATTTGTTTACATGATTGTAAGCACTTTATTTGTAATGTAGCCCTTTCTCTTAAAGCTTGGCTCTCTATACATGTCATTGAGACCCAAAGCTGCAACATTTTTAAGGAATAGCCGAAGATCTTTTCAAACGCATGAAGGTTGTTTGTACCTGTGTGCTAGGTATAGATTTTTTTCAAGCTATAGTCCCGAAATATAAATGCTATGCTGAGACATTTTGTTAAAATTACAGTACTATCTTTCACAGTAAATAGAGCCAACTGTGGTTTGGATGTTAAGATTCAAAATGATGAGTTGATCTTGATTGTTTCATTGACTTGTGCTTATAATGTAAGTCTCATGCTAAGTAATAATAACAAATTTATTTCATGGAGCGCTTTTTCTACCAATGCGACTCAAAGCACTTCACAATTACAATATAGTGCGCGGTACACAACACATAGGATTTTTACAGAGACTGTCCCTGCCCAGATGAGCTTACACTCAATCTCCCTGTGCCTCAAGCGCCAAAACATAAAGTGACTTTCCCAAGGTCACAAGGAGCCGACACCACCGGGAATTGAACCAAAGTCCCCTTATTCAAACTCTGTGTCATTGTTTAGAGTCCGTGTCACTCTATACTCACTGAGCCACTCCTCCCTACTAACATTATTCTACCCGTATTTATACTGCAATATAAAGGTAGTAATTAGGTGATCATTGCAAGGAATCCAGAAGTATACAGTGTTACTAATTTGTAATTAAATGCTCTTGCTTGAGAACCTTTTATGTTTGCACATTTTTCATATGTCACATCCCAAATGCATTGTATGCCTTCTGCTCTGATTATGAGAGTGTTAGCCGCAAGACATATGTAATGCGGGCGACTTGCAAAGCTACTATGGTGTGTAATGAAAAAATATTCTTTACGGGGCAATAATGACTTGGACATGTGTTACTTTTTACTTAAGGTGTTAAGTGTTTCTTTTCTGAATATGTTGGAGAATGTCCATAAACTGCAATTGCTTCTATAAAATGCATATTCAAGAAAGAACATACTGTAAGTGCAATTGTATTGGTAACCGGTACAGTAAATAGTATGGTTCTTTAGAATTAACACACGTACACAACACGAGGTTCTTACTTGCTACATATTGTAGTGTAAAACCAACCAAGTGATCCATTTCATTTTATAGATATTTATTGATAGAGATCCAACCGCATTTGCACCCATTTTAAATTTTCTTCGAACAAAAGAGCTGGACTTAAGGTAAGAAACAATTTTTCTTTTCTTTCTGTCGCACATGGGAAGGTATTTATTAAGGCTCATATAGTATAAGACCGCTTCATTTTTATCATTTCTGCTAAGATCTGCTTTTGACGGGAGTTTATTTTTAGCACTTTAGGAGGAGTTTTAGCAAGTGTTTGAGTGTTTAACGAAAGGGCTGCCCAGATAATCTAACAAGATGTATCAATTTCTGTGACATGGATTATTTCAAATCTGCCACGTCATGATACTACTACAGTATCTGCTTCCGTTTTTAGAAACCGAAATAGCAAGTCATTAATGTGATGGTTATGTATTCTATAAAAAAAAATATTGCTTGGTTTTCCCATTCACTGTATATATTTTCCTCTGCATGGGTTTTGGAAAGATGAAGTCTTGGGGAATAGCACTGCTTAGTAAATATGGACCTTTTGAATTCTCGCAATCTATCAATGTCAGTCATAAATATTCTTACGTTTTCTATAAGGATTTGAAAACAATTAAAGCTGCAATTCTGCCTAATAGCAATATATTTAACAGCATTGGGACTTGGGGTGGGTTGGGGTTCGCCAGAGCTGAACCATATTATTTTCAGATCCATTGGCCGCCATGGTTCTCGAGATACTTGCTGACGTTCTCCCAGGGTATTTACAGATGTAGCCAGACTTACTGTCCCCAGGAAACTGCGGACAAACAAGCAAAGGTCTGCGGTGTTGGGGACAGTGCCTGCAGGGATCGGTTGCGGTCCAGGAAGATTCATCTACGTGGGGCCATGCTTCTGAATGAGACCCCGCAGCATTAATCCTTCGCTTGATCGGACAAGTCAAACAGTGTAGAGGAGCTGCTCAGAGTCTCAGAGCATACTCTTTAGGTAAGGAGCTGTCTCTGAGTCTCCGTGCAAGGGCTAAGGACATTTAAATCTGGCCAACTCCCTTGATGACGTAGCTAACCAAATATGGATATCTACATCATAAATTCCCTATTATGATGTAGATATCCATATTTGCTTAGCTACGTCATTATATTCGGTCATCTACGTCGTCAAGGGGGTTGGGCAGTATATTTAACACTGCCTGTGCAACCCCCTTGATGACGTAGATTACCGAATATGGTCCTATAGTATTCTCTCTCATGATGCAGAATCCCATATTTGGTTATCTACGTCATCAAGGTGATTGGACAATTTTAAATGTCCTTAGCCCATGCACAGAGACTGCTTCTTACTTCGAGTTCTGAACTGTTTTGGGACTCTGCACAGCTCCTAAGCACTGTTTGGCTTCCACCCAGATGATTCTGAAGGATTAACACTATAGGGGTCCCATTTAGAAGCAGCCCCCCCCAGTGTTAATCCTTTCTGTTTTTGGTGTTGCAATCGTGCGCGGTCACGGCACCGTAAGCGATCGCGGTACTGAAAACAGTAAGTCTGACTACATCTCTGACAATTACTCTGACAATCTCCACCAAAATACATCAAACCCAGCTAACTTCTGGAAGGTTATCAACAATATATTCCAGCCTCCTAACCATCAACAACCAAGTAATATCACTAAGGGGCTTATTACTCTGACAAACCCCACTGACATTGCAAATGCATTTAATGATTACTTTGTGAGGTGTGCCACTAACTTATTAGCGAAACGCAGCCCAAACCACAAACCTGAATCTCATCCTGGGAGTACCCCTATAGTCCCACCCCCTCCCAACACTGCCCACAATTTTCAATTTGGCCCAGTATCTGAAGAGGAGATTACACAAGCGCTCCTCAAACTAAAACTAAGCAGCCAATGCGGACCTGACTTACTACAATCTAGGTTCCTACGACTTGGTGCCCCAGCCATTGCCAAACCAATTGCTTCTTTAGTCAACTCTATCCTGTCTGCAGGCCATATCCATAAGACCTGGAAAACTGCCAAAGTTGTCCCAATCTTCAAAAGTGGGGACAAAAACACTGTCTCAAACTACAGGCCAATCTCACTTCTCCCAATTCTATCCAAAGTCATGGAAAAATGTGTCCACTCCCAATTAAGCGATTACTATACCAAGACAAATTTCCCTAGCCAATTCCAATCTGGCTTTCGTCCCAAACACTCCACCGTAACTACCCTGCTAAAAGTTTGCAATGAAATCCAGTGTGGAATGGAACGGGGACAACTCACTGGTGCAGTATTCCTAGATTTTGCAAAGGCTTTTGATACAATTGATCATGCTATCCTGCTTAACAAACTCCAGAGCTCTGGAATAGGGAAGCATGCTTTAAACTGGTTTCAGTCCTACCTATCAGGAAGATCCCAACATGTGTCCATCTCAGGCTCTAACTCCAACCCCCTGGATATCACCTGTGGTGTCCCGCATGCTCTGTTCTGGGGCCCCTACTCTTCTCAGTGTTCATTAATGATCTTCCCACAGCTTGTAAGGAAGCCTCAATACACATGTATGCAGATGACACAATCCTATATGCACACAGCCATAGCCTCTCTGACCTTCAATACATACTTCAGTCTGACTTTTTGAGACTCGAAAACTGGATTTCCCAAAACAAACTGTTTTTAAACACTGACAAGACCTGTAACAATGGTATTTGGGACCAAGACTAAATTTTTAAGGCTTCCAGCGACTGAGCTCCTGATTAGAACCAACGCTAACACCACCCTAACCCCTGTCACTATTTTTAAATACCTGGGCTTATGGTTTGACTCCCACTTAACATTCGGAATGCACATTGATACCCTGACAACCAAGACCTATGCCAAACTAGGGGTACTTTACAGGAACAAATCAGCCCTAAGTCTTCTGGTCCGAAAGCGTATCACACAGCAGATGCTAATGCCAATTATTGACTATGGAGACATAGTATATGGCTCCGCTCCTCAAACCCACCTTAGCAAACTTGACACCCTCTACAATTCAATTTGTCGTTTTGTTCTCCAATGCAACTACAACACACATCACTGCGAAATGCTCAAAGAACTACATTGGTCATCACAAGAGTCTAGGCGCAAAGTTCACCTTTACTGTCTTGCCTTTAAATTCTTTCTGGGCAAGCTACCCAGCTATCTGAACAAGCTCCTCACCCCTACCACATGCAGCACTTATCACCTGAGATCAGACTCCAAAAGACTGTTCATGGTCCCAAGGCTCAACAAAGTATCCGGCCGTTCCTCCTTCTCTTACCGTGCACCCCAAAACTGGAACAACCTACCGGAGACTCTCACATCCACCGCCAGTTTAAGTTCTTTCAAATCTAAGGCTGTCTCACATTTTAATCTGGTCTGTAACTGTTTCATACGCCCATAATATATATTTTCTTTAACTGTGCAGACAATGTCTTGTATATAATGTATACCTTGTTCATTTATGTAATTATATTTGTAACCATGTATTATTTGTCTTAACTCTATGCCCAGGACATACTTGAAAACGAGAGGTAACTCTCAATGTATTACTTCCTGGTAAAATATTTTATAAATAAATAAATCTGTAAATGGCTGTTCCATAGGAAGCCACAACTGGTGACGTTGTGGCTTTCTATTGGCCCATGGAACCCACTAGCTTTGGTGGCCATATTTAGCTCCCTAAAGGGGAGGAGAACACTGGTAAGTATCTCGGGAACTGTGCTGGGGGAAGGGGTCTCTGGAGCTTAAAATAACGTGGTTCAGCTCCTGGTGCCAATGCTAGTACCAATGGGTCTGTCGTGCGCATCAGTGTAGTTAACCAGGTCTGGATGCTTCAGACACTGGAGCCATACGAGGGAGTTATGCCAGGCCACAGAAGTAACCGGTGCAGGGAGAGGGGTATGATACTTCACCTGCTGTCCTCCGGTTTGGGGCCCACTCTCCTCGTTGGCTCCTGCGTGCCGCCGTCAAAAGGTAACTGGAAACTGGAAGGGAAACGGCGCTACTGCGCATGTCCGGAAAAACGCTCCCAGAGTAATCTTCAAACAACTTTATTGAACACACACGGGGCTACACCAGCATCTCCCCCTCAATGGGGAGATGCTGGTGTAGCCCCGTGTGTGTTCAATAAAGTTGTTTGAAGATTACTCTGGGAGCGTTTTTCCGGACATGCGCAGTAGCGCCGTTTCCCTTCCAGTTTCCTGGTGCCAATGCTGCTTAACAAACATTAAAAAAAACTAAATCATGTGGGACTGCTGCTCTAAAGTTACAGCATTGAAATGACAGTGTAAGGGGATGTGCTGACTAATCTGAAACTATGTTGCCTTATTTTTTCAGGGGAGTAAGTTTGAATGTTCTCAGACATGAAGCTGAATTTTATGGAATTACTCCATTGGGTAATTTTATTTTAAATATCATATCATGCAGACACAAAATATCAAAGAAAATATGGGGGTTAATATATGAATAACATTTTGGAGCAAAAATAGTGCATCTTTCGATATTGCACCAAAGTACATCTTGCGCTAGTGTTGCCCCTATTTATTATTTATGTTTGCATTTTGGGTAGTGTAATTAGCAGTGGTGAACTAAAACCATTTTATATGCCTGAACAATAACTTTTATGTGGGCATTTCACATCATAATGTATCAGGTTAATATTTGTTAATCTGAAAATATGTTGCATGGGAGGAATCCATAGGAGTTGTGATTTCAGATGAAATTGCAGACATAATATCGTTTTTTAAGTCCCTTGTTAACTATCTAGACATATACAAACAAACAAACAATGCTGAAAATTAAGTTAATGTTATTTTTCAGTAGGTGAATTTAAATGTAATCTAGTTTAAGGGATGGGAATACTAAACCCATGCATTCGTTTAATTTAACATAAGTAAGGATAAGATTGATAGCAGATTCAAGAAGAGAGAATGTTTAACATTTGTCAGACACACATTAACTTACAGTACACCATTTGAAAAAGACTTGTGATCTGATTTGTGACTGTTATTTCTTAATTAAAGGTATTTTGGATGTTGGTCATTATCAGTATTTCCTCTTTGCCCTCCATGGCAGTCAGATACAAATTAGTTAAGCCCTCTCCACAGCTGAGCTGGACAGGTAACAACATTTGACTCCACCCCAAATTTGGCTCATGTCCTTTGGCATCTTCTTATTTCATTTTTTTAATTTTTTTTTATATAACCTGCCCCTGCTAAGCAGACTGGATGGGTCTGGAAAAGGGAGCTCCATTTCTCTTCTTCTCAATAGCATATAACGAAGGCTGTTTATTACTCTTTCCCACATATGGTAAGAGAAAATTGAGGACGCTAATGAAGCCAGTACATGCAATCTGGGTCAGCGCTATTCAGTGGGTGCAGTTGACCCATAATGGAGGGGATGTTTATCATGATAGTGGCCATGTGGTGGGCAGCTTTTTCCCCCACCCCCCCCTGCCCCTTCCCCTACTCATGTATGCCCTCAGCGGTTTTATGCAAACAACATCTATCCGGTAGCCTGCTCATTACAATCCATGCAAAAAGAATGCTTGTCACACGCCGGACGTGATATAGCATAGCAGGAACTGAGTCGTGAAACTGGAAGTGCCTCCAGGACTGTGGGGCAGAGTGACTTAGACCACAAATAGAGCAGTAAAAGGCTGAAAACGTTGTCGTGAAGGCCTTCACCTTTGGCATGGAAGAAAATTAAGAAGATAGACACATCTCCCTCATTAAACCCCCCCATGGTAAGATTTTAAATATTTATTTTGAATGGGCCCACACAACCAAGAATGCTTGGGTTCTGGAAACGATCACAGACTGGTGTTTTCTAGAATAGTTTTTATTGCCAAAAAAGTTTTTTTCACAGAATCCCCCACTACAAGGGAATCAACAGAATTGCAAGTCTCAAAGGAAATTATTACCCATCTATTATTAACTAATGTAAGTTCAAGGGTGCCGCAACATCTAAGAAACCAGTGGATTGATTGTAGGCTATTCCTAGTGCAGAAGGCTTCAGGTGACTTACAGAGCCATTTGAGATCTGAGATTTTTGAACCGATTTCTAAGGGTAAAATCATTCAAGATGGTCCCTTGAATCTATACTTCACGCTATTCAAGATGGTTAATTTCATGACCTCTATAGATTTAAAGGATGTGTAGCATCCCTAGTGCAAAATCGCTTCACAAATTCCCTTAATTTCACATTTTAGGCACCTATTCTCAATACAAAGGTTTTGCAACAGCCTCAAGAACGTTCACAAAAATCTTAATCGTTATCGCAAGTTTCAGAAAGAGAGGAATTATGGTTTGGCCATACTTAGACGATAAGTTAGTCATAACAAATTCCAGTCAAAAGGTTCAGCAGCACATGGAAATATTTCTGGGGTATTGCTATATCCTGGCTGGCTCATACACTGGGAGAAAAGTCATCTTATTCCAACACAGCGACTAAATTGTTTGGGCATAATAATTAATATGATGTGGGGAAGAGCCATGCTGGCCCCGGAAAAATATATTGAGGCAGCAGGTTACCTAAGGAAATTGCCTCGTCCACAGCTCTCGAATGCATGAGAACGCTAGGACTTCTCACTTCAACAATATAGGTGGTGCCATGGACACAATTTCACTTGAGGATTCTCCAAAACAATTTCCTAATGCTACGGAACAAGGACCCAAAAGATCTTTTCCCAAACTATAATGTTGTCTGAAGAGGCAAGGAAATAACTGTTGTGGTGTGAAAACAAATGCAACTTAGCAAAGGGTGTTTGTTAGTAGATTCTCTCTGGAATATTTTGACAACAGATGCTACATACATACATAGGCTGGGGAGCCCATTTCATACAAAACTTCCATCAAAGATTTTGGGAACAGGGGTGAATGTAGTAGAATTCAAGGCAATATAAACATGGCCTTAAGAAGTTTCCAATCAGATCGTCAAGGGAAACCAGTGAACATCAACTCTGACAAATGCACAGCCGTTACCTATACTGTATAAACTGCCACGGCCAACCAAAAATTTTGCAAGCTATGTCAGAAGTCAGTAGGTTACTAAATTTGGCAGAGAATCATGCATCTCATATGGCAGGGAAATCAAATATAGCAGCCAATTTCCTCAGCAGGCATAAGGTCCATCCAGGAGAATGGACTTTAAATACTGAGGTCTTCCAAATGGTAGCCAACTTAAGAAGTCTTTTTATCAAGGTGGATTTGAAAGAGAACCCCAAAAAGTTCCTATAACTAGCACTCACTGTGGTATTGAGTAGATGAGTAATTACTCCATGGGATATAAATATCCCTGACAAAATGGTCTATGACCGGAGACTGACCATCAGCTGACATATATAAAACATATACAGTACAGTATGTCCACATAGGACTAAAAGTGAAAAAGCAAAAAAGTTTTAATAAACATAGAAGTGTAAATCATGGACATACAATGTGTGGTAGAATAACATCCTCTAATGGAAGTGGGTGCCGCCTATAAATAAGTTTTGGTCAGTGTCCGTTCATAGACCGTTTTGTCAGGGATATTTATATCCCATGGAGTAATTACTCATCTACTCAATACCACAGTGAGTGCTAGTTATAGGAACTTTTTGGGGTTCTCTTTGGACCCACCTTGATAAAATGTCTATTCTTTTTCCTATAGCACCCTGTTAGAAATTCATATTGATTATTAGTACTAGGATGAGCGGTATGGTCACTATATAGTTTAACTGAAGAAGTCTACCAGAAATAGATGACCTAATGGCGACAAATTCAAACTCCCATGGTTCTTTGCAAGAAGGGAAGGCGAAGGGGCCGAGCAAATAGATGCGCTGACAGCATCATGAAATGACTCTGGCTTACGCTTTTCCACCAATACCGGTTGTAATACTCCCACACTGGGCCAGGAGAGCATGGTATGCATAAGTCATAAACTTGTCCATTACGAAACACTGGGTGCTCCCCTCAATCCCAAATTTACTTTCTCAAGGTCCTATTTTACATCAAAATCCGATGTTATGATAAAAGCCAAAACTTCTGCTACAAAAGTTTATTACAGGATCTGGAACAAGTTTTCTGCCTGATGCAGACCGAAATAAATAAAGGAGCAAGTGTCCGTGATGAATGTTCTGTAATTCCTTAAAAAAAGGTTTTGATATGGGTCGATCTCAATTTAAATCGTTTTTACAACCCTGGATTCTAAATCTAGGCGTGGAACCACTAATAAATAGGAGAATCTTTACGCCGATATATAACAATTAAATTAGCTTTTTCTAATTTGCGATCAGCCAGAAGAATAAGCAAACTCGGCTATGGAGCTGTTTACTACACTTGGACAAAGTAGGCCTCAGAACAGACCTTACGTTTTTACCTAATGTCGTGGTGTCCAAATTTCACCTGAACCGAGGCACCTAATCTTGCCATCTTTCTTTTCCAAATCCACTTAATGCTAAGGAACAAAAATGTAATACTCTCGATCTTGGGAGATTAACCAGAATTTACTTAATACAGAACAAGAGATTTCAGGAAAACAGATTTCTAGTAATCTCATGCGGCAAAAAGATAGGCTCTCCAGCATCAAGAGACACCATTGCATCTTGTATCAAAGAGTGCATCAAAACCACATACACTCAAAAAGGTTTACAGACACCAAAGATCATGAGGGCACATTCTGCTAGAACACCAACTTCGTCATGGGTGCTGAGCATTATGTAAGACTGCGGTATGGTTATCCGTACACCTATTCTCTACATTCTACAGTGTAGATATATAGATTTGGCTGCAAGGTTTGGCAGACTGTAATTAACAGATATATATGGAAATACTTCACCCAAGACCAATGTAATGAAGAGCGACTCGGCACTCCAGGAACAATGTTCAAAAGCAAACAGTTGTATTGTAGAGACAGATAAATCCAACGTTTTGGTCCAGCTACAGGACCTTCAGCAGGTTGGTCCCATAGCTGGACCAAAACGTTGTATTTTTCGGTCTCTACAATATAACTATTTGCTTTTAAACACTATTACTGGAGTGCTGAGTCGTTCATCAGATTTTGTCTTTGGGTGACATATTTCTATGTCTATTTTTATGATCCGTGTGTGTTTCTTTTATGTTGTCTAACCCATCCCACGAATTGCTTTGGTGCTTCCATTTGCATCTGACGCCATGGTGGGTAATGAGGAAAACCGAAGAATTATTCTTGCCGATAATTTTCTTTCCTCGAGTCCTCCAGGGCAGTGTTACGTCCCTCCCTATTGTATGCTGTATATTTGGTGCGGGGAGTCTGGTATATAATTTCATCTGGGGGAAAACCATAAAACTTTATATAGGGATTGAGTCAGTGACTTGTCCAGCTTAGATGTGGAGAGGGCTTAACCCATTCATATCTGATTGTCTTGAAGGATTAATGGAAATAAAATTATTGGTAAAAATCATTCCTATGTTTTAATATATATTTGTTATATTTATTTCTTTTTTTGTTTTTCATTTTTGTGATGTTGGCACTCTATATGTTACTTGATATGTATCATTTCTTTCCCTTTTTTTTGTTCGTGCATGCCAAATGCCATTTCTTCAAGGAAAAATGGTTCCACTGATAAATGATTTAAAATTAAATGTCAATAATATTTCCAAAGAGATTCCAAAAATTATTGCTAATATTTCCGGTAACTTCATTCCCTGGGGTTTTTTTTTTTTTTTTTTTTAAACATTTGTTTACGTTTTCCTCAAGGTCACTGCCGTTTAAAGGCTTAACAGACCGTATTATCAACAATTGAGTCTAACACTAGATTCTGCTTCTGCAAGCTGTGAATGTAGATTAGTATTAGAGTAACAGTTGTAAAACTGAAGAATGCATTATGCAGGGAGATGGTAATTATTATATCCAATGTGGAGCACTCCCTGCTACAGCTACAATTATAATACAGATAATATCCAAGCTAGTCTGATCAACTATTTATGTGCCTATGTTTTTAAAATGTAACATCTTCATGTGTACATACTATGAAACATTAATTCTAATTAGTACATTTTAAGTGGACGATCTTGATCGACTTCCCTTGACCTGAAATGGGAGTTTTTGGTCGATCACAGTGTACTCCAGAAAGGATAGAATTAGCCCCTAAGTCTACAAACTAGTTTTTAGTGGTTTTTTTACTGCCTGCTACATCCATGTATTAAGCTTATGACTGATACATTTTTCTATAGTAAGAAGACTACTATTATGTGAAGAGCTTGAGCGTTCATCATGTGGTAGTGTCCTATTTCATGGCTACTTACCTCCACCAGGTAACATTTTTCCCCATTACGGTTTCTGTTTACAAGAATTTGAGCTGAGTCAGGCAGTAATTTTTCTGGGCATGAATTTAAATAAATTGATGTTTTCCTGTGCATGCCTTCCATGCAGTCGTCTCCTTTGCACTTCCTTCTCTGTAGCCAATACCTCTGAATTCAGAGGAAATAGGAGAGATTGGAGTACAGAATTTAATTTCTCTGTTTTGTAGTCCGGCTGCTCATTTTCTTGCCATTATAAACCAATTCTTCCTATATTTCCATCCTAATTTTCTACTTCCACATATCTCCAACATCTCCCATAGATTTTCCTTCTAGTTTCTCTTATTCTTTCCCTTATGCACAGAAGATCTCTTCTATCTCCATCATAGCTTTCTCTCCTATTCTAGTCATATCTTCCATAACATTCCATGTTTTCTTCCTCTTCAAAAGCCTTTCCTCCGCTCCCCAGCCTCTCTCTAGCTTTCCCTCCTATTATTTCCCTGTTCTGAGCCCATACTAACACTTGTGGTCCACGACGTTTAAAAGACTTCTTGGCAGGGTGGACATTCTTCCCAGTCCTGACTATATATGAGGCTACAAAAATTTGTGTGACGATTAGTTTCACCACTACATTTTATACAAATGATGGATTTCAAGAGCACCAAGTGATTCTTATGTCAAATGACATTTTGGTTGCCTCTAAGAGTTAAATACTTTTTTATACTTTTTTATACTTTTTTTTTTGTAATCTCTTAACACTGCAAACTATCCACAGACCTTTAGGTTATACCAGCGGTGCGCAAACTGTGGGGCGCGACCCCCAGGGGGGGCGCGACACTGCCGACGGGGGGCGCGGGGTTTACAGAGGCCCCGCGCGCTTCCCGAAGGCACTTAAATTAAGTGCCGGGGGAGCTGCAGGGCCTCTGTAAACCTAACTTACCATGGCTCCGGCGGCTTCCTCCCTGCGGCGCCATGGCAACGCGGCATCAAAATGACGCTGCGAGGTCATGTGACGTCACGTTGCTATGGCAACGTGACGTCATTACGCCGGAGCGCGGGTAAGTTGGGGTTGGGGGGGGCGCGGGAGCGAGGGGACAGCCGTCAGGGGGGCGCAGGGAAAAAAGTTTGCGCCCCCCTGGGTTATACAATCCCTAACAACGATACAATAGCATGATAGCTTGTAGACATTGGATTGCATGTAAGGTTAGAACACCGGGTTCACTTGCTCACTCAATTCCCTATTCAATGTATTGTGAAGTGGTTTTCCCAGTGCTGGAGAAAATTTCAGCTCCATTACAAAGAACAGGATTCGAATCTTCACCAATATGAGGTAGATAATAATAACTTAATAAATATAACTATTTCATATAGCGCTTTTCTCCCAATGGGACTCGAAGCGTTTCACAATTACAGTTTAGTGCACGATAAGCAGCACATGGGTGTTTTTACAGACAGTCCCTGCCCAGATGATCTTACAATCTATGATTTTTTTTTTTGGGTGCCTGAGGTACAGGGAGATAAAGTGACTTACCCAAGGTCACAAGGCGCTGACACCGGGATTTTAACCAGGCTGCCATGCTTCAAACGAAGTATCATTGTTTTTAGAGTCTGTGTCTTTTCAATAGTGGGATTCATTGTTTGTACAAAAGATGAGCAACTTTATTCTTCTACAGAAGGACCAGTGAGATAAATGCTATGCCTCTTACAACATAGGCAGAATTAATTCCACTCCTTCCCGCTACTCGAAGAACCCAATTCG
Source organism: Ascaphus truei (assembly GCF_040206685.1). NCBI lineage: Eukaryota > Metazoa > Chordata > Amphibia > Anura > Ascaphidae > Ascaphus > Ascaphus truei. The sequence goes on along the minus strand of NC_134486.1, from coordinate 41,589,514 downwards.
AATTCATTTGATAAGTCAATTCATTCATTGTAATATGTACAGTGAAATGACGGATCCTCTGTGCATTCCAATGAGCACTGGCGCTAGGACTAGAGTCTTCGGAATTCACTGTATGCTGCTCTAACATTTAAAGGGTTAAGCATGCAGAGTAATAACATGAATTATTTTAATGCGCCGAATGGTTAGAAATGTTTCATTCTTTTAAGTGGATTGTAAAATGATTTGGACACGCTTCATTGTTCAGTGCCATAATTAAACATGTTTTATTTTTTATATATGGCTGTTCTATTTTCTGATCCTGTTTGAATTAGAATTATAACAACCATTTTATTTTAACTCCATAAAAGCATCTAAGTCCAGAACCCTGTTAATGAATGCAACATCTACAATTTGCTTTCTTTTGCTTATCTTTATAGGCATTCCCAGTCGTAAATTTCCTTGTGATGCAACATTTTCAGATGTTAAAGTGGTGCAAAGATCTAGTGACGAAGCTGCCCAGGGAGTTGCTGTACAGCCAACACTTGCTGCCACAGAAGGAATGGTCAAGCTCAGTAAGTGCTGATGTTACCGATTAATGTCTAACCTTATCTAGAAATATTGATGTATTTATAACGTATCCATCTATATGAGTATTGCTGGCTTATAAGAATTAACTAGGACAACTATGTCTAGCCTTATCCAGAAATAGAAGTACAGATGCATGTATTAGTTATCCATCTATAAAAGTATCTCTGGCTTATAATAATTAACTAGCAAATATATATTTTTAGTCTTATCCAGACATAACAATATAGATGCATTTATAAGTTATCCATCTATAGAAGTATCTCTGGCTTATAAGAATTCATATAATAATACGGGCAAAACTATTGCTTAAGGAAATAGATGTGTAGATATGTATTCCAATAGGATACACCTTTACACATGTATACCCTGGTTTATGAGAGTTATTGACACGATAGAGATGGCTTCAATCAAACAAACAGAAATGTATTAGAACAGTAACCAGATATAATAATTACACGGTCATACTAATTATACTTCCTTATAAGGTTTGTACTTATTGCAGGCCTAACAAAGCAATACAATACAGTTCATCCTATCTAACAATACATTGATATAAAACACAGATATATACAGATTTACAAGTGCACAAGAATTATGATCATAATTACCTGAATCAGGTCTTTCTGAGCTCTCCCTCCAAACTCTTCTACTAGCTGATACCCTGTCTCTGGTTTAAATGTGTTTCTAAGGCAATATCTGAACATGTAGGAGGTTTCTGATTGTTGGGGAAAGATACTCAAACTAAAGTATGTGTGTTTATTTAAAGTTGGGAATTCCTAGTAATACCTGATCTGTTATATAATAGTAATAAATGCTAGGCTGGTCAACAAGTTCCCGGAGTTTGATCTCTGCGGGGAATGTGTATCTCTTTCCCCTGGGGGCTAAATGTTAATTCAGGAACACAAGTGGTGTTTGAAGTTCTTGGGAATAAACAAAATAATGTTTATTACCTGGGTGTGGAGTAAACAAACCTTTTGTTTGTCAACTTTCCCTCACTTCTTGCATCTTACTGTAATGTGTTGTCAGGTTCAGATATCTACTTCAAAGACAGTTTCTGATTCCTGACCCAAAACAATTCTCTCGGTTAACAGCTGATATGTTCACTACTCGCGTAATAGGCTCACATTCACTATGCTCCATTAGCCTATTTAACGAGACGGTGACCTACATTAACGCCGATTAATCATAACTCTGTGATCACTAAAGCAAATAACATGACGTTTACTAGGTTGTACGCCAGTAAAAAATGTGTTATTTTTAACGACCCTTATTCTAAATGATATGCAAATTAGCTAATTAAATGATATTCATCCTATATTCACTAAGCTCCGTTAAGTCATTCCAGTTAACGCTGGGAAATAAAGAGGAGTTAAATGATGCCTAACTCTGACATTACTCCCATACAGACAGAGGAAAATTTGAATTGCTATAGTTCCCAGGTATATCAAGTGTGTTCACCGGTACTGTATCTCACTACGTATAGGTTAATCTAATTGGGGGTACAGTAGATAAGTCAATGAGCTTTCTCCTAAATTGTTTTCTGTCCCTTCTCCATCCTCTCCCTCACTTTTTTACCTCTCTCCTGCACAAACGCTCTGTTTTAGTGTCCGGATGGGAGGAACACCAAGAATTAAACAACGTTGCTTTATTGCAAAATAACACAGCATTATGTGAAATGATATGACGTTAACCCTATGTTAATGAGCTCAAATACAGAGGGTATTTTGTCTTAATTTTACCTTGTTAGATAAATATCTCAGGGAAAATTAGCATTTAGAGGACCTGCATAGTTCTTTATAGGTCAAATGATATAATACAGAGTTTTTTAAAACTCTGTTCACTTCTGCAAGTGTATTGTCCACTCACAGAAAGACCTGAAGCTCTGCATACTATGAATTATTTCTATACAGAACTCCCCTCTTGGTCACCCTATAAGGCAGTGGTTTCTAACCTTTTTTTGGGTTAAGGAACCTAAATTCCGAGGAACCCGAACCCTCTCTAAAAGCACGCCTGAGATCAGATGCATTGTAAATTCTTCTGTATTTGATACAATTTTTAAATGACCAGAACATTGCAGGGAACCCTTTAGGGATGCCCGGGGAACCCAAGGGATCCTAGGAACCCTGTTTGAAGGACACTGCTATAAGGACATACAGTACTTGAAAACGAGAGGTGACTCTGAATGTATTACTTCCTAATAAAACATTTTATAAATAAAGTTTCACAACCCACAATGTAGCTACACTTCTCCAGGACTGATGCACTTATTAGCACATTAATCTACCTTTAAAAAGAATTGTAAGAATAATTGTACAGTTGAACTCGCATAAAGTCAAGCAAATGGGATTGAAGTGCAGTCTCCACTTGTATCTATTACTACAACAACAACATATTGATTCAACTGAAAAGCTCTGGAAAAATATCATACAATTTCCTTTTTTATTATAAATGCATAATGTACAAAATAGAATACAAATTATTTGCTGTTATGTGAGAAGTAAAAATTAAACCAACAGTTACACAAAAATTAAACTAAATGTATATGTTTATATTCTATGGTGTACTGTATATGCACCAGTCACTATTTTCTCCTGTATATGCATCCCATCAATTTTACATGGGATTTTTTATTTGATACATATGGTGCCGATTTTTGGCCCCAGATTTTTGCCTTGATGAATTTACTCCTACGTGTTTGTCCGTAGTTGTGTAAGAAAACAGAGCAAATGTTTGTCAGAACCATAGTTGTAGACATTGCTGTGTCTGAGCAAAACTATAGTTATTAAATATGGCTGACAGTTTCTACTTAAGAGACTTATGATTTAGTGAGTGTCAGTTTCAATAGCCCCATTTCACTGGAGGATGGTCTCATGAGTTCAGATTTGAGAAACATTGATGGATCAGTGATGGTGATGCAATTATGGAACTTGCCAGCAGCGTACCTGACCTGTAGATAAATGGAGCCACAGTGAACACGCACTCTTTCTCTGTACCAAGGTTGCATTAATTCTGCAAAACAGTCAGTCCCCCATCTCATTTGAGAATGCAAGAGAATCCAATTTATTTTCTATTGGGGGCATTCAAGATGGCAACATCGCAAACAACCTATAACTTTACTTAATGTGGGGGAAATGTAAAATGGAAACTCTGGTATCTATGATTAAGAGACTGCCGACAATATCATTTGACTGTTTTAGAAAGTATGCCATTCATAGTCATTTATCCTTAGGTTTATTACTGAAATGCTGTCAACTGCTTTGACTTTGTTTTTTCAACATGTGTGTTGTAGGGTTCCCAGTGGATCCACGGAAAGTGCTAATAGTAGCAGGTCATCATAACTGGATTGTCGCTGCATATGCTCATTTTGTGGTTTGCTACAGGTATGAATTATTCATTAGCTTTTTTGTGTTCATGTATTTATTTTTGGTTCCCGATTTGTTTTACAGAATGCACTTCACATAGGGTAGTCAGAAATTAGTTTAAATGATTGTGATGATCACGAAAATACAGTATTAACAATATCGTCTATTCAACTGCTATATATTTTTTTTTATATAGAAGACTAAAATATTCAATCCGTATAAAAACTGTAATTTCTTTCTTTGTGTCTTGTAAAAAATAAATATGTTTGAAAACAGAATCTGCAGATGAAAATATATGCTAAGGGCCCCCCAAAATATCGATAGTCTGATAGAAGCACCGAGAGGATTAGTTTATAGCACTACAAGGGGAATTATTAAAGTGTTATATATTGTGAAAGAGGTCAGCTATTTGATCTTTTACTGTAGGAGAATCAAGGTCCTTGTAATTAAATTAGAATTCTATAGTCTTATTTCAGGGTAGAGCATTTGTATCCTCTAATTTACATAGACCACTAAAGAGTTGCTAAGGCACTCATATACTTCTATATACAGTAAATGCCAATGTGTTTAATTTGGCTTTAGGCTAATACAATAAAATATACAGTAATAACGTAAATGCTGGCATACTTTTGTCAAAAAAACATTTTCAAAGTTGCATGCACCCATGAAAAGGTATTATATACTTAATATATTGTGTAGTAGAATTAGTATCAGAGGTTGCACAAGATTTCTCTTCAAATATTTTGAAAGGGTATATCTATCCGAAATGTAGTATGGAATTATCAGTGAAGCAACACAATGGTGACTCCTTTTAAAACCTAGAACAAGCATTAGAATGAAATAAATGCATGTATTATATTTAATAAAGAACATTAAGAATGAAATGAAAATGTGCCTTATAAAATAAGAAACCCGTGTTTTGCTGATTTCTTGAAATAACGTACTGTATAAGAATAGATGAACTGGGTGATAACTCAAAAACAGTCATCCATGCAACAGTCTTTCATTCACATTTTTTTTAAAGTACGGTAAATTGCAGGGTCAGTCAGCTCATTTTGTTTATCCAGTTTTTTTTACTGCTGCTGGAAAATCAAAACTGCCTTTCACAGTACCGACATCTTCTATAATAAAGGAAGGACCTTCAGAAATTCTTGCAATATCTTTAAGATGTTTGTCTGTTATCCTAGTTTGCTTGCTTGTTTTGATTTTGTTTTCAGTTGAAGGGCACTTTGACATCTTGCATTTGACGCATATTAAGTTTTATTAAACAGAATTAGAAGGGCCAAGCAGAAAACTCTGGATAAAGTGCTCCTCCTTCAATTTTGTATGGGAGCAGAAGTTGACAAGTCACCCATTTTAATGCCTTTGTATATTCTAATCAGTCAGTAATTGTAAACATAGATTTATGAAGGATAGGTCATGCCAATCTGGCGTTATTGGTTACTTTGAGGAAGTAAATAGGAACGTAGACAAAGGCAATGCAGTTGATGTGGCGTATTGGGATTTTGCAAATGCTTTTGATATGGTGCACACACAAGGTTTGTGTAAAAAATAAAAGAAATTGGTCTGGGTAAAAATATTTTTACCTGGATTGAAAACTGGTTGAAGAATAGACAACAGAGTTGTCATAAGTGGAACCTTTTCAGGTTGGGCTAGAGTAAGTGGAGTAGCTCAATGTTCGGTATTGGGGCCACTGCTTTTTAACTTGTTTTCAATGACCTTGAGGTTGGCATATGGAGCAAAGTCTCCATATTTGCTTATGACACAAAATTATGCAATGTAGTAAAATCAGAGCAGGATGTAATTTCTCACCAGATGGACTTGAGTAGACTGGAAACATGAGCTGGTAAATTGCAGATGAGGTTTAATACAGATGAATGGAAGGTTATGCATCTGGGAAGCAAGAATAAACAGGCTACTTACAAATGAAATGGGACAAAATTTGGTCAATCCTCAATGGAGATGGATTTAGAAGTGCTTGTAGACAGAAGGCTTAGTAATAGTGCTCAATGTCAGGCAGTAGTCGCAAAGACAAAAAATATTTTATCTTGCCTAAAATGGGGCATATATGGAAGGGAAGAAAGCATAATTTTGCCACTGTATAAAGCATTAGTAAGACCACACCTTGAATATGGAGTACAGTTTTGGGCATCACTCCATAAACCATTTTTGTACTAGGAAAGTACATTAGAAAGGAGGCGTCCAAGAGCGTATATAACGACTTACAAATATATTCAGTGTTAATATAAGGAACTTTTAAAAGATCTATACATCCCAAGGATAGTACAAACGACACGGGGGTTATCCCTTCAGGTTGGAGGAAAGAAGATTTCACCAGCAACAAAGTAAAGGGTTCTTTATAGTAAAGTTAAAATGTGGAATTCATTACCCATTGACATTGGATATAATAGATATCAGCAAGAAAATGTTAGACCATATATATCTATATATATCCTATCCCTCCCCCCCTGTGCTGTATGCGATTTATGACTTGTGGTGTGTGTGTGTGTGTCTGAACCCCATTATAACACGGTCCTGCTTATGTGCTGCTTATCGTGCACAATATTGTAATTGTGAAGTGCTTTGAGTCCCATTGGAAGAAAATCGCTGTACAGGTATACCCCGCATTAACGTGTGCAATGGGTCTAGAGCGTGTATGTAAAGCGAAAATGTACTTAAAGTGAAGCACTACCTTTTTTCCACTTATCGATGCTTCGGTACAGGTAGAGAGCCGGTATTGCTGTTCAGAACGTGCTGACGGGCGCATGCGCGAGCTGCTGTTTGCCTATTGGGCGAGGGGAATCGGCGCATCTTGCTATGACGGTCTGTAGGGCAGAATAAGTGTCCATACTCACGAAATGTGTACGAACACAGGGGTATGGTGCTATTGAAAATGTCCTTGCTCTCGAGTGTACTTAAAGTGAGTGCCCTTAAACCGGGGTATGCCTGTATAAAATAATGTTAACATTTTTTTTATAGGCTAAAGCTGGTAAATTGCAGGCATTATTGAAATCCCTGCTCTCTGATTGGTAAAAATGACAGGCATTATCAAATCAGTGATGGCCCGGAATTTTTTGCACCCTGCCAAGTTTTTCAGCCAGTCCGCTTTCAATTCTCATCCACATAGAGTGAAAGTAGCTCTCAATCAGGGGAGCTGATTGGACAGGAGGCAGCAACAAGGCACTGACTCCTCCCCCACCCTGCTCTTTGACAAAACGTCACTGGCACGAAACGTGTTAGTGTTTTTTATTCTCTCTGTGTCAATAAATTTATACTTTTTCAAGCTATTTTACCTACCCTTGGTGAGTTCATTGGCCGTGCACCGCCACCTCTTTTCTTCTGTTCTGTGTGTGTCTACTGTGTGTGATTTGTGACTGTAGAGGGTGGAGGTGGGCTTCAGAGTGTTTTGTGGGTGTAGACGGGGGGCTGCAGTGTGTGTAGGGGGGCTGCAGAGTGTGTGTATATTGAGGGGGTTGCAGAGTGTGTGTGTATAGAGGGGGTCTGCAGTGTTTGTGTGTGTGTGTGTGTGTGTGTGTGTGTGTGTGTGTGTGTGTGTGTGTGTGTGTGTGTGTGTGTGTGTGTGTATAGAGGGGGGCTGTGTAGGTAAAATTTCCTTTTAATAAACACATGCAGTAAAAGAATGTAGACGATCATGGTGATAAAAATCAATATGGCTAAAAAGTGTCTACAAAAGTGTCTATCTTTTTTATGAAAAATTTAAAAAATTTTTTAAAATAAGCTAACATTTAGCCTATAATAGTAATAATCCCCTCAGAACAGGGCATTACTGGCCAATAAAGCCCTGGCTCGGTTAAAGTCACTCGGCTTCGCCTCGGGCCTTCAACTCTTCCAGCCGGGGCATTATTGGCCAGTAATGCCCTGTTCTTCTGGGATTATTACTTAATTATAGACTAAAACTGTTAAATTCTGGGCATTATTGAAATCCCTGCTCTCTGATTAAAATCCGAGAATTATCCATTCAGTAATGGGCCGGAATTGTTGGCACCCTGCCAAGTTTTTCAGCCAATCAGTTTTCAGTTCTTATCCACACAGAGTGAGAGGAGCTCTCCGTCAGGGAAGCTGATTGGACAGGAGGCAGCAGCTAGGCATCGACTCCTCCCCCACCCTGCCTGCAGAGAGCTCCGCACAGGAGAGTGACGAGAAAGGTTTGTGCGTCTGTCTGCTAAGTGTTTTGTGGGTGTAGAGGGGGCAGGAGAGTGTTTTGTTGTGTGTCTTGCTGGTGTGTGCTTTGTGGGTGTAGAGGGGGGGCAGCAGCATGTGTCTTCAGTGGGTGTAGAGCATGGGTGCGCAAAGTGGGGGACCCGCTGGTGGGCGCGGGATATTTTTGGGGGGGCGCAGTGGATGCAGAGGCCCTGCGCTCTTCCCCGAGGCATTTAAATTAAATGCTGGGGGACCGCGCAAGGCCTCTGCAAGTCATCTTACCAGGATTCAGCCGGCATCTGGACGCGGCACCCTGGCAATGCTGCGTCAAATGACGTGACTCGTCACCATGACCCGCGGTTCACTGGCAAGGGGGGCACGAGAGCTGGGGCTGACAGGCAGGGGGCGCTGCGCACAAACTTTGCGCACCTCTGTTGTAGATTGTGGGGGAGGGCTGCAGTGTGTTTCGGTGTGTGTGTGTCTTCAGTTTTGTGGGTTTACAGGGAGCTGCAGTGTGTGTTTGTGGGTATAGAGGGGGGCTGGTGTGTGTGTTTGTGTGTGTGTGTTTTGTGACTGTAGAGGGTGGAGGACGGCAGCAGAGTGTGTTTTGTGGGTGTAGGGGGGGGGCTGCAGAGTGTGTGTAGGGAGGGCTGCAGAGTGTGTGTGCATATAGACGGGGGCTGTGTGTATGTACAATTTCCTTTTAATAAACACGTGCAGTAAAAGCAAAATAATGTAGACGATCCTACTGATAAAAATCAATATGACTACAATGTCTGTTTTTATGAAAATGAAAAAAAAATATTAATAATAATCCCCTCAACAGAGCATTACTGCAGGCCTTCAACTCTTCCAGCCACGGCATTATTGGCCAGTAATGCCCTGTTCTTCGGGGATTATTACTTAATTATTATATATGCAAGACCCATTCATGCTTGATATTTCACATTGGCGCTCCTTATTTTTTCTTTGCACACCACTTGCATAAAATGTTGTCCTACTGTTTACACTTTTGGATGGCTGGCACCACTGGCTCAGTCACAGCACTAGTTCACTAACTACATTCAGTTCACAGGTGGAATTTTTACTGCCACCCTAGCCACGTTCTTTGCCGTTTTTGTTTGGGATTTTATAAAAGCCCTGAAACAGGTTTTTTTTGTATTTTTTTTTTCAAAATCCCATTCGGAAAAATCTGTCAAATTAAAAAAAACACTGCCCAGAAAATCCTTTCCCCCTCCTCTCCCCCCCAACCCCCAATTAGGTTTGGCCAATATACCGATTTAACAGAATCTCCCGGTTAAGTTAATTCGTGCTTACTGGAATATAAAACCAGCAAGCTGAAATGTATTTGTTTTTAAGGGGTCATTTTAATTTGAAAATGCTCAGTCGTGTGTTAACTTTAACTTTATATGACCCCTTACTGTCCAGATTGTTCCTCTGCCTGGGAGAGAAGGGACTAGTTGCCCATTGCTGTCACTTCACTAGGCACAAGAATAAACTGCGCGTGCTCCTAGGCGTGTGCTTTGACCCGCTATGGTGGTAGAGATGTCAGTCAGCTGCTCTGCTCTCGGTGTTCACATGCCACAGTGCCTTGCGCAATGTGTTGTGTAGCATTACGCAAGCCATTTTGGGGTGACGGATGGCTCTGCTTCTGTGGAGAAGGCCAAGCATGCAAATGGAAGCCTCGTGCGCACAAATATCCAAGGCTAATTTGGATGAGTGCCAAACATATTAAAGGCATTACTAGCATTTCACGCGAACTCTGGCTAGTATAATATTAAGAGTAGAGGGAAGTAGTGTCTGATTTATTTATTCTTATCAGCCTTTGCTTTCCTTTCTGGCACTGATCTTAAGAAAAAAAGTGCTGTTTGTTTTCAAGTGATCAGCGGATCCCTCGTGAAAAATACTTAAATGTTTGTCTTGTATGTTTGCGATTCTGAGTTTACCACTCTGAAATCATCACATATCAACTACAGTAGTATTCTTTGTGAGCTAGTATTGTATTACAGTTATTCTGTACTATATTGAGGTAGACTATGTTGACTGTTGGCTTCTCGTGTGTGTGTGTGTGTGTGTGTGTGTGTGTGTGTGTGTGTGTGTGTGTGTGTGTGTGTGTGTGTGTGTGTATATATATATATAGATAGATAGATATATAGATATCTATATATATATATCTATATATCTATCTCTCTCAAATAGAAATATTACACCATTATCGTCCAGCATACAGTGCTTCCACTGCAGCAAGGGATTCTGGGAAATGACATGCAAATGAGCACACAGTGCCACCTTTCGCTTCAAATCCATTTTGACATGGATCCCTGTAAGCTTATGCTTGCTGCATTGCACAGTCTGGGTTAAGATGCATAGCCAGTAAACATACCAACAGACAGCTGTTTCAACCTTTTGGGTCTCATCAGTGTGAGGCTGGTTATAACCTCCAGTGTCAATGCAACCGAAAACGCCCAACGAATTGCAAAACATTTAGAATTTTCCTCTGCGCACCTCACATAGTAACATGACATCTAATAGTTATACATTATTTCCTTGCAAGACCAGTTTTGTCTGATCGGTGTCCCATGGTCGTTTTATAGTCTTGTACAATGCAACGCATGTGCACCTATATTAAGAAACGGGGTGGGGGGCAAGGGTGGGACTGCTGCTTTAAGACTTTTCATTTGCACACTAGAGTCTGGGGTGTGCTGATTATTTTTTTATCAGGTTTCTTCCACTCTAATAAATCTCTTAACATGAATCACTAATCAGACCTCTCTGTCATTCAGCCAACTAGGAAGGGTGTGGGGTTCCAGTCAGAAATCCTCAACAGAATGTTCTGTATTCAGATATCATTGCTAATAAGCATACTCTATAAAATGACACAAACCCTCGTGTGAGTTTAAAAAAAAAATGCAAATATTTGTCCGAATAAATGCCATATTCGTAGCAAAGTCGAACGTGTGTAAATAATTAAACCATCCCTAATTTAAAAAAAAAAGCATAATATAAGGGGACTAAAATAAATTACAAATTTGTTTGGCCTGTCTGATTTTCAAAGCACCATGGTTTATCCACTGACATCGTCATTAGTTCAGCTTGGTCGTATGTGGTACTGTATCTTTCAGAAATAAGCCCTGTAGATCAAGCTGTTCTGATATGGCCAAAGTAAGTTATTCTGTCATGGTAAATGAAGCAGACATTTAAACGCTGTAACAGAAGAAAGGAAAAATGTTACACTGAGTACCAACGATAATTCCATGTTGGGTGTGTGCTGATCAGACCTCCTTTTTCACATATCATCACACATTTGATGCACCTCTTTGGTGGATGGGTTTTACTTCATACCTGGTTACTACGTTCAAATCATACTGTACCTGTTGACTTTAATTGACACAGGAAAAAACCAGAGTTAAATGTACGGTAAGAGACGCAGATATAAGGACCATTCGAACTCCTGCTAGTACTCCACAGTAATTTGGCAAGTGATTGTCATGCCAAGTCAATTTACCTTTGTAAATTAATACTTGGAGATATGTTCCAACAGTTTAACTGCACAATGTCAATTTTGGGAGCTGGGTATTTGGTCCCCAAAGTATTTATTTTGCACAGTTCCGTGGTGATGAAAAACATGATTGTCTCAGATTTTCACATAATGGAAAAAAAAATCACATAATCTCATTTAAAGTTAAAGGTGATAAGTGGCCCAGTCTGGAATTGTCTTGTAACATACAGTAATGAGCATGAACTATTGTTCAGACTGTTGTGTTGATAGAAATGACTGCTTAAAACATTGACACATCAGAAGCTTTGTCACGGCTAACATTCTCTCCGGACTTGTGATATGAGCCTGCAAAGTAAGTGTAACAATATACAAAACTGTCTGCATTATCTTGGGCTGTGAGGGAAAGAGTTTCTCTAAAGTTTTCTACATAAGCTAGTAGTTTTCAACCTTTTTTTGGTTAACGAACCCCAGAATTAGATTGTGAAATTCTGGGGAACCCCAACACTCTCCCCCCCACCCTCCCCGTCTCTTGTGTCCCCCCTTTCGTGTCTCCATCTCCCATCTCTCGTGTCTTTCCCTCCACGTCTAACTTGCTCCATCTCTTCTACACACTCTCCCCCTCTTGCGCTCTCCCTCCCTCTCTTGCCCTCCCCGTCTTGTGCTCTCCTTCCCCCTCTCACGTTCTCCCTCTCGCATTCTCTCTTCCCCCTTACGCTCTTCCCCCCTTACGCTCTTCCCCCCTTACGCTCTTCCCCCCTTACGCTCTTCCCCCCTTACGCTCTTCCCCCTTACGCTCTTCCCCTTTACTCTCTTCCCCCTTACTCTCTTCCCCCTTACGCTCCCTCCCTCCTTGCACACGCACAACACACACACACACACACACACTCTCCACCTCTCTTTTACACACACACTCTCTCCCCCTCTCTTTTACACACACACACACACACACACACACACACACACACACACACACACACACACACACACACACACACACACACACACACACACACACACACACACACACACACACACACACACACTCTCTCCCCTCTCTCTTTTACACACACACATACACACACACACACACACACACACCCTCCACCTCTCTTTTACACACACACTCTCTCCCCCTCTCTCTTTTACACACACACACTCTCTCCCCCTCTCTCTTTTACACACACACACACACACACACACACACACACACACACACACACACACACACACACACACACACACACACTCCACCTCTCTTTTACACACACACTCTCTCCCCCTCTCTTTTACACACACACTCTCTCCCCCTCTCTTTTACACACACACTCTCTCCCCCTCTCTTTTACACACACACTCTCTCTCCCTCTCTTTTACACACACACTCTCTCTCCCCCTCTCTTTTACACACACACACTCTCTCCCCCTCTCTTTTACACACACACACTCTCTCCCCCTCTCTTTTACACACACACACTCTCTCCCCCTCTCTTTTACACACACACACTCTCTCCCCCTCTCTTTTACACACACACACACTCTCTCCCCCTCTCTTTTACACACACACACACTCTCTCCCCCTCTCTTTTACACACACACACACTCTCTCCCCCTCTCTTTTACACACACACATACACACACACACACACACACACACACCCTCCACCTCTCTTTTACACACACACTCTCTCCCCCTCTCTCTTTTACACACACACACTCTCTCCCCCTCTCTCTTTTACACACACACACACACACACACACACACACACACACACACACACACACACACACACACACACACACACACACACACACACACTCCACCTCTCTTTTACACACACACTCTCTCCCCCTCTCTTTTACACACACACTCTCTCCCCCTCTCTTTTACACACACACTCTCTCCCCCTCTCTTTTACACACACACTCTCTCTCCCTCTCTTTTACACACACACTCTCTCTCCCCCTCTCTTTTACACACACACACACTCTCTCCCCCTCTCTTTTACACACACACACTCTCTCCCCCTCTCTTTTACACACACACACTCTCTCCCCCTCTCTTTTACACACACACACTCTCTCCCCCTCTCTTTTACACACACACACACTCTCTCCCCCTCTCTTTTACACACACACACACTCTCTCCCCCTCTCTTTTACACACACACACACTCTCTCCCCCTCTCTTTTACACACACACACTCTCTCCCCCTCTCTTTTACACACACACACACACACTCTCTCCCCCTCTCTTTTACACACACACACACTCTCTCCCCCTCTCTTTTACACACACACTCTCTCCCCCTCTCTCTTTTATATATACACACACACACACTCCCCCCTCTCTTCTACACACACACAATTTTTTTTTTTTTTTTTAAGGGAGCTGCTGGCACACGCAGCAAAAATCCCTACAGCCAAAACTGCAGTGAGAGCGCGCGCTTTTACCTTGGGGCCTGTGGTGCTGCGCCGATCCGAAGCTCCCTCAGGCTGCTATTGCTGAACTCGGGAGCCACCAGGTCACTGCTGCGTAGAGTGCGCTGTTCTGCATGGGGTGCGCCGCTCTGCCGGGCCTGGGACAGATGAGAGATTTATCCCAGCTCTTCCGCCCCCCTGGTAGCCGCTGAACCCCTGAGGGGTCCCGCAGAACACCGGTTGAAAATCACTGGTATAAGCAATGGTGAGGAATAAAATCACCTTCAAGACCATGATCCCACAGATAATCGTATTGACAATAACATTTTAAGGATTTTTTTATACTGTCACAATTTAAATTGACCGTTTTGGAAACTGAATTCTTTTTAAAATAATTAGAAAGATATAAATATAATGCAAGCTTTTAAAAAACTATCCAATGTTAACTTAATTGAGTACTGGTAATGTCATTATGTTTTCTCCCATTGGGCAAATGTATCTGTTTTGTCTAACTGTGATGGAGTGAACATTGCAAGGGGTTTATTGAAATTTGTCAAAAATGTTGCTCTAATGCATTTCAAATGGATTACCTGTCTCTCCTCGCTCGCTATTTCAAATTGTTTCAGTCACAGTCAAACACACTCATGGTGACTTAAACAAAAATGGAAAACTCGGCACCTGACAAAAGTTTAATTAATAATGGGAGCAGCATAAAGACTAACACTGGTCCACTTTTTTTTTACTTTTTCTTCTGAAACTGAACAAAAATAAACTTTTGCAAAAACAAAAACCATCGCTTTATATCCAATTTGTAACACCATCACAACGCCTACTTTTTGATCATATTTTCGATAAGGTGGCGTATTTTAATGAATAATATATGGATAATGTGTTGTTGAAATCAGTGTTTTGTAGTCATGTTTGGCTCAACAACCTTTCACCTTGACCTACAGTGGCGGCTGCCTTTATCCTAGTGCGGCCGTAGAGGCGCAACTTTGATACCCGCAGGCAGATGCAGTATGGTTTTTTTTTCCGGAATATATTGCGGTATTTTAGTGCTCGTAATATTAGCATTTTATTAGCGCTGTCTGTAATACTGCAATACCGTCTAAAAACTCAGGGGGCGTTCGCGAGCTGTTGTCTTCAAAGTCTAATACTTTAGCCTGAGGCTGGAAATCTCTTGGGTACATGCAAGCTTGCTGGAATCTGTACGCGAAATCCGGCTCAGGCTGCAGGTATCCGGGCGGGGACAGTCAGCAAGGGTTGTCGGTCACCAGGTTTTCACTGACGGTCGGACCGTTATTGGAAGCCGGTGCTGGTGCTGGTGCATTGCTTGCCAGCGACTGACGTTTCTTAGTTGGTTTTAACATGACCTTTCGCCATTTGAAGTCTCCATGATCATAGATACGGGAAAAACCCGGTGATACACACCAATACCCTCCAATAACATCGGGATCAATACGAAAAAAAACATGGATCGATACATAAGTTTTTCCTTATTGCACGCTTCCACACATTAGCATCTGGTGAAAATTTGTAAAAAGTCATAGTTTTCGATAAAATACTGATAAATTTGAACAACTGTTGCCATCTTATCATCTGTTGCATTGATCGCGGCCCATATTAAATAAGCGTACGTTCTATCGGGTTTTTGGAACACGGACTGCAGTAGTGCACTCATCTTGGAACTCTCAGGACAATAGAACACCAGACACTGCGCGTTTAGTTTTAATATGAAAAGCCTACATTGATACATTATTGTAACTTCTTCAGTCCCAAGGCCAATTTACAATGGACCACTGTGGTATTCTTTTAAACACCTACAAGTCGACACATTACTGAAGCGTATGCGCATTACAATTCATGAATATCTGCCATCTGGCGGATACGCGAAGAATTGCAACCAATTAAATCCGAACCATTATCAATAAACACATCAACCGCGGGTGTGAATGCAGTATGAATGCGGTCAGAATGCGGCATGAATGTGGTGAAGTGCGTGGCATTCGGAAAAAATCCCCCCAAAAATTCGGAGATGTTGGAGAATGAAAGGGGCCGCGGCTGTACAGTAGGTTTTTTGCCTTCTCTGTTTTTGGTATACTTACTGTACATACAATGTTTAAAAGATAATGTATCAATAGTGTGATTTTATTAAAGCAGCAGTAGGCATTCTGTTTTATATATATAAAAAAATGCACAAAATGTTTTTAAGTATGATTGATTTGTATTTTCTCTATTATTTAAAGATATTTTTTTTTTGTTATGGGCTGCATTGCAGTATTTGGACCAAAGATAAATAACTTGTGCTAGATGGCCAGTACCAATTCAATAGCTTTAGTGTTTATCCAGATACAGTATTACACATTTGTGGTAACACCCAAAACTGGGCAGAGAGCCAAATTTCCAGAGATACAGTTTTATATTTGCATTGTAATGAGGTTGCTTTGAACATGTACATTTTAATTCTAAATCAATAGATGTTTTATACATCTAATGAACTATGCCAACTCTCTTACATAATAGACTTCTTTTGTTACAGAATAAAGGAATCTTCTGGCTGGCAACAGGTTTTTTCAAGCCCCTATCTGGACTGGGCTATTGAGCGGGTAGCCCTCAATGCGAAGGTTGTTGGAGGTCCACATGGGGATAAAGACAAAATGGTGGCTGTGGCATCAGAAAACAACATCATTCTTTGGAGCATTCAGGACGGTAGCAGTGGAAGTGAAATAGGTTTGTTTTACTTGTAGAGCGGTGAACTCTTTCTCAAACTGTACATGTACAGTAACTGCATTTAACCTCCAGGGCTAGAAACTTCAATATTCATGGTTTTAATTGGGAAAATGAATGCCATTTGCTTGTTTATTGTTTATATTATCTTCAAATAATTTTATACATAAGGGGTTGTCAAAAATTAAATTGTCCATTTATTGGAGATATCCTTCAGCTAACTACAGGAAGTAACAAAGGGAGAGAAAAATGGCAGAGCACAACCGGAACCATCCAGAAAGAATTTAGGCGGAAAATGCGTAATCCATAAAAAAATATTTAATAGTCAAGGAAAAAAGGGGCAAGGCATTACCCCACCAACATGTTTCGTGCTTCACAGAGCACTTTATCACTTTTAACTACAGGAAGTAAGCAATGTGAATGGGATAACAGGAAGTCATCTCTATATACTATCTGTAAACAAGAAATTGATCTGATTTCATATCTTGTATGATCCTGAGACGTATAGAAGCAAATAAATAAAATTATGGGTGGCCGTACAATCAAAACTCTGGACACTAGGGTGAGATGTAAGGAAATTGCTTGTATCCACCGCAATTAGGTTTCCATTTTATTTAATAATGAAGTGCTCTTTTACCCTGTTGATTTGTGAATGTAGAAAATGATAGTTTGGGATTACATAGGGGGATCACAGAGGTGCTCTTTGCTCATTCCCTGTAAAAGAAACAATTTGTTGATACAAACACTTCAGACCTCAGTAACACCATCTAGAGAAAATTACAAAGGCTGGCATCTCTGTGATAGAGCTCTCCCCTAGGCTGCTCTGCCTTCAATATTACTTACTGGAGACACCACTACCAGATTGCTGCTATAAGCAGTATTTTACTGAGAGGGCCCCTTAAGAGAGGAACATGTCATTACTTATACCATCTTCTTCCCTGTGGATAGTAGTCAAGATTGTTGAGCCTAAGCAGGAGTGACACTTTAAATTCCTTCAGACCATTCAAGCTGTCTTCCTTGATTTCCCTGAACCTCATCCTTCTCTGGAGTAATCAATTCTACTTGTTTTTCTGTTTTTATTATTGCTTGCATGTCTATGCCCTGTGCTTCTTAATGTATATTAAGTCGGTTTCTTAAAAATATTTTTTTTTAGATTCACCAAAAATTGCTTATTTGTAATGAAATCACAACATAAGATGAAATAACTGGGACCCTAACTCAGATATAGCAGATTTAAAAAATGTTGAATGGTGCATATCCATTTATTATTTCACTGTGCATACACTTATAGATGAATTTACTTATTCTTTAAGGAGCAGCCCACTTAATACATTTGTGTTGGCAACACTGTTAATGATTTGGTATTTTGAGTTTCAATTTTTTTTTTTTTTATCCGTATCTGGAATTACTGTATGAAATACTTGTTAAAATAAACAAATAGTATTACGTCGGTTAGGGTATCAACTTTATTGCAGCTCCAGTAAATCTTTCTAAATTGGTCTGCACATTTTTTTCTTGGTGCTAGAGGACTTGCAATGTATTGATTCACGACACCAAGAGGGTTAGGAGTCAGAAATTGGCAGACAATGTATCTTATTCAATATGCTGGGAAGCCGCTTCACAGAATGCTGGCTAAGGGACAACATTTTAAAACATAATGGGCCAAATAAAATAGTCCATTCCTTAACTCCTTATGTGTCATATATTCAACACAAATATTGTACCAAGGAATATGAAATACTGCATAAATATGTGTAAGTAAGGAGAGAAGCATTTCAATGAGAACGCCTAAAGCTTGTGTCATAATTAAATCTGTCACTGGAACCACAAATATTTTACCCTGAAATGTTCTTCTAAGTGTAAAGTTGGGAAGGGTTTCATAACGAAGTAACCTTGTCATGCTCTGATAACAAAACACAGTTACTGAACATTGTGTGTATACATAAAATGTTGTTATTTATTGTAGGTGTGTTCAGTCTTGGAGTGCCAGTGGATGCTCTTTTCTTTATTGGTAACCAGTTAGTGGCTACCAGTCATACAGGAAAAGTTGGAGTATGGAACGCTGTGACCCAGCACTGGCAGGCAAGTTACCTGATGCTAGGTCCAACAAGGAGCTAACTCTCCCAATTCTGCATACTTTCTGAGCGGACTATTATTCATGTTTTGAAAGCATACAGGATAAATTGTTATGATAAAAGTAGGCTTCATCCTTTTTAAAATGTAACTGAATTGGTTTTTATTTTTAATGGATTCATACATTTTCAGGGTCACACATTCAGATATTATTTGTGTGTGTGTAGTTGAGATCTCCTTTGATTGACTGTACATTCTTCCTGAATCCCTGTCTCTTTTGGTTTACAAGACACTACCAAGGCCCTTGGCACTGCTCTAGTATAATAAGAGTCATTGAGGTGTTGGTGAGGAAACCCAAATCATCTGATAATTGATATGCCTTAAAGATTATTTTTATTATAGCAAACTGACGAACCAACTGACTCCTCGCCAGAAAAGTGAAGACATTCTCACTGTTTTTCTTTGTATTCAAACTTTTAAAGCTTTCTATTAGTAAATATTGATTTACTTCTAGACCGTCTATTAATGAGTAGTTTTGTATGTATTATCTACATAATGCAGCAAAGTAAGACTATACTTCCAGACCATAAAGCTTCTTCTTAAAGGGCATTGCCCCCAAAACAAGGGGAGGTTTACAATTATTATTACTGCTAACTTCCATTGTGAGCAAACCTGACTGTCAAATCAGATAAAACTTGACCTTTAATGGTCTAAATAAAATGAGCCAAACTATTTAAAATAATAAATTTCATTGTTAGCTGCCAAAGGCATGGAAAAAAATAAAACAAGGTAGCAAAGTAACACTCACGATTGTAGTGTCATATCATTCTCAGTAGAGATTGGCGTGAAACAGGCACACGGACTTGCTCATCAAAAATAGTTTCATGTGCCTGTAACAGGGACTTGTCCCTGTAGAAGAAACTATCTCTAAAATCCAGCAGGTATCTGGGTAAGTGCAGCAGACGATTAACCAGACTCCACCTGGCCAATTAAGTCTGTAAGAAAAGCCTCCTGTTGGAAACAGGAGAGAGATTCCTTAGCTCACATTTGGGCTGACAGGAGAGCAGAGAAGCCTGCACACAGACACTGTCTTGAGCACAAAGGCTGTGCTGAGATCAAGACACCCAGAGACCTATATTTCCTGGACACAGAGGACCCAGGAACCTGCCAGAGACTGACATGGAGGGCCACCTGCTTAAGGTACCTTCTGAGACTTTGGGGTGATAGGCTGGTAATGGGAATATCCCTCCAGTCCTGCAGATAGGGTCTGGGGAAGTAAGTTAGCCTTTACAAAGGGATAGGGGTTTGTTATTTTGTTGTTTTTGTAGGTTTGCTTGGATAAAGGAACAGGCACAATAAAGCCAATATATAATTTCACCCAAATCGGTCTCCATTATATGTACCTCTGCATACATCTCTTACAGTGCCAGGAAAAAAACAACGTTTTGGCTGCATATACCTGTATCCGCCTTAGTCAAGGTGGGGGCTATCATTCTCTCAGACCCTATTCAACAGCTCTCATTTGTAGTGAAAAATAGGTTACCTTTATTTCAAAGGAATAAACCAGTCATGAAAAAAGCAACGTTTCAGGCCCGCAATGCGCCTTTCATCAGATAGTTGTTAAGAAAGTTGCAAAGCCGGCAGCATCCACCGCTGGAACCTTGGCAATAAAGGCAACCTATTTTTCACTACAAATGAGTGATGTTGAAAGTTGTCTGAGAGAATGATAGAACCCTACAATCGTGAGTGTTACTTTGCTACTGTACCTTGGTAGTGTGGTGCCTCTTCTATTTTGTTCTGGTTATTGTGTAGTGTGGCCACAGCAGAAGAGACATGCACCTTCCTCTATAGCTATAAGAAGATAGAGAATGTTTTGCCTCTCTTGGGTATTGAGGATTTGTTCCTTTTTTTTCTGACAAAGGCACGCAGAACCATTTAAAGACTAATAGGGCGATTTATTGTTGAGACGTAAGTTGTACTGTTCATTATTTATACCCAATAGAAATCAATGCCGAAAAGCAGAATGGCCACAGCCGTCCCTTAAAGGATATGGTATTGGCAACTACTGTAGTTTAACATTTCAGTTTTCTAAACTTTAAAGTTGTAATGAAGTGTTTATTTTTTATTTTTCATACAATGCAAGTTTTCTTGATTTGTGAACCATGACTTTTGTCTTTGTCAAACTATGTTATGATTCCTCTAGTATTTATTATGTCAAAAGTTCAACTATGTAATAGTCAAGATTAATTGCATAAATATGTCTATGAAGATTACTAGTTAGACGCATAGAAGCCGTACTAAACTGGTAAATGAATGAATACAGCAATGAAATAAACATGGTGAACTAGAACAGAAATTGAATGCCATTTGTGTCATGGAAACAAATTAATATTTGTTGCAGGAATCATCTTGTTTGAAACCTTAAATGAACATTATGCAGTCTGGACCAGTAACGATACATTTCAAAATATGTCATTGTTGCTTGAAGCAGTACCACATTCTGTGCAGTATATAGCAAAATTGCTAAGTAAGTTACAAATGACATTTCTCCTTAGGTTCAGGATGTTGTTCCAATTACAAGCTATGACACAGCTGGATCCTTTCTTCTCTTGGGATGTAACAATGGATCCATTTATTATATAGGTAAGCAACATTAAAGTTAAGTTTATACATAGTTTTTGTGTTATTTTGTTAATATGGGTATAATCTAAATTTTGATAAAATATTTTATGTTTAATATATATTTTGATCTAAGAAATGTTTAGTTAAACTATTTTCTTACGGTCTTTTGAAGTCCCTCATATCTGAGCGTATATTATGACATCACTTGGTTTCTATTTATTAGTTTTTGCATATAGTATTTTTTTTTTTTTTTAAATATGTTGACGTCTGTAATTTTATTATCCAAGTAATTTGTACTTTGTCTTGTTTTTTGTTTTTTTAATAGATATGCAGAAATTTCCATTGCGTATGAAAGACAATGATCTTCTGGTGACTGAATTGTATCATGATCCCTCCAATGATGCCATCACAGCTCTAAGTGTCTACCTCACTCCAAAAACAAGTTAGTGTGCTAATAAATAAATTAGATTAAATGAAGTTGGATTAAAATAATACAACGAAAAAGCTTTGTGTATCCAGATTCCTTGATGCTGGGACCATAACATTTTAATAAAGTAGACCTTTAAAGTATCACTTTATAGCAGATGAGTTCTACTAGACCCCAAATACTAGATAGTTAATGAAATAAATCATACAGCCAGTCATGCAACACACTGTCAAACTATAAAACAGATATTTTCAACACATCAATAGCTAACAAGCTTTTAACATTTTGCCCTCAAGTCTTTCTCCCATTAACAAATGTAAAAAAATATATACTGTAATACAGAGGTGCGCAAACTTTTACGCCTGCTCTCCCCAATTGCTTGCGCGCGCCCCTCCCCCCTCTGACAGGTCATGTGACATTGTGACGTCACGTGACCCCACGCCGCGTTGCCATGGCGACATGCCGTCGGAGACAAGATAAGAGAAGTTACAAAGGCCTCGCGCAACCCCCTGGCATTTAATTTAAATGCTTTGGGGAAGAGTGTGGTGCTTCTGTAACCGCTATCTCCCCCCCCCCCCCCCTTGAGATTTTTCGCCCCCCAATTTGAGCACCCATGCTGTAATACATGCTTTTTTTTTTTTCATTGGGGATTAGCTGAGGGATCATAATTGAGACACAAGAATGATATATTTATGATCATTTAAATTGATTTGAGGTGACGTTATAAGATTGCTCTGAAGATAAACAACCACCTCAAATCAATGCAAATTTTGATAAAGATGATATTTTGTGTCGCGAGTATGATCCCTCGGTGTGTGTGTATATATACGTGACCGCGCTAAATTATTTAACTTTTAAATTACTTGAGGATTTGACAGTAGGGTCTCTAAGATGGAACGTAAAGACAATTTCTAAAAGAAAGATATTTTTAAAACGGGCTGGCAGATCATTTTGAAGGCTATAACGTCATGGAGTATACCAAAAAAGAATGGTTAAAGCACATCCAACTAGGGTACTCAATATACCAAACTCTGCATGTTGCCAGAAAAATGTAATTTATTCTTCAGTTGGGAGCAGAGATGCATAAAGCAGCAACGTTTCATGGGTTCAATTAGAGACCCTTACAAAAATGCCTGTTCCTCTTGCTCTACATTACATTTAAATACAAACTTTCTAATAAACGTTAGCCGAGTTTGTGACCCGCCACTTCTGAATAATTGAACTCCAAAGTATTATCATTGAAGTTGGATATATATAGGCTAGTAACATACAATCCTGCAAATGCTGTAGTCTCCTGCAATGCTTGTGAACCTGCTTCAGGCTTTTCCATCACTTAAGTTACTGTTATTTCAGCATAAATCATGATCTCAAAACAACAATCATTGTATCAAGAAATATTTATTTTATATAAAGCTGCAGCTATACATGTTGGGCAAAGCTTTTTGACATTTAATGACAAATAACATAAGGACCATCTGGTGTTATAGAGCATGACACAATTGAAGTAGTTTAGAAAGGGACATAGCCTAGTGTTACTTGGTTTAGTAAATGTCACATTCATACATTCAACAATGACTTCTTGCAAAACAAACACGGCAAAATACCCAGCTTTGCTGCCATTATGTGTCCACCTGGCAAGTATTCTGGCTGAGGGGACAAACCTGCTTGACTATCTGGCACTGTGTCTTGTCCCCCGAGAGGTCGGGGGCAAAAGACAAAGACATATATATAATAATTGCATGTAGCGCAAACTGCTGTTATGTAATTTAATTATGCTTAAGTTTCTTTTCTTGCATAAAACATGATGGCTGCTATTTCCTCTGTAATTCTGATATTTTGATTCAATGCTTATAAATGTGTTCAGTACAAATGTGTGTATATACATACATACATACATACATACATACATACATACATACATACATACATACATACATACACTGTGCTAGATATCTTTAGCACCATGTATTCCTGTGTCTTCTTTTTGTAGGATTTTGAATTACAGTATCAATTATATAGTAGATGAGGTTAAAAAAAGACATGTCCATCGAGTTCAACCTATGTTAAAGAAGCAATCCAAACGGCTTTTTTATTGTACAGTAATTTAAAATAAAAATTAACATAGGTTTGCAGCAAGGGGTCTCTAGGGCTGAACAGCATTAATTTTGGCTCCGAGGCCCTCCTACTTCCCAAGAACGGGGTGCCTGTATCTAGGAAAAGTTTAAAACTCCTGCGTCATGTGGACCAATAGGAAGCCGCATTGGACGATGTCCCGGTTTCCTATTGGCCAGCAGGACGCGGGAGCTTTGAAAATCTGACATTACATGAACCCAGCTAGTGAGGCGGGTTGTGTTAATGTGCTTAATGTAATAATATTTTGGCAGTGTGCAGTGGTTTTGTATTGACATTATACAGCTAAACCCCGTTATAACGCGGTCCTTGGGGTCCACAACCCAAAGACCGCGTTACAACCGGGGTCGCGTTAAAATTTCACCGGCATCAGCTCTGGAGCTTCCTCATTACAGATTTAAATCTCCTCCATTTTGCCGCCTTACCAGTGCGCTCCTCTTCCTGCTGTCCACGTGCTCATATCTCTCTGCTCTCTTGCCGTCGTATGCCATTGTTTTTTTCAAACATTCAATTCAATGCTTTATTGACTACCAGACACAGACACAAATAAACATTAATACATTTTGTACAAAACACATGCAGGGATTGAACTCGGGACCTTCTGATACCAATGCATTGCCTCTTACCTCTACACCATAGGCTTGGTGTGACAAGACAGAACCTATAAATATATTTATCCTCTACAACACAGTGCCACAGCGCTACAACACAAGGTACATGTCAATGTGAAATGTCAATGTGAAATGTCAATGTGAAATCTTAAGTCTATTTCTAGCTGTCTATGACATCACACAGTTCTGTGGTCTAGTGGAAGAACTTCTTACCACCATATGCAAGGGTCCTGGGTTCAATTCCTGTATGAAATGGTATAATTAACTTTTTTAATAAATTATTATTTTAATTATGTTGTATAATTTATAAATATATAATTCTTTATTATTCTTTATTAAATAATTATTCATTAATCAATAATGATGTATTAATAATAATTCATTATTAATCATTCTTTATGATTAATTATGTATTATTAATAAGTATGATGATTAATTATTATTAGCAGTTAATTAACTAATTAATAATGAATAATTATGTATTAAGTATTATTAATAATTATTTTTTTTTAATAATTATTAATTAATAATACTATTATTATTAATTATATTATGATTAATAAGTATGATTATTAATTATCATTAACAATTAATAATTTTGACTAATTAATAAGTATTACTAATACCTAATAATTATTAATACCCAATTAGTAATAATAATTATTAATACTTAATTATTAATAAAACTTATTAATACTTAATAACTATTAATAATTAGTAAGTATTAATAATTGTTGTTAATAATTAAGTATTAATAATTATTATTACTAATTGGGTGCTAATAATTATTAAGTAATTATTAATACTTAATTATTAATAACAATTATTAATACTTACTAATTATTAATAATTAGTAAGTATTAATACGTTTCATTAATAAGTAAGTATTAATAATTAGTATTAAGTATTTAGTAATAATTATTAATTAGTTAATTAACTGTTAATAATAATTAATAATCATACTTATTAATAATACATAATTAATCATAAAGAATGATTAATAATGAATTATTATTAATACATCATTATTGATTAATGAATAATTATTATTTAATAAAGAATAATAAAGAATTATATATTTATAAATTATACAACATAATTAAAATAATAATTTATTAAAAAAGTTAATTATACCATTTCATACAGGAATTGAACCCAGGACCCTTGCATATGGTGGTAAGAAGTTCTTCCACTAGACCACAGAACTGTGTGATGTCATAGACAGCTAGAAATAGACTTAAGATTTCACATTGACATTTCACATTGACATGTACCTTGTGTTGTAGAGGATAAATATATTTATAGGTTCTGTCTTGTCACACCAAGCCTATGGTGTAGAGGTAAGAGGCAATGCATTGGTATCAGAAGGTCCCGAGTTCAAACCCTGCATGTGTTTTGTACAAAATGTATTAATGTTTATTTGTGTCTGTGTCTGGTAGTCAATAAAGCATTGAATTGAATGTTTGAAAAAAAAAAAAAAACCCTATGGCACACGACGGGACGGCGGGAAATTGGAAAATTTGAGATGCAGGTAAGGCGGCAAAATGGAGGCTTTCAATTCGGGAGCCATGCTCAGACCGCGTTATAACCGATTCGCGGTATAGCGAGGCGCGTTATAACGGGGTTTAGCTGTATTAACAGCTATATTTATTAACTGGTACATGCACTTTTTCTTGTGCAGTAACACTGGTTAGTGAATCTTATTGAAAATGTGTTTGCTTTGAAAGTCGACCTTTTGATTTGGCAAAAACGTTTGTTTTAACAATGTTCATATCATCAGCTGTTTCTTCAAGGTATTCACTATAGTTGTGAATATGCAGTGTAAATGTGTCACTAAAATGCTTTAACATAATTGAAGTAGTCTGTCTTTGTCACTAGATGGCTATCTCACACCACCTTTAAATCCATTGAGTCACCGTGAAGGTACAAAAACAAAACACGTATTGTTTCTGGAACTCCCATGATTCATTGTTGTAGGACAAATTGCATGTGATCTAGTTCTTAACAAATATTTATTTTCTAACTATTATACACATTTCCCGTGTGTTTAAATTTTTATTTTAATATAAACAATGCACTTTGATTTCTCTTGGTAAATGCTTCCCAATGTGTGAGTTGTTAATAGACACATGTCTTTTATAGTTGTTATGCCTTATCTTTCCAGTTAAATCTGTTGGTTTTTCTTATGTAGTTGTGCGCATGCACACACTGATTGCTAACTGCATGAACATCACTCATGCACATTGTGTGTGCTTTTCAGGTGTGAGTGGGAATTGGATAGAGATTGCTTATGGCACAAGCTCTGGAGCTGTGAGAGTGATAGTGCAGCATCCGGAGACAGTTGGGTCTGGCCCTCAGCTTTTCCAGACCTTCACAGTTCATCGAAGTCCTGTTACAAAAATCATGTTGTCTGAGAAGCACCTTGTATCTGGTACTATTTACTGCACTTTTATTTGCACTTTTATGTCATATTCCAAGTTGTAATCTTGTTCTGCATTGCAATACCTTGTGAAATGTATAAATCCTATAGATGCAAATTGTATAACAACATAAATATATCACAGAAAACTATATTTTTATTGTATCGTAGAGTTATAATGAATACAAAGTGATTTGCTTTTTTTAATGTGTTTTAGAAATATAAGCTTCTATTGTACATTTGTGTTAGAAAACGCCATGTAATTTTGTCTGCTTAACTTCTATAGAAAAGTTCACACAATAAGGACACTTGTATTATATATTTGTTCACTTTTTGTTTTTGCATGTGTGATTTTCCAGTTTGCGCTGATAACAACCATGTCCGGACATGGACAGTAACTCGTTTCAGAGGAATGATTTCCACACAACCAGGGTCAACTCCACTTGCTTCTTTCAAAATCTTGTCCTTGGAAGAAACTGAAAGTCATGGTAGCTATTCTTCAGGCAATGACATAGGTAACGCTTGTTATCTTGACTATTTAACTCTTACGTTTTCTTAAAGGAAAGTATCTGTTGAGTATACAGTTTTGCTTCTGTGTTTATTTATTTACTGATTGGCTATAGGGGTACTCTCAGAATGAGGTTCATATTTGTGGTTTGGGTTGCCTTTCGCTAATAAGTTGGTAGCACACACCACAAAGTAATCATTGAATGCATTTGCAATGTCAGTGGGATTTGTCAGAGTAATATCCTCCATAGTGATATTACATGGTTGTTGATGGCTAGAAGGCTGGAATATATTGTGGATAACCTTCCAGAAATTAGCTGGGTTTGATGTATTCTGGCAGAGCTTGTTAGAGTAATATTGTGCTTTTGCATGTCTTGTTTTCCTTGTGCACATATTCCGCATGCATCTGTAGTTATTAAGATCCTTGGTAGTGCCAGCTACTTTGTAGCTTTTCCACAAGACATCCCTGAAATGGTAGAGCGCTATAAGGTCAGTTGTAACCCACGGAAGGTGGGCCCCCCATACTCTTATTCTGCGTAGTGGAGCATGGGTGTCACAGAGTTTTAAGAACTCGGATTGGAAATAGTCAAGCGCAGAATCGGTGTTTGGAATTAAGTCGATTCTGTACCAAGGGCAGTTGGTAAGGTTAGCCAGAAAGTGTTGTGGGTTAAAGTTTCTAAATGTTTCTAAATGTTCTAGTGAGGAGAACTTTAGGTCTTGATTGGGGTGATTTCATTTTCCTTACACAGTACACTATTGCATGATCAATGAAAATGTCAGGAAGGATGCCAGAGGATTGGATTCTGCTGGGATTTGAGGAAAGAATCCAGTCTAGCAAGGAGTGGTTGTGAGATTTCAGGTTTTTTCGTGAGGGTTAGGAAATGAGTTGTGTTAGATTAAGTGACTTGAGTTGTATCTGGATTTTGTGGTTTTTAGGGTCCAGTCAATTGTAGTTGAAATCCCCAAGAACTAGCAGCTCGCTCTTCTCATTCAGAGAGGAAATGGAGCCAAGAAACTGGGTGATAGTCAGGGACTGTAGAGGGGCTTTAGGGGGGCAGTAAATGCCAGCAATCCGGAGAGGCCTAGAAAAGGGGAGGCAGATTTTGCCAACTTGGATTTCCAGTCTGTTGGGAGAGGCTGCAGTAAATAAGGTGTACAGGGGGTGTTAAAAGTGCCGGCTAGCAAGCATGGGATCATAGTGCGGTTATATAAGCTCACCGTTTGTTGTCTTGTGTAGAAGAGTTTGCAGAAGATGCAATCTTCCTTAGTCAACCACTAGTCATACTGTAGTCTAACTATATATTCTCACTGTGTCGGAAGTAGTAGCTAAGTGGTAATGTCACTGCCTTTAAAGCAGGTGAACACAGTTCAAATTTGTGTCCGCTTTCTTTGTGACCTTGGGCAAGTTACTCAATCTCCCTGTGCCTCAGGCACCAGAAATAGATTCTAAGCTCTACGGAGCTGGGGCTCATTGTGCCTGCAAAATTCTGTGTATG
Organism: Ascaphus truei; assembly: GCF_040206685.1. Taxonomy (NCBI): domain Eukaryota; kingdom Metazoa; phylum Chordata; class Amphibia; order Anura; family Ascaphidae; genus Ascaphus; species Ascaphus truei. Next base: position 41,560,495 of record NC_134486.1, on the reverse strand, counting down.
ACACACTGCCACGAGCACTGTCGGCACTATACTGTATAAGAATAAAATATAATCATTATTGTGTATATAACCCCACACACTTTCTAATTGTAAGCAGAATTGCTGGTCCTTCCATATAAGCCCGACTTGTGCCTTCCTGTGTCCAACTTCGAAGTGGCAAGTCTTCCCAAATGACTCTAAATTCACCTTTAATAAATCACATATAGTAAAGTTGTGATGTACCTGGCCATATTTTTAGTACCCGGAAATTAGGCGGAGCTGGGGCCCGGTACTGGGTACTTCCCTCCTGCCCTGCTCCCTCGATCCTCCTCAATCACCCCCCTTCCTCTGGTGGCGGGAGAAAAGGACGGAGAATGGCAGGAGCAGAAGTAGATAGCAGCCAGCAGAGGAGGATGATGGCTGCGTTCGGCGGAGAGAGAGGAGGAGCCAGTCAGCCAGTGGTGGTGGGAGAAGAGGATTGAGGACCATGTGAGCGGAGCAGGGTGGCTGGGGAGGAGCGCGCTGTAGCAGCGGCAGACACCTGAAGTCAGAGAAGACTTTCGGGTCAGACAGCTGGGGACCACTCCTCCCCGGCCGTCCTCCTCTGCCGCTCTGCTCAGCTCACATGGTCCTCAGTCCTCTTTCGCCACCGCCGGCTAACGTCGTCCCTCCACCACCGGCTGTCCTCCGCTGTCGACTGCCGTCCTCCTTCTCTCCCTCCATCGCCGACCGACTTCCACCTCCTCTGCCTGCTGACGTCCTCTCTCTCCACCGCCCGCTGTCGTCCTCCTCGTCTGCCAGCTGATGTGCTACTCTCCCTCCACTGCCCGCTGTTGTCCTCTTTTATGGCTGCCGTCCTGGGCTTACTGCCCTCTTCCAATGTCCCCCAAATCTACCCGGCCGCGTAATTTTCTTTTTTTTCCGGGTACCTGATACATCACTACAGTAGAGCATTAGTGCGTGCATATAAAACATTGTATAAACCTGTTGCATCCTTTGGTTATCCTGAGCCAGACTAAACTCAGAGGTGCAACATTTGGGGGGCACAAGTCTGCACATTCATACATTACGTAACTGAGGAAAGAATGTTACCAGAATCGAAGTTGCAGTCCAGGGATGTGGGTTTAGTCATAAAGCACTTTTTGTGGAAATATTTTTTTTAAGACAGTACTTCTTCAAAACAGAAAACTACTGGAAGATTCACAATAAAGTTTATGATTAAAATGGAAAAGTGAAAGTAAAGGCAATTTTATCCAATAAATAAATGATTTGTCAAAACTAGTGGAACTTCATATTTTACGGCAAGTTTCATTATTTTGTAATATTTTGTCCACAGGGCCTTTTGGAGAAAGGGATGATCAACAAGTGTTTATCCAGAAAGTTGTTCCCATAACTAGCAAGTTATTTGTAAGGCTTTCTTCTACTGGAAAAAGGTAACTATGGCCATGTTTACTATTTCTAAAATTGTTTTGTGGTCCTAATTTACCATTCTTTTTGGTTTTAAAACAGAGAAGGAAAAACAAAATCCAATATTGTCTTAAATTGCCGAATTCTTTTTTTAATTCCACTTCTCAATGCATGTTTTCTATGTCTGAAAAATAATAGAAATGCAAGGTTTCCCTAAATATAAGTTCAATTTCTGTCAAAAGTATGAACCATAAGTCTTCCTACTTTTTTATTTTAGAGGTGGTTTTTATGCCACAAATGTAATCTTAGAAATACAGCCTTCATATTTTCCTATCATTCTCAAAAGTGAAACACCTTTTGCTTGACTATTACGTTTCTTAAGTTACCTAAATAATATGTCCATTACAAACCTATACAGTATATAATAACAAATATGTGCATTAAAATAAACTTTGCTTGATCTCTATTCTTAGCTGTTATTGTCCCTTGTTCTCTTTCCCTCTCTTTTGTTTTTTTTAACCACAAGCTCTTAGTGTGTGTGTGTGTGTGTGTGTGTGTGTGTGTGTGTGTGTGTGTGTGTGTGTGTGTGTGTGTGTGTGTGTGTGTGTGTGTGTGTGTTGTACTAACACATAATAGACTCGCTAAATCAGGCAAAATAATGTGATGTTATCTAAGTCAGTAACAGACGCTATTTGCCCTTGACGTTATTTGACGTTAACTGCATACTCGCTAAACAAATTACATGCAAAAATAAAGTCTGTACTACAGCTCATTAATATAGGCATTTTCATGCTATTTCAGAATAACACTATATTATCTTCAAACAACATGACACTATTTAAGTATTGGTGTTACTGTCAGTCAGGCATTGGAACAGAGCTATTGAAGGAGAGAAGAGGGTAAAATAACGTTGTTATACCCAAGTCATCCCTAAACCTGGAGTTTCTTCCATCCAGGCGCTGAAATAGGGCATTGTCTGTTGCTTTTGCCCTATTTCAGTGTCCCAATGGGAGTAACGGCAATTTTAAGTATGACCTAAATAATATAATATTATTTTTTGGAGTTAACATGAACAGACCTTCTTGAGTAAGGTATTATTTTGCTAGTGGCTCATTTGCATATCACATGCATATAATTTCTCCTTACATGCTTGGTTTATACTGCTAGGCTGTTAACATTGCGTGACTTTTTTTAGTGAGAAGTCTTACCAGTAACATAATGTTAAAGTTAACATTACAAGGCCTAATGGAGTTTAGGGATTTGAAACCTAAGCGTTCCCTTTTTTTTGTAGAATCTGTGAAATTCAGGCTGTAGACTGCACATCAATCACGTGTTTCACAGTGCGAGAATGTGAAGGATCTAGTAGAATGGGGTCCAGGCCACGACGCTACCTCTTTACAGGACATTCCAATGGTAGCATTCAAATGTGGGATCTGACCACAGCAATGGACATGGTGACTAAAACTGAAGACAAAGGTAAGTGAGAATGTGCTTTCTCTAAAAAGATGTCTTGTTGGGGGTTAAAGACTAGTAATTTATCTTTTTAAGATGTAGGGGGTCCAACAGAAGAAGAGCTGCTGAAGTTACTCGATCAATGTGACCTCAGCACATCCCGCTGCGCTACGCCTAACATCAGTCCTGCCACATCTGTAGTTCACCAAAGCCGTCTTCGTGACTCAAGCTCAAGGTAAAACTCTCTTACTTTTCAGTTACAGTATACACATTTTTCACTTAATCACTATTCAAAATTTTTAACAATTAGTAGTGTAATCGCCAGTTGTATTTTCTTTTTTGGTATTTTCCCATTTCCTACACGCTTTTCATTAATAATATGCATTCTTTGTACACTCACTTTTATCTTCGTCCTTTAGGGATCCCGATGTTTGTGGTGCAGACTGGAGAGTAGCACAGGGAATCCCGACACTGCTTATATCAACACTTGTAGATGGATAGAGAAATCCTCCGCCGCACATACACACAATATACTGTTTCTTGATTACTTATTGCATTGTATTGCAGATTATTGTGACCGCATACTGTACAACGTGTTAGGGGATGCAGCCTCTTCGTCAGGTACACACAAGTCACAGAAGTGTATCTCTCGACACAAAACAGCAAATACCCACTATAGAGTACACGTGAATGTGCGCCATTTTGATTGCGTCTGACGTTATAGGACTAATAATCAGAGATTTGCATAGTTTGACATCACTGCTGAATATTCAAGAGTTCATTTTGCAAGTTGCCAATATCGATTTGAAATGTGTATTAGCAGGCAGACTTATGGAAATGCTACTCTGAGAAAAGTATTAATAGTGGTTCTCATACAGCAGGCCTGCACAACATACGGCCCGCGGGCCGCATGCGGCCCATCTGGCCTCTCTGTGCGGCCCGCGATGACTCCGGCCGGGCGCAAGTTAATTAAATAAATAATTAAAAAAAGTTAAAAAAAAAAAATTTTAAATGGCCACCCCCGGGTTTTGCGGTGCGCGGGGGCAGCAGCAGCATGAGGAGGATGCAGCAGCCGTAACTATTTTTGTTCTTCAATAGCAGGATGCCGGGGGGCCGGTTGGAGGTCAGAGCATGCCGGAGGGCGGGGCTTAGTACCGGGGAGAGGATGTGCTGATCTAAGAGGTGTGTGTGTGTGTGTGTGTGTGTGTGTGTGTGTGTGTGTGTGTGTGTGTGTGTGTGTGTGTGTGTGTGTGTGTGTGTGTGTGTGTGTGTGTGTGTGTGTGAAAAACGGTCTGGTGGGGGGGTGGGTGTGAAAAACGGTCTGGTGGGGGGTGGGTGTGAAAAACGGGCTGGTGGGGGGGTGGGTGTAAAAAACGGGCTGGTGGGGGGGTGGGTGTGAAAAACGGGCTGGTGGGGTGTGTGCTGCTGAGATGTGAGGGGGGGTGGGCTGCTGACATGTGAGGTGCAGGGGGGCGAAGTGATGTGAGGTGCAGGGGGGGAGAGTGATGTGAGTTGCGGGGGGGGGGAGAGTGATGTGAGTTGCAGGGGGGGGAGAGTGATGTGAGTTGCAGGGGGAGGGTGTGATGTGAGTTGCAGGGGAGGGAGAGAGTGTCATATTGAGAGGAGGGGGAGATTGTCATATTGTGGGGAGGGGGAGAGTGTGTCATATTGAAGGGAGGGGGAGATTGTCATATTGAGGGGAGGCGGAGAGAGTGTCATTGAGGGGAGGGGGAAAGAGTCATATTGAGGGGAGGGGAGAGAGTGTCATTTAGGGGAGGGAGAGAGAGTGTCATATTGAGGGGAGGGAGAGAGAGTGTCATATAGAGGGGAGGGGGAGAGTGTGTCATATTGAGGGGAGGGGAGAGCGTGTCATTTAGGGGAGGGGGAGAGTGTCATATTGAGGGGAGGGAGAGAGAGTCATTGAGGGGAGGGAGAGAGTCATATTGAGGGGAGGGAGAGAGTCATATTGAGGGGAGGGAGAGAGAGTGTCATATTGAGGGGAGGGGGAGAGTCATATTGATAGGAGGGGTAGAGAGTGTCATTTAGGGGTGGGGGAGTGTCATATTAAGGGAAGAGAGACATGGGGGGGATGCTGACTTGGGGGGGACTGCTTACATGGAATGGGCTGGGGGGATGTGGAGGGGGTATTGTGTGTTTGATGTGGAGGGGGGTATTGTGTGGGTGAGGGGGAGAGATGGGGTTATGAGAGATAGATGGGGAGTATCGTAAAGGTTGATAGTGAGGGGTTCTGGGGGAGATATGAGGATGATGATGATTTAACCCGTGCGGCCCAAATTTTTTTTCCTTGGAGCAGTTCGGCCCTTCTCACTTTACGAGTTGGGCAGGCCTGACATACAGTATATTGATAAATGTCCTGTTATTTGATCTATTCATTGTTTTTAGAAGAATTGAAAATATGGCATAGACATATAAACACCATCCAGGATTTAAGTATACATATGGTAAGTAGTTACTTTACAGTAGGATAGACCGAAGGAACTGGATATACGGATGTAGCATAGGTTAATACCCCACGTTAACGTGAGCATTAGCGCATAAAACAACGCTTTAAATAATACGTGTCATCTCCTTGGCCATTTTGTTCAATAGCACTACTGATAAATAAAATGCCAGCGTTAACGCATCGCATTGAGGTAATGGGGCAATCACATCTACTGTACATCTGTTGTGGCTTATAAAACATATAATCTCCTATCATTACAGCCTGTTGCAAGACCAAGCACCTGTAAATCGGCATAGTATTCCAATTAGTGCCTTATCTGGCCCCACCTTGGTCATCTTTAGTCATAACATTTTATGCAACCCTCTGCCCTTTTTATGTTATCACATTATGCTATGGCACATTGAGTCCTGTCTGTATGCATGCATATCTTAGGCCTGGGACCCGCTGCGCCCGGCGGCGCGGGCGGCCACACGAGCGTTCCCCACCAGCAGGGGAATTCTCCCGAGCCGGTCCCAGTCCCCCCTCACGGCACAGCTCACTACACGCTGTGACGCGTCAGCTGCTAGGGGATTCAAGAGAATTGTAATCCCTAGCGTCGACGCGTCACGTGGTGTGGCTGTGAGCCAATGAGGAGGGGAGGCTTCGGAGGAGGGGAGGCTTCGGGGAGCGGGGAGGAGAGTGTGGAGGGAAAGCAGCGTGAGTGCCTGTCTGTGTGTGTGTATGTGTGTGCCTGAGTGCCTGTGTGTGTGTGTGTGTACATGAGTGCCTGCCTGTGTGTGTGTGTGCATGAGTGTGTGTATGTGTGCCTGAGTGTCAGCGTGTGAGTAGGGCAGCCCGCAGCATCTCCCGAGCCCGTGGAGGGGGGGGGGGGGTAGCGGGTCCCTCCGCTTAAACCACACACTCCTCCGCTTAAACCATGGCACTCTGGCTCCCGCTCCCTACAGACCGCATATCGCGGTCTGTGTCTGTCAGCGCCCCGCCTGTCTGCAGTGCGGGCGCGCTGACTGAGGGAGCGGGGCCTTAGCCTTAGTCTCCCTGAATGCCTGTCCTAGCCTAGATCCATGAAAGTGGATACTTTTTCTATTATTTGGTTTATCTTTATTGTCTTTTGTTTCTGTCACCTTTTCAACATTTTTTTTCACGCTAGATGTTTTATTTATTGTTGATATTTTGTCTATCCGATGCCATGCTCATCGGATAGTATCTGCAAATGAGTTTGTTTCTCCCTGACAAGTATGCTATTCATTAGCTTATTTGTCTTTATCTAACTGATTAGATTTGCCATTAAACAGATACAATGATACATGGGATGTGGTAGCCTGCTCTTGTGCAGTATGCTTTACAATAGGCATAAACAGATGTGGACATATTCCTCTATATAAAATTATTGTTAGCCTCTTGGTTTGCTGGATGTACTGTATACATACATTAATATAGTACATGATTTACTCCTTCCCTTTTAACTGGTTGGCTAGTCCTACATTTAGCAGAGGGAGCGCCTTCATTATTAATATTTTATCTTCCTTCACAAGCAGGACATTCTAGTGCTTACTTCAGCGATTTTAGATGTTTAGACTCGCCAAACTGAGACACTTGTATAGTTGTATTGACCGATGAATACATAATTGTGGCACACTCAACCTATTGGAATTGTAACCTTGCTTATTGCTTTATAGTGATACATTTTCAGTACAAGCATGTAGTGACACCCAAACTCTTGTCACAACAAGCCCAATAACCTGGTAGCTGGCTTATTTAGATCATTGATTTATTCATTCCTGAAGCGGATACATTGTAGCGCGAGGGCTCTATGTAAATGAGATACATTTTATTTTAGGTCTATACATACAGTACCTGTAGGCTGAGCTAATTAGAACCAGTCTCCCTGGCATTGTACAGTATATATGATGTGAGTACAGAGTTTATCAGTACACATCAGCCTAGTAAAAAGAACATGGATGCACAGGAACAATTGATGCCCTGTCGATTCCAACAGCAGGCTACACAAGTACATATTTAATATTGTGGACACCATGTATCTCTAAGCCTGATGACTAGTTTAATTACCTTCTACAGCTATTACAATGTTATGAAGGAATTATTAGAATCGGTAACTTTCAATTGCATGTCTGTATGTCGGGCAGTAAGCAGACTGAATTAATGAACTGCCCTACTGTAAATAAACTACTTACCATAGGTATACTTTAATCCTGGATGGTGTTTATACTGTGTGTCTGTGCTATATTTTCAATTCTTCTAAAGGCAATGAGTAGATAAATTAACTGAACATTAATGTATGTGATTAATGTATGTTAATACTTTTCTCTGCATATAATTTTAATATTGAAATAATACTTTTTTTAAATAATAAATATGTTTAATAATTAAACATACGTTTAATGGGAATGTATATCTACTGAGCAGGCTGCTGATAATCAACATTTCATTTAGGTATTAGCAACTTGCAATATGGACTCTTCAATAGGCAACAGTGACGTTAGAATATGCAAATCTCCGATTACTAGTCCTATAATGTCAGAAGAAAACCAAATGGTGCAAATTCATGTGGGGGTGGGTACTCTGTAGAGGGTATTTGTTTCTTTTACGTCCTCTATGGCAGCCAAATACTAATGGAATAGCCCTCCTCCTCACAGCTGGTAGGACAAGCACATCTTGTGACCACTATATGAGAGGTCGTTATCCACCTTAGGTCATTTATTCTTGTCCTACTTCAGCTGAAGAAAGGACTTCAGGCAAGTTCCTTGACAGGTTTATTTTTTCGCGAGGGCCGTGTTGATGCCCTAAACGGAGTAGGAGGCGATTTCCCTACAATTTCCCCAGTTTACCTCAAGAATGTCCGCTTTCATGCTGCCGTAGTAATGCTATTGCCAGCCACATTTTCCCAGAGGCCTCTGGAGCCACTTCTCTGTGGTGCAGGCACGTCACGACACATCGCTTCTTATGAGATTACTCACAATTAAAGTAGTTTTCCTATCAGCTATTCCTACATCCCATAGGGTTGGAGAGCTCCAGGATTTATCATGTCACGAACCATTTTTTTCAGATACACCAGGATAAGATGGTGTTAAAGACTGTTCCACAGTTTCAAACCAAAGTTGTATTGAACTTTTATATAAATCAGAATATTATAGTCCCCTCATTTTGTCCGACCCCTATTTCTGATAGAGCGACCTCTATATTGTTTGACCCAGAATGGGTCAGGCATCCTCCATAGCTTCCATATATAGAAGGTTAAGGCAGCTATATTTGAGGCATATAGAATAGCAGGAGAAAATCCTCCTGAAGGACTAAAGGCCCCACTCTACTAGGGCCGTTGCAACTTCATGGGCAGAAAAAGCTCAGTCCTCTGCTCATGAAATTTGTAAAGCAGCAACCTGGTCGTCTTTACACACATTTGCTAAGCATTACTGTCTGGATGTTCACTCATCAGTGGATGCAAACTTTGGTAGAAGGGGCTTCAAGCAGTTGTTCCAACGGTGGGAAGAAGTACTCCCTCCCAACAGTCATGGTATTACTCTGGTACATCCCATTAGCATTTGACTGCCATAGATGACATAGAAGAAAAGAGGAAATTTACCTTCCAATATTTCTGTTTCTGCTAGTCCTCTATGGCAGTGCATTTCCCTCCCTCCCTTGAGTATTCTTATGTTTGGCATTTTAATGTTTTGTGCTTTTTTTTAAAGAGCTCTAACAAGTTTACTAACCTAAGGTGGATAACGCCCCCTCATAGAGTGGTCACAGGAAGTGCTTGTCCTACCAGCTGTAAGTAGGAGAGGAGTTATCCCATTACTATTTGGCTGCCATAGAGGACTTGAAGAAACAGAAATATCGGAACCTAAATGGTTTTCTTTTTGTGCGATTTGTGACGCCTGACGAAGGGGCTGCATCCCCCGAAACATGCAGTATGCGGTCACAATAATCTGCAATAAAATTCTGTGTGTGTGTGTTTCATTCCACTATACACCCTGTTCTGTGTGAACCGATTCCTATTTAGTCCTGTAGCTTTGCATGGGACTAGAATGTGTTCAGTACCTTGTAAAAGTTATGCTTTCTCTCCTATTATTTGAAAACCATAGCCTTATCCTCAACATTACTTGGTGTAACAAAATGACAATTTATAGCTGCATTTAAAGACTGCAACAGCAGTACTAAAGTCGATCATATCTAAGGTATCATTTTTTATGTTATTATTTAGAATATGCCTTTTGTTTTTATTCTAGTTTACAGCTTCACCATGAAACAATCCATGAAGCCGCAACCTATGGTTCAGTGAGGCCTTACCGTGAAAGCCCATTGTTGGCAAGGGCAAGACGAACTGAAAGCTTTCACAGTTACAAAGACTTCCAGTGCTTTAATGTTGGTAAAAACACTTTTGAGAAAGCGGTCTCAGAAAATGAGAGTTTCTTCATAAAAAGTGAAATAAAACAGCCCGATTGTGAAAGTTTCTCACCTGATAAGACTTCAACAGCACTAAGAGACAACATAACAGATGCTTGCAGAGCAACTGAAAATCTAGATGTCTGGAAAAGAGCAGTAGACGATGAGAATGACTCGAAGTCAGAAGTTAAAAAGAAGAGTGGATTTGAAGGAGCATTTCTGGGAAGAAAAAAGGTTTCCCAAGTACCTCATTTAGGCTCCTCTACAAGCACAGTTGATGGTGGAAATGATTCACCTGGTACTGCAACCCCATCTCCTACAAAGTCTACCACTTCACCACGGCGTAAAAAAAGTGACTCCTCCTGCCAAGACTATGCTTTGTGAAAACATCAGCCGCAAACTATATTTGCTTTTCGAGCATGTCAACGAAAGTTTAAAAAATAAGCTGAATTTAAATACTTCGTTTATTACTCTGTATAATCGGAGTTGAAAAAGCTTATTATTTTTATCTTGTTAAGATATGACAAAAGGCATATAAATCAGAGCTATTTATTATTTTGGAAGCCTAAAAAAGACTGCATAAAATCCTTTTTTTTTTTTTTACTTGCTGCTTTTTGGTTTTGTTATAGAGATTCATGCTAGGGGTTTTGTGACCTTCGCAGTTATTCTGCATTCATGTACTTTTCTAAAAACATTTACTTTTTTAGGAGGCTTAATTCTATACAGTACATATGCTAGTTAATAATTTATTGATTTATAAATAGTTATTTATCCTACAATTGCAAGCACTGATATAGTACATAGTCATTTATCCAAAATATTTTAATTTTGATAAACATGGCAAATTAGCATGAGGCAGGTCGTAAGTCTTATATTTTTCTGTTGGTGTTTGACGTGTACAGCAATATCCTTCTCGGGTGCTGTGTAAATGGACTTCTCCATTGCACTAGTGGACTAACCGTTTATTTACAGTTTATTGACATTTTCTTTCAGTATTCGAAGTTTCAAAGATTTTCTAATATTGTCTAAATCAGAAAAAACAGGAAACATCATTTTAGTAAAGTAATAAAGATATCCTATTGAGAATGTAATGAAAATCATAATGTCAACAACTTACAGTTTGTGATGTGTTTATGCTCATTCTGTTGTAAAATGGAATTTTACAGAACCTAATATTAAAATTGTAAATTAATCTTTCCTCACATGAACTTGTTTTCTGTATTCATATTTCCTTTTTTTTAATGGCACACACAAAAATGTTTGCGCACACAAACATTCAAAGCCAATTTCTGGCCTGCAAACTTGAAGTACCAAAGGCAACAGTTGATTGCAATAATGATATTGGTAATCTCACTGCCATTCATGCTAACAAAACAGCCACACAGACAGATTTATCCGATAGGAGCTTAAAGCCTAAAAGGAAACACTATATTTATAAGAAGTAGGATAATGTAAGAACAGTCATATGAAAATAAATGTGTAATATTTTATTAAAGTATAAAACGAAATGAAATATATAGATACCGTATATATATTTTCAGTCCTAATCTTGGGAGTACAGTATGTGTTAGAGGAGATTAGGGAGAGCATTACAAAGAGGCAAACACTTAGTGGCTTTATTTAAAGCTAATGATTATATCTAATCAAAAGTTAGAATTTTAAGTTGGAATGAAGATGTTTTGGAGTTCAAAACTACAAATATAATTAATATTTGGAAATGAGTAACAGACTACTATTGAAATACTTCAAGATGCTTTCTCTTGTTACAGGGGAGAAAACAGCTAGAGTAGGTGAGGGGGGATTCAAGAGAACAAGTGCAAAGGAAGGCACATAGGGGCTCTTGTCTGATAAGAGTCCACCTTGTCTTTGAAGTTGTCAGCAAAAGGTTGAGGAGAGATGGAGCCTCACTTACTTGCAGATTTAAGTAGAGTGTTAAAGAAAATGTGTTGAATGTTAACTGAAGAGAAGTACTGTAATTTTGCTTGGCTAGAAATAGTGGTGAGTTGTAACAGGACAGGAGGAATTTGTAGTGGAGGAAATCAGCAAATACGAGAGATCCATCATAGACTCTCAGATGAGCAAGTGCAAGAGCGTAGAAAGCATGTCTGAGTATTCTGCCAGGGTTGATGGTTTGATCGGTGAGAGTGCCGTAGCAGAAGTAGGACATGCTGTTCTTTGCAGTTGAAAAAGGATAGAGTTGTAGGCAGTGACAAGATTGTCCAGGGTAAGTGGAGTACAGAAAAGCGTTTATAGTTTAGGGAGGCTTTCAGAGCCTCATAATCCATGAATCGCACATCTCTGGAATAGTGAGGGGTGTCAGGAGGTATATGGGAAGATAAGTCGGAGATGGCATAGGAGATTAGGTAATGATCTGAAAAAAGAAAACGGGATAGAGAAGCCTGTGGATTTTTTTTTAGTGAAGACAAGGTATAAGTAGTTGCCATACTACACTGACCAGATACATAAATAATCTATAGCAATGGTTTCTCTTTAGGCTTGTGCTATTATAGTCCTAAGAATTCTTCTGAGTGTAGAGAAGAGTTTTGGCTTTCTTTTGTGTCCTATGAATACTGTAGGTAGCTTACAAATAATTAAGTGTTTTTATGTGAAAGTAGGAAGTAAACCTACCTCCTAAGCTTCCCTAATGGGAATACAAGATGACGTTTAAAAAAACAAAAAAAAAAAAACAGGATTTATCTCCTTACATTATAGATATATGTATTAATGGACAATGGATTACTGTAGTTCACAGAATTCTCTTGTGACACAACAAGAGCAACACAGCTCACATAAAACTGCATATATTTTCTGCCTATAACAAAGAAAGAAGTACCCGGGCGCTCCCTCTAGACAAAGTATAAAACATCCTTATATAATAAGATATTATCAAAAACGTAACGACCTTATGTGGTATATAAGGTTCACATCTGCTTCGAAAGTCTCTTCCTGTGACTCAAAAACCCCGTAGGATCTATCCAGGATCCTTATTGGTACAGAAAAGCAAAGAGGAAAAAAGGGGGAGCACAGGTTTGAGAAGTGATAGGAAAATAATATAGATTCAATGTGAATAAATCAAATGTTCCTGAATTGATAGGAGCAGGGGTGGTGTGTAAAATGTTATAAACACTTACACGGCCTTGTGTAAATGCTGTCACGTAAGGGTCTTCTTCCTCTCCTCCTTCTTCCTTTTTCTTTCTTCTTTTTCTTCTTTCTGTAGTGCTTCTTCTGCTTTGGTCTGAATAAACGTCTCTTCCGTCTCTCAGCGAGTTTCAATTATGGTGTTACCCTCGGAGCAAGAGATAAGAATTTAGGGACAAAAATTTGTACAATATAACACACCCTATTCAGATGGTTGTAAACAATAAATGCTGAAAATACTGCAAGCACTCACACGGGCAAGTGTGAGTGTATTCTTGGAGGGGGTATCTTTATCCTCCTCACGGGTAAGAGTTCATACATAGAGCTCTAATCCTCCAGATAATACACCGTTAGTGGGGGAAAGGGAAAGGAATATAACAAAATTTAAAACAAAGATACTCACACGGCCACGTGTGAGCTCACACTGTGGTTAGGTATCTTTAAAACTCCTTCCTTAAAGTCCAACACTGCTGCCAAGTGGAAATGTTCTGAGTGCTAAGAAGGCCAAAAATGGCCAAAAAAGACTCTAAAAAGTGGCGTGTACCAACTTATACTTTAATAAAAATAAAAACATGCAAAACACAGTCTAAAAAACACTCAGTCTACACGACATAGGTGCCGAAATACAAAAGAAAAGGCCAGTCCTTAACGGAACTTTCGCAGGCTGTCAGGCTCACAGCTAACTTTGCCCGTGTCCAGGCGTTGTGCTGTGTTCCTGCTTCCTGCACCGACGGTGGCCGCAAACGTCCAAAAAGCTTTAGCGTTTCGCCCTAGTTTGGGCTTCCTCAGCCTGCAAAAGTTCCGTTAAGGACTGGCCTTTTCTTTTGTATTTCGGCACCTACGTCGTGTAGACTGAGTGTTTTTTAGACTGTGTTTTGCATGTTTTTATTTTTATTAAAGTATAAGTTGGTACACGCCACTTTTTAGAGTCTTTTTTGACCATTTTTGGCCTTCTTAGCACTCAGAACATTTCCACTTGGCAGCAGTGTTGGACTTTAAGGAAGGAGTTTTAAAGATACCTAACCACAGTGTGAGCTCACACGTGACCGTGTGAGTATCTTTGTTTTAATTTTGTTATATCTCTTTCCCCCACTAACGGTGTATTATCTGGAGGATTAGAGCTCTATGTATGAACTCTTACCCGTGAGGAGGATAAGGATACCCCCTCCAAGAATACACTCACACTTGCCCGTGTGAGTGCTTGCAGTATTTTCAGCATTTATTGTTTACAACCATCTGAATAGGGTGTGTTATATTGTACAAATTTTTGTCCCTAAATTCTTATCTCTTGCTCCGAGGGTAACACCATAATTGAAACTCGTTGAGAGACGGAAGAGATGTTTATTCGGACCAAAGCAGAAGAAGCACTACAGAAAGAAGAAGAAAAAAGAAGAAAGAAAAAGAAGGAAGAAGGAGGAGAGGAAGAAGACCCTTACGTGACAGCATTTACACAAGGCCGTGTAAGTGTTTATAACATTTTACACACCACCCCTGCTCCTATCAATTTAGGAACATTTGATTTATTCACATTGAATCTATATTATTTTCCTATCACCTCTCAAACCTGTGCTCCCCCTTTTTTCCTCTTTGCTTTTCTGTACATTTTCTGCCTGCCTAACCACTTTCTCTTGTAAGTAGCTTCACTAAGTTTTGTTAAATTGGGGCGAAACCATAACATTACCTAAAACTGGTACCACCAGATAAATATTTGCAAACATAATGGCCGCAGTTAAACATAGCATAGTCTTACATAACACAGCCCTATCCTGAAATAACATAATCTTTAAATGACGTGACATTTGTCTAGGTGTTACTCCCATCCAGAACTTGAAAGGGGGCTTTTGCTGAAAAAGCAAAACCCCAAGTTGTGGGTCTAGATGGGAGTAATTCCAGAGTTTGATGTGAATTA